>NC_092379.1:118715595-119021689 GCF_030028105.1 Mobula birostris
TGCATTGACTCGGCTGCAGTCACGATTTCTAGTACTGTCTGTACAGAGTTTGTACGTTCTCTTTGTTACCGCTTGGCTTTTCCCCCAGGCATGTCAGACTCCTCCCACATCCAAATGGCATGTGGGGTAAGAGGTTAACTGGCCCTGTAAATTGCCACAAGTGTGCGGTTGAGTGCTGCTATTTGGGAAAGTTAAGCAAGGTGTGGGAGAATAAAATGGGATTAGTGTAATTGGGAGCTTTAAGGTCTGCACAGACTTGGTGGGCTGAAGGGCCTTTTGTTGCTGTATGATTTATCAACTTCATCCATAGCTATTTTGACATCAAGGTCTGTTGATGTTCTTGCTTCCACTCCAGTTCAGTAAATTCCAAGGATTCTAATGAAGCCAATGTTGTACAAAGTTCATGAATTTGTTATCAAAGTACATCTATGTCACCATATACAACACTGAGATTCATCAATGAAAGGCTGCACCCAGCAGGATGGACAAACGACCAATGTGTAAAAGGCAGCAAGCTGTTCAAATACAAAAATTTTTTAAAAATATAATAATTAAGCAACACATATTGAGAACACGTTGAGTCCATAGGTGTGGAATCAGTTCAGTGTTAGGGTGAATGAAGTTATCCCATCTGCTTCAAGACCAAAGAGCTGATTGTAGACTTCAGAAAGGGGAAGACAAGGGAACACAAATCTTAGAAGGGTCAGCAGTAGCGAGAGAGAGCAATTTCAGGTTTCTGGTTGTCAATATCTCTGAGGACCTAACTTGGATGCAACATACTGTTGCAGCTATAAAGGAGGCGAGTTAGTGGCTATATTTCATTAGGAGTTTGAGGGCATTTGGTTTGTCAACTAAAATGCTTAAACTTTTACGAATGTACAGGAGAGCATTTTGACAGGCTGCATCACTGTCTGGTGTGGGGTGGGTTCGAAGTAAATTGCAAAAACTTGTAAAATTAGCTCCATCATGGGTACCAGCCTCCATAGTATCCAAGATATCCTCAAGGAGTAATGCCTTAGGAAGGTAGCATCCATCACTAAAGAACCCCACCACCCAGGACATGCCCTCTTCTCTTTGTTACCATCAGGAAGGAGGTACAGAAGCCTGAAGGCACACAATCAACAGCTTCTTACTCTCTGCCATCTGATTTCTAAATGGGCATTGAACCCATGGACACTACCTCATTACTTTTTATTTTATTTTGCACTACTATCTATATAAATATGTTCAATCATTGGGAGAGCTGATGGACTGGGCTGTATCCAATATTTTTTTTCATTGAAGGACATTGATATTCCCATACCAAATCGTGGTGCAAACAGTCAGTATACTCTCCACCACACATCTATAGGACAGTAGCACCTACTCAGATGAGGTGCTTTGAGAGACTGGTCAGGGCCAGAAACAACTCCTGCCTAAGCAAGGATTCAACCCACTGCAATTTGCATATCACCACAATAGCTCAACAGCAGATGCAATCTCACTGGCTCTTCCCTTGATTCACCTACATCAAGCTGCTGTTTAATGCTTTCATACTCCCAGTACTTATCAATAAGCTCCAAAGCCTGGACCTCTGCACCTCACTCTGCAACTGGATCCATGACTTCCTCATCGGGAGACCACAGTCAGTGCAAATCAGAAATAACATCTCCACATCACTGATAATCAACACTGGCACACATCAAGGATTCATGCTTAGCCCACCACTGCTCAACTCTCTCTGCACCCATGACTTTGGGGCTAGACACAGCTCAAACAGCATGTATAAATTTGCTGATGACAGAGCTATTATTGGCAGAATTTCAGATGGTGACGAGGCATATAGGAGTGAGATAGATCAGCTGGTTAAGTGATGATGTAACAACAACCTTGCACTCAAAATCAGTAAGACCAAGGAAAGGGAAATCGAGGGAAGACACACCAGTCCTCATCGAGGGATCAACTTCCCGATGTCCAGAGATCTCAATTCCCATTCCAAGGCAAGGCTATTTTCAGGATGGAGAATATTCCATCTTATATTCCATCTTGGAAGCCTCCAACCTGATGGTATGAATATCGAATTGTCCTTAGAACCATAGAACATTACAGCATAGAAACAGGCCTTTTGGCCTTTCTTGGCTGTGCTGAACCAATTTTCTGCCTAGTCCCACTGACCTGCACCTGGGCCATATCCTTCCATACACCTCTCATCCATGTACCTGCCCAAGTTTTTCTTAAATGTTAAAAGTGAGCCTGCATTTACCACTTCATCTAGCAGCTCATTCCACACTCCCACCACTCTGTGTGAAAAGGCACCTCCCCCATGTTCCCTTTAAACTTTCCCTCCTTCACCCTTAACCCATGTCCTCTGGTTTTTTTTCCTCCCCTAGCCTCAGTGAAAAAAGCTTTCTTGCATTCACTCTATCTATATCCATCATAATTTTATATACCTCTATCAAATCTCCTCTCATTCTTCTACGCTCCAGGGAATAAAGTCCTAACCTATTCAACCTTCCTCTGTAACTGAGTTTCTCAAGTCCCGGCAACATCCTTGTAAACCTTCTCTGCACTCTTTCAACCTTATTAATACCCTTCCTGTAATTTGGTGACCTAAACTGCACACAATACTCCAAATTCGGCCTCGCCAATGCCTTATACAACCTCACCATAACATTCCAACTCTTATACTCAATACTTTGATTTATAAAGGCCAATGTACCAAAAGCTCTTTTTAGGACTCTATCTACCTGTGACGCCACTTCTAGGGAATTTTGCATCCGTATTCCCAGATCCCTCTGTTCTACTGCACTCTTCAGTGCCCTACCATTTACCTTGTATGTTCTACCTTGGTTTGTCCTTCCAAAGTGCAATACCTCACACTTGTCTGTATTAAACTTCATCTGCCATTTTTCCAGCTGGTCCAAATCCCTCTGCAAGCTTTGAAAACCTTCCTCACTGTCCACTACGCCTCTAATCTTTGTATCATCAGCAAATTTGCTGATCCAACTTACCGCATTATCATCCAGATCATTGATATACAGCACTGATCCCTGTGGCACACCACTAGTCACAGGCCTCCACTCAGAGAAGCAATTCTCCACTACCACTCTCTGGCTTCTTCCATTGAGCCAATGTCTAATCCAATTTACTACCTCTCCATGTATACCTAGTGACTGAATCTTCCTAACTAACCTCCCATGTGGGACCTTGTCAAAGGCCTTACTAAAGTCCATGTAGACAACATCCACTGCCTTCCCTTCATCCTCTTTCCTGGTAACCTCCTTGAAAAACTCTAATAGATTTGTTAAACATGACCTACCACACACAAAGTCATGTTGACTTTCCCTAATAAGTCCCTGTCTATCCAAATACTTGTAGATCCTATCTCTTAGTACTTCTTCCAATAATTTACCTGCTACTGATGTCAAATTTACCAGCCTATAATTTCCTGGATTACTTTTTGAGCCTTTTTTAAACAACAGAACAACATGAGCTATCCTCCAATCCTCCAGCACCTCATCCGTAGAGATCGACATTTTAAATATATCTGCCAGTGCCCCTGCAATTTCAACACTAGTCTCCTTCAAGGTCCGAGGGAATACCCTGTCAGGTCCTGGGGATTTATCTACTCTGATTTGCCTGAAGATAGCAAGCAGCTCCTCCTCTTCAATCTGTATAGGTTCCATGACCTCACTACTTGTTTGCCTTATTTCCATTGACTCCATGCCAGTTTCCTTAGTAACAAAAAAAAACACAAAAAAAACCATTTAAGATCTCTCCCATTTCTTTTGGTTCCATACATAGCCAAACACTCTGATCTTCAAGAGGACCAATTTTATCCCTCACTATCCTTTTGCTCTTAATATACCTGTAGAAGCTCTTTGGATTATCCTTCACCTTGACTGCCAAAGCAACCTCATGTCTTCTTTTAGCCCTCCTGATTTCTTTCTTAAGTATTTTTTGCACTTTTTATACTCCTCAAGCATCTTATTTGCTCCCTTTTTCCTATACATGTCATACATCTCTCTCTTCTTCTTTATAAGAGTTCCAATTTTGCTTGAGAACCAAGGTTCTTTATTCTTATTCACGTTGCCTTTAATCCTGACAGGAACATACAAACTCCGCACTCCCACAATTTCTCCTTTGAAGGCCTCCCACTTACCAATCACATCCTTGCCAGAGAACAACCTGCCCCAATCAACGCTTTTTAGATCCTTTCTCATTTCATCAAATTTGACCTTTTTCCAATTTAGAACCTCAATCCGAGGACCAGATCTATCTTTATCCATGATCAAGTTGAAACTAATGGTGTTATGATCACTGGAACCAAAGTGTTCCCCTACACACACTTCCGTCACCTGTCCTAACTCGTTTTCTAATAGGAGATCTAATATTGCATCCTCTCTAGTTGGTACCTCTATATATTGATTTAGAAAACTTTCCTGAACACATTTTGCAAACTCTAACCTGTCTAGACCTTTAACAGTATGGGAGTCCCAATAAATATGTGGAAAATTAAAATCCCCTACTATCACAACTTCAAGTTCCCTGCAGTTGTCTGCTCTCTCTCTGCAGATTTGTTCCTCCGATTCTCACTGACTATTGGGTGTTCTATAATATAACCCCATTAATGTGATCATACCTTTCCTGTTTCTCAGCTCCACCCATATGGTCTCGGTAGACAAGCCCTCTAATCTGTCCTGCCTGAGCACTGCTGTAACACTTTCCCTGACTAGCAATGCCACCCCGCCCCCACCCTTCATTCATCTGCCTCTATCACGTCTGAAACATCAGAACCCTGGAACATTAAGCTGCCAGTCCTGCCCCTCCTGTAGCCAAGTTTCACTAATGGCTATAATGTCGTAATTCCATGTGTCAATCCATGCCCTCAACTCATCAGCCTTCCCCACAATACTCCTCGCATTGAAATAGACACACCTCAGAAGATAATTACCACCACACACAACTCTTCTATTTGTGACTTCACATGAACTTTTAACGTCATTCATTTTCACCCCCACTCCGCTATCTGCTCTGGCACTCTGGTTCCCATCCCCCTGCAAATCTAGTTTAAACCCTCCCCAATAGCACTAACAAACCTCCCTGCAAGGATGTTGGTCCCCTTGTAGTTCAGGTGTAATCTGTCTCTCTTGTACAGGTCCCACCTGCCCCAGAAGAGGTCCCAATGATCCTGAAATCTGAAACCCTGCCCCCTACACCAGTTCCTCAGCTACGTGTTCATCTGCCAGAGCATCCTATTCTTACCCTCACTGGCACGTAGCACAGGTAGCAATCTTGAGATTACCACCTTTGAGGTCCTGCTTTTTAACTTCCTACCAAGCTCTCTATACTCACTCTTCATGACCTCCCCACTCTTTCTTCCTACGTCATGATATCTGGCTGATCATCCTCCCACTTCAGAATGCTGTGCATGCAATCAGAGATGTCCCTGACCCTGAGGCAACAAACCATCCTGGATTCTGTCACGACCACAGAACCTCCTTTCTGTACCTCTAACTATCCAGTTCCCTATCACGACCGCTCTCCTCTTCTTCCACCCTCCCTTCTGCACTGCAGAGCCAGACTCAGTGCCAGAGATCCGGCTGCCACAGCTTGTCCCAGGTAAGTCATCCCCCCCAGCAGAACCCAAATCAGTACACTTGTTGTTGAGGGGAATGGCCCCAGGGTAACCCTGCTCTGCCTGCCCTTTCCCCTTCCCTCGCCTGACGGTAACCCAACTACCTGTGAGCTGCTCCTTTGGCGTAACTACCTCCCTGAAGCTACTATCTATAAACTCCTGATTCTCCCGAATGATCCGGAGCTCATCCAGCTCCTGCTCCAGTTCCCTAACGTGGTTTGTTAGGAGCTGCAGCTGGATGCACTTCTTGCAGGTGTCGTTGTCAGGGACACTGGAGGTCTCCCTGACTTCCCACATCCTGCAAGAGGAGCATCCCAACATCCTGCCTGGCATTCTCTCTACTCTAAACAAACAAAACAAAACTTCTGCTCCTTCTGGCAAACAAATCCCCCCCCCCCCCACTTCCACTGTTCCCCTCTCTGACCTTTTACTTCCCCTTGAGTTCCCAGCTCTTTCCCGTTCTCTTATGGTCCAGTCTCCTATCAAATTCTTTCTTCTTCCAGCCTTTGACCTTTCCATTCCACCCACCTTTCTTCACTTATTACCTTCCAGCTAGCCTCCTCCACCTTTTCATTCCGGCATCTTTCCCCCTTCCTTCTCAGTCCGGAAGAAGGGTCTCAGCCCAAAATATCAAATGTTTTTTCTTTTCCATAGTTGCATCTGACCTGCTGAGTTCCTCTAGTTTTTTGTGGGTGTTGCTTTAAAAATAAAATCTTAGAATTGCTAAAAGTTGAAGAAACTTTAAGTAAACTCACTTAATTTAAAAAAATAAATTACTTGATTAATATCAAGGACCATCATAGATAAAATCATTGGATTCTGTTCCTGCACCAGGACTAACTTTGCATAAGTCCTGATGAATGTGATTAGGAAGATGCTGACAAAAATTAGCCAGCGAGTTCAGGACCTCCACATAGCCAAAGTAATTGTGACACATGGAGAACAGTCAGCATTTTAATGCATGTTTCAATAACATACACTGATTTGAGATACCATATCCCCCAAATGTTTTATGCACTGAGCTGCTCAAACGGACTTATGCTCCTTACTAAGCTGTTTGTAATCTTTCTTTGCATATATATTGTAAAAATATCCAGTTGCTCTTAAAATGCTTGAATAAAGATGGAAAATGACATTAAAAACTTGAAATATATGGTAGATGAATTACTTTCTTGCTATTGCTTCCTGCTGACTTAAAGGAGATGGGGAATTGCCGTGTCCACTGCTGATTGGTAGATTCTGCTGCAAAGAAATGAAAGGCAGCTTTGATTCTGCCTGTGTTCCAGATGTTTAAAACTGCAACTCTGCCAAAATTTTGTCACTCTGAAATTGCCAGCCTTAAACTTGTTTCTGTCGACAAGTATTATTTGAGCTTCTTTGTCAATTCTTTTACTGTTTAAAAAGACATTCTTTTTCATTCTTATTCAACTTTTAATTTTATACTTAACAAATATTTTGTGGTTCAGAGCTTCAGTGACAAAATATAGTGTATTGCTTTACAATGAATGTTTTCTATCAGAGCAGCCACATTACAAGAAAGTAGGACTGTACAGCAGGAGTACAGATTTTCTTTAAAATATCTTTATTTTAAAATAATCGAGTGAATAAATCTCATACTTAATGTAAGGGATGTCTGTTTCGGGAAACTGAATCCATTCTGTACTCTGCATGTGTGAATTTACAAATCTCGTCCTCTTCTATAGCACTCGATAGAATATTAAGGAAATCAGTGATAGAATTGCATCATTTACAGTACATCCAAAAAACAGCAATA
The DNA here is from genome assembly GCF_030028105.1 of Mobula birostris. NCBI lineage: Eukaryota > Metazoa > Chordata > Chondrichthyes > Myliobatiformes > Myliobatidae > Mobula > Mobula birostris. The sequence continues at coordinate 118,722,987 of NC_092379.1, forward strand.
TTTTGACCATCCCATAAATCCTAAGAGATCTCACTTCTTTCCAGAAAGATTCCTTGCTATTTATATACTAAGCGAACGTGTGAATGATGCAATTTCAGAGGCTGTTACAACATGTTTTATAACAAGTAGAGGAAGGAATGATCTTTATTCTTCTGTGCGGGGAAAAGTTGACAGCCTAATCTTTTCTTGTGAAATGTTACTTATAGTGTATAGGTTTACAATGTAACTCATCTATTATTTAAACAATTTTAGATCATTTGTGTTGAAATTTGGTTGTCTGATAATGTGGTGACAAGGAAAGATACTGTATTACTTGTCCTGCAATTGGAGAAAAAATATCAGACACTACTACAAATAATGCCCAAACAGGGTCATATTTATAATCATTGATTTATATGATGTGAAATTTGTTGTTTTGAGGCAGCAGCACAGTGCAAAGGAACAAAATTTAAATAGTGTAAAGTAAAAGGGACAAGTTAGTGTTCAGAAACATGATGGCCGAGTGGAAGAAGCTGTTTCTGAATTAGAGTATGGGCCTTCAGTCTTCTGTACCGCCTCTCTGATGGTGGTAACAAATCAGTTGTGACCCAGATGATGAGGGATCAAAGATTGGCAATGAATTCTGCCTTCTTGAAGCACTGCCTCTTGAAGGTTACTCAAGTGGTGGGGAGAGCTGTGCCTGTGATGGAGCTGACTTTGTTTACAATTCTCTGCACCCTTTTGCGATCCTGTGCATTGGAGTCTCCATTATCAATCTGTGATGCAACCAGTCAAAATGCCCAGCAACTTGAAGCTGTTCATCCTTTCCACCACTGACCCCTCATTGGGGAAAAAGGCAATTCCCTGGCCCTTGCTGACCCTGAGTATAAGGTTGTTGTTTTAATACCACCCAACCCGCTGTGCTGTACTCCTTGTCGCCATTTGAGATTCTACCAACGGTGGTATCACCGGCAAATTTATAGACTACGTTTGAGATGTGCTTAGCTATACAGTCATGAGTGTAGTGAGTTGAGGTGTGCCTGTGTTGATTTCCAGTGAGATGTAATTACTGATCACCCGGGTTTTGAAGCTTGGTAATTAGTACTGATGGGGTAAAGGTGTTGAAAGCCGAGTGGTAATTAATAAACACCAAATACAACTTCTAAAAAGTAGATAAAGATCAGAGCATGGATACTAGGCACATCTTTCCCTATCCAGGTGCTTAAAATTTAGCTTAAAGATGGGGAGAAAATTTAGTAACCACAATTTAGTTTTATGAAGGGTGAATCATAGCAGCATCATCAGAAGTTAAAGAGATGTTGAGATAGAGATAATCCAGATTGGTGGGTTTTAAGTAAGGGTTTAAAGGACCAGAGGAAAGTAAAGACTACTGATGATAGCGCATAAGGAGAGGAACATACTTGGGCAGATGGTGCCAGAGATGTGTGTTAGCATTTGTGCTGTTCTGTTTCTGTCACAAAGGGATGCTGATGGCAGATCCAAATGCAAGACACAGACACTGAAGTACAAGGAACAGAACCTGACTAGAGTAGGGACATGACAGGATACAGACAAGGACCAGGGACAAGAATGCAGACTAGGACTAGGACTAGGACAAGGACAAGACAGGGAACCCAGACAAGGAACTATGCACTAAGAGCCTGGGCTTGGGTTCGTCCAGTCTCTGGCTCAGAACCTGGGTCTTGCCTCGGGCTCGGGCCCCAGAATCAGGCAAGGACATGACATGATTACAGGACAGGACGTGGCTGGGGTCTTGAGGCCTGAGCTTGGAGACAGGCCGGGTTCTTGAAATGCGGAGGCTGATAACTCGGAGGCTGGAGTTTGGAGACAGACTGGGAACTGTATATCAACATAGAACCGGGACTTATTCTTCAAAAAGCTGGGACTCATCTTTAACACGACACCAACATGAGACTGGAAAGAACATAGACATAGAGCCGGGACTTATACTTAGACAAACCGGGACTCAACTTCTTCTCCACACCAAGGTGGGACAGGACTATCCGTCGGGTAATGGCAGAATGGCCAGACTTACCCAACAGAGGCAAAGACAAGACAAGGCAAGACAGGACCCCCAGCAGGGCAACGGCAGAACAGCCTGACTTACCCCACAGAGGCAAGGACAAGACAAGACAGATCTCCCCCGCAGGGCAACAGCAGAACAGCCTGACTTACCCCACGGAGGCGAGGACAAGACAAGACAAGACAAATCCCCCTGCAGGGCAACAGCAGAACAGCCTGACTTACCCCACAGAGGCAAGGACAAGACAAGACAGATCCCCCTGCAGGGCAACAGCAGAATGGCCTGACTTACCCCACAGGGGCAAGGACAAGACAAGACAGATCCCCCTGCAGGTCAACAGCAGAATGGCCTGACTTACCTCATGGAGGCGAGGACAAGAAGAGACAAACACCAAAGAACAACAGAGTTCCATCTCTGCATCAGGTTTGCTCTGAGTCACAGTTCAGCCAGCAACCTTAGCTGGCTACAGAAACAACCAGATTCCTACCTAGCTCAGAGTGGCCGGCAGCCACTCAGCTGGCCCAGGAACCAGCCAAATCCATACCACAAAGACAGCTCCGACTACCGACAGCATGGCTCCATGAAGCACTGGTTCTCCAACACGGCCCAAAGATGACAAGTGGCCACCCCAGCCTTTCACCAGCAGGTTGCTCCCATGAAATCTTGACAAGACAAATGAGCAGCTCATGCTCAACCCCAAGGCAACTTAAATTCCAAGCCCCAAGATGGGAATCAGGTGCCTATGATTAACTCAACCAAAACAAGGGACAGCTGGAAGACCCGGAGTTCTGAGTCCATGGACTGGACCGTGAACCAGAATGCGGACTTCATGGACCAGACCATGACAGTTTCTGTTTTAAGTGCTCCATATGTTTTTGGAAACATGCTGACACAAATGATATAATTGAACTGAACAAATACATATTTCGGAATCAAGCCCTCATGCTTGAAGAACTGAGGCCTTGAATCTGAAATATTGCATTAGATTTGTTAAGCCTAATATATAAATACTCCTTTGTTTTAATAGCCACCGTGAAAAAGGTAAGTCACCTTCTCACTAGGGGTTTGAGAACCATCAGTTTGAAAGGGTCCTACCTCTAGTCTAGATAATATTTTTATGGATATTGATTCTAGCCTTGAAAAGCAACCCAGAAAATGAGAGAAATATCAACAATCATTTTCTTGTGGCTCATCGACCTTGCAGAGTTAGAGGGGAATATCAGAAACCCTGAAGGAAGTCTGGACCAGTTTCTATACTCACTGCAGTTCCTCTCAGCACAATTTGGATGTATGTCTATGAAGTTTATCTCATTATTTCTTGTGTACATAAAAGCTAGGGTAATAGAAAACTGATGGCCCTCAGAGTTAGATTATATGGATAATTTTAACTTCATCAACTCTAGCTAGGTATTAATCCCACAAATGCTGACTGGGTTTATCCCTGTTCTTTTCTTGTCCTCACTTGGAACGTCTCTCTTGTTAGTCCATATTTGAGCATACTCTCTGAAACTTTGTTTTAGATTGATGCTTGAGACTTAGAATCATAGAGATCTGCAGGACAGAAACAGGTCCTTTGGTTCATCTAGTCTGTGATAGCCTGGTTATATACGCGCACCCAGATCATAGCTTCGATTCCTCTCTCATCCATGTATCTGTACAAATTTCTCTTAAATATTACAACAGAACCCGTATCTACCATTTCCACTAGCAGCTTGTTCCACACTCCCATCAACCTCTGAGTGAAATAGTTCCCTGTCAAATTCCCCTTAAATGGTTCCCCTTTACCCAAAAGCTATGGCGTCTAGTTCTAGTCTCACCTAACCTGAGGGGGAAAAGTCTGCAAGCATTCACCTTATCTATACCTCTCATAATTTTTGTATACTTTTAGAAGATCTCCCCTCATTCTCCTGAGGTCCACTGATTAACCTAACTGCACACAATACTCACAAAAGTTTTATATAATATCAACATAACATCTCAATTTTTGTACTCATTGCCCTAATTGATGAAAGCTAATGTTCCGGAAGCTCTCTTTACCATCCTTTCTACCTGTGACGCCACTGTCAAGGAATTATGAATCTGTATTCCCAGGTCCCTTTGTTCTATAACATACCTTAGTACCCTACCACTCACTGTGCAAGTCTTCCCAGGGTGGGGTGGGGGGGGGGGGTTGGCCTCACAAAGAGTAACAACTCAACTCACATTTGTCTGCATGAAATTCCATCAGCTGTTTTTCAACCCATTTTCATAGCTGGTCCTAGTCACTTCGCAAGCTTTAATAGTCTTATTCACTGTCCACTACAACCACAGTCTTAGTATCATCCACATGTTTGCTGATCCAGTTTGCCACATTACCATCCAAATCACTAACACAGATGATAAACAACCATATACCCATCACCGATCACTGCTGCACACCAGTAGTCACAGGCCTCCAGTCAGAGAGACAACCCTCTACTATCACTCTCTGGCTTCTCCCACTAATCCAATGCTGAATCCAATTTACTGCTTCATCCTGAATCCCAAGCAAGTGAACCTTCTGGACCAGCCTTCCATGTGTAGCATTGTCAAAGGGCTTGCTAAGGTCCATGTAGTCAACCTCTACTACCTTTCCTTCGTGAACTTTTCTGTTAACCTCGAAAAGCTGTAAGATCAACTAGACATGACCTACCATGCACAAAATCACGTTGACTGACAATGTTCCTGTTCATCCTGTGTTAGCTGGAAGCAGGAGAACTACTCGCGTTTCAAAATGAAGTGGCTGAGTCTCCAATATTTATATTTCAGTCATCAACACTTCACTACATGTTAACAAATTCAAATTAAGAGATATTACAAAATACCTTTTGTGGAAACTTACAAAATTTAGGACCTTAACAACCAAAGATTCACTGGCCGGCAAGAGTGATGTGATTAAGATTGGGAGTGGGTTGCCTGAAATAAACCACTGAAGGACCTTCAATAAAATGTTAGCAGGAGGACAGAAGGGCACGGTCTCAGGGTGATTTGACGAATTACAGTGAAAGTCTGTAGAATCGGTAGGTTGGGTGAATAGGCTTTAGAGGGGTTCCCCCTGACTTCACTAAGACCAGAATGAGGTAGTATTTACTAGTGTAGCCCCCCTGGCCACCCTCAGGGTCGCTCGGCTCGCTGTCGTCTAGGGAAACAGCCCTCGGCCCCGCCAAACTGGGTAATAGTTTGTGTGGATGCTGTGTGATGTACACCACCCCGCCCAAATAACAGACAATACACCAGATATGATTAAATGACGTACAGTTTATAGATATTACTGGAACTATATAATTAATAGAGAATAAAATATAAAGGGAAAATAAAAGGTGCCACACTTATCAAAGTTCAATCTCTTCGTGCACAAACAGTTGGAGCTCAGGATCCTTCTTCTTCACCCTGCAACTCCTCGGACCACCTTGACCCAGCCGCCTGGGACCAACCACGGTGGTCGACCAGACGCTCCACACGAGTCCGTCTCCATCTCCTCTCCTCGCCAAACACCCCACTCGGGGTCCAACCCCATTAGCGGACTCACAGCACCTCGCCCATCCTCTGTCTCTTTCTCTCCCAACTTCTCCCCCAAAACCCCGCGCATACAATATCTTCAGGTACACCAAAAACATAACAATTATCCCAATTGGTTTGTAACATCTTCTTATCACAGTCTAACCCAAAACAAGCTGCTAGTGCAAGAACTTTCTCAGCGTTTAACATAACAAAGAAGCATTCCCAAGTATAACATAACAAAGAAGCCATTTTAATTAGCTTACGCGGTAACATAAAAGGTGAAACCCCCTTACACTAGCAAAAATGAAAGATGAATTTCTCCCCTGATTTCTGCAAAGATAACACTTAAAATAATGATTCTGAATTCCAAAAACTGAAAATTTTGACATGTCCCACTCATTATCCCATAGCTTGTGGCTTATTTTACTTTCACCCAGATCTTTGGGATCACATTTATAGCCATTGTACCATATTCAAGCAACTTCAGCTGTTATATTAACACTCAGCCATAAAAACATAATACTCTTCGATCTGAGGCACAAAAGATTCTGCAGATGCAAGAAATCTTGAGCAACACACACAAAGTGCTGGAGAAACTCAGCTGGTCAGGCAGCATCTATAGAGGGAAATAAACAGTCAGTATTTCATGTCAAGACCCATCAACTGTTTATTTCCCTCCATAGGTACTACCTTGTTTGTAAAACGTCATCCACTATATCCTTCCGTGTGACACTCTGCAGTCTTAAATTTGGATTTAAAGGGTGTGATACCAACAGGTAACTGTAGAGTGGTGTAGTAATCCTGTAATCTACACTGAAATGTATTGCCACCATGTGTTATTTTACTGCTACTGCAAATGCTCCTTCATTTTAATAAATACTTGGCAACTTTTATTTTAAAAGGTTTCTCTTTGGATCAGAATTTCTATAAACTGTTCCCACCATTCAAACCACTTAAGCACTCCATCCAAGAAGCTATTCACCTATTACAATTTAGTGCACTACACTCAGTGTTCACAAATTAGTCTTAACTATATTGGAGAAATTAAAAAGCAAATTGTGAAACTGCCTTGAAGAATGCGCCTGTTCAGTCCACTAGGGTGACGCTGAGGTTTTGGTTCCCTGACACCAATTCTCCAATCACTTGCGCTCTGACATCTCTTACAATGTCCCACTGGATCCCCATGTAAGCTCTCATCTTGCCAATGAGCACACTGCAGCCCTCGCGCCTCAACCAGGTTTTCCAGTTTGGATCAACACTGGCTAAGTTTGATGGAAGACCATCAACCTGTTACACTAACTCAGTTCCTCTGTCTTCGCAAGTGCTTCCTGATTCATTGGGTTTTCCAACATTCTTCTTCTAGTTCTGATTTCCTGTGTCTGAAGCATTCTCTATCGCAATATAGAAAATGTGGCTCCCCGTTTTTACACAGCATGCCTACAATGGTACAAAATAATGACCAGGTTACTTTTAGGTTGAGAACAAGCACCTGATCTTCAAAACAGTGCCGGGGATCAAGTTAAAGTTTTAATATTAGCTTTATTTGTCATACATTCTGTACATCAAAGCAAACAGTAAATTGTGTTGCTTGCATCTAGGATGGACTGGGGCAGCCCACATGTGCTTCCACTCTTCCGGCACCGGTATAACTTGCCTGCAACTTACTAACCCTAACTCATACATACGTCTTTGGAATGTGGGAGGAAACTGGAGAAGCACGCAGTCACAGGGAGAACGTGCAAACTCCTGACCAACAGCAAAGGGAATTGAATCTAAAATAAAGAATCAAGGATGAACTTAACATTTTATGTTAATCTAGCACCTCTTCCAATTTAATGTTCCTTCAGCACTGAGCTAGTCTCAGGGTTATGCTAAAATTTCTGGAATGAGTTTTGAACCTATAACTTTCTGGCTCAGAAGGGAGATATTATCTATGACATAAAATGTACTCAGCGCTCAGTTCTGGAGAACAGACAGTGCCTACTATTTCCTGAAGCTCAAGTCAATAGCCAGTAATTCTTATTTAAGATAATTGGTGATAATAATAATAGTAAATTGAGGAAATATTTTTTCCCTAATTGTGATTAGTTTCTGGAATATATTGATGAAAAGGTGGTGGAGACAGATATCCTCATCTCAATTAGAAAGTACCTGAGTACTTGTTGAGTTCTAACATACAACACTACGGACCGAAGTACTGGGAAGTTGGACTGCTACCTTGACTGGCATGAAATGAATTGCCTGAGATAGGTAAATGGATAGGAAAGGTTTAGAGGGATATGGACCAAGCACAAGCAAATGTGAGTAGTTGAATGGCTGTAAGTTATTAGGATTCTATGATGCTTTGGATCTTCACTAATGGTGAAAAAGAAGAGCAGGTGAGATGGAGGAATGGAGAAGGGAAAATTAATAGAGGATTACAAGCAAGGAAGATGGAGAACAATTGTAGGAAAGCCGATACCTGGCAGTTCCCAATATGGTGCCCAGTATTCCTGAACTGATTTCTACAAGTGTTGTTGCTGCAGCCATTTTCTGGTCTATAAACTAGCAACAGGAGTACTTACTACAAGCAGTTTTTACTATATTGGTGTGCTTATTGCCCTGATGCTTTTTCCCTTTTTAAATAGGGCGATAGAGGGACTAATAAATAAAGTCCTACAATCTAGGTGACATCCTGATGAATCTCCTCTGCACTCTCTCCAGCACAATCACATTCACATTCTTCTGTAGTATGGCAACCAGAGCAGCTTACAATATACCAAGCACACCCTAACCTGTCCTTTGAAAAGTTACAACATTTCAAGTCTTAATATTCTATGCCCTAGTCTATGAAGACAAGTATGCTATATACCTCCTTCGCCACCTGTGCTACAAAGAAACAATGGATTTGGATCAAGAGGTCCCACTGATCATCAATATTCCCCAATGTTTTACCTTATACAGTATGCCCTTTCCCAAATTACTTAAAATCATACAGTTACACAACACAGAAACAGCCTAACCCAGCCATGATCACCTTGACATCCATAATGCATCTTCTTGCACCTGTTAGGATCAAATTCCATCTGCCCAGCGCTCTGCCCAACTTCCCTTCTGATCCATATCATGCTCTATTCTTAGGCATTGTTCCTCATTGTCCACACCAACACCAAATTTTGTGTCATCCACAAACTAACTACTCACACCTCTTTGTTCTCTTGTCCTCTCTCCATCTCTGTGCTTCTCTACTCTTTGCCTCCAATTTTTTTTCTTTTCCTTCAGACTAGTGTTTCAGACGAAACCCCTCATAAGTTGAGGTGAGGCATGTTGCCTGGAAAATGTACAAATAGTTTAATTCTGCAGCTCACCGTGAAATACTTGGTCTATTACAGCTTGATGCTAGACTATCAGAGATTGGAAATCTGCCATGTCCCCTGATTATACTTTTAAATTGTTTTGACCTCAAGGCAGAGGATATGAGTGCACTTAAAGCAATTTTCTGAAATTGTTATTCCAGCACTTTTTACTTTTATTTTCTTCGCAGACCCAGATTCATAATAGAAGTTCAGGTCTCCAAGAAACATTGGGTCTAAGTGCTTAAGGTTGTAAGTGAAACAGGGCTTTTTACCAAAATAATTCTATCCTGCACTCCTTGGCAAAGGATTCCTCCTTTTCCCTTCTAGCAAGCTTGAAGGACTTTCTACCACTCTGGTTTATTAAGTTGTGAGGTAACTGATGAAACCAACGTGGGACCTGCAGACTGTCACAGGTGAGGCAGGACGTGGTTAACTGTGCAGTCAGGCAAGTGGTCTGTGAAATGGTGCACCTCTTCCACTATTTATCTGGGTTCTGTGTGCTCTCAGCAAATAGATTTGAGGTTCTCAAATCCATTCAAAATGCTCTTACTCCATTTTGTGTCGTCATGATCCAATGATTCCGATGTCAATGGCAATGTTACACATTTCTAAGGAGTATTGAGAACACCTCTGAAATATTTCGCTCTCTACCTATTAAACTCTTGATGAGATGATGCATGAAATAGCCTATTTAATCAGGGAGTCTGGTGTGAGACGTGATAATATGGCTGATCCATTAATTTCAAAGCATATTTTATTATCAGAGTACATATACATCACCTCACAGAACCCTGAAATTATTTTTCCTGCAGGCATACTGATCAAATCCATAGAATAGTAACTATAATAGGATCAATGAAAGATCAAGTACCGCATAGAAAACAACAAATCGTGCAAATGTAAATATAAATAAATAACAAGATAAAGAGCCTTTAAAGTGAGATTATTGGTTGTGGGCACATCTCAATAGATGAGTGCATTGCTCAAGAGCCTGATGGTTGAGAGGTAGTAACTGTTCTTGAACCTGGTAGTGCGAGTCCTGAGGCTCTTGTACCTACTGCCTGATGGCAGCAGAGAGAAAAGAGCATGGCCCGGGTGGTGAGAATCTTTGATGATGGATGCCACTAACCAGCAACAATGTTTCATGTAGATGTGGTCAGTGGTTGGGAGGGCTTTACCGTGATGTACTGGGCGGGATCCACTACCTTTCGTAGGAATTTCTGTTCAAAGGCTTCGGTGTTCCCATACCAGACCACGATGCAGCCAGTGAATATACTCTCCATTACACATCAATGGAAGTTTGTCAAAGTCTTTGATGTCATGCCATATCTCTGCAGCCTCCTAAGGAAGTAGAGGCACTGTCATGCTTTCCTTGCAATTACACTTACAGGTCCGCTAAGATAGTAATACCCAGGAAGTTAAAGTTACTGACCCACTCCAACTCTGATCCTCGGATGAGAACTGGCACACGGACCTCTGGTTTCCCCCTCCTGAAGTCTACAATCGGTTCCTTAGACTTGCTGACATTGAGTGAGAAGTTGGTGTTATGACACCACTTGGCAAAATTTTCAGTCTCCCTCCTGTATGCTGATTTACCACCACCTTTGATATGGCCCACAACAGTGGGGTCATCAGCAAACTTGAACACGGTGTTAGAACTGTGCTTGGCCACACAGTCATAGATGTAAAGCAAGTAGAGTAGGGGACTAAGCACACAGCCTTGTGGTGCACCTGAGCTGATGGAGGTAGTGGAGGAGATGTTTTTGCCAATCCAAATTTACTGGGGTCTGCAAGTGAGGAAATCCAGGATCCAGCTAATTGCAATGAAAGTCTGAATCCTGGGGACGAGTGGTGATCCACAAGGGTCTGTGTTGGGACTGATTCTTTTCACGCGACATGTCGATGATTTGGATGACGGCTTTGTTGCAAAGTTTGTAGGCGATATGAAGATAGGTAGAGGGGCAGGTAGTTTTGACGAAGTAGAGAGGCTGCAGAAGGACTTAGACAGATTAGGAGAATGGGCAAATAAATGGCAGATGGAATACAATGTCAAGAAGTGTATAGTCATACACTTTGGTAGAAGAAATGAAAGGGTTACTATTTTCTAAATAGAGAGACAATACAAAAAATTGAGCTGTAAAGGAACTTGGGAGTCCTTGTGTAAGATTGCCTAAAGGTTAATTTGCAGGTTGAGTCTGTGGTGAAGAAGGCACATTCAATGTTAGCATTCATCTCAAGAGGACTAAAATATAAAAGCAAGGATGTAATGTTGAGACTTTGTTAAGCACTGGTGAGGCCTCACTTGCAGTACTATGAGCAGATTTGGCCCCCTTATCATTAAAAGGATACGCTGAAATGGAAGAGGGTTCTAGAGAGGTTCATGAAAATGATTCTAGGATTAAATGGCTTGCCATATGAAGAGAGTTTGATGTTTCTGGAATGAGGGGTGATCACATTGAAACCTATTGGATGGTTAAAGACCCTGATAGAGTGGATGTAGAGAGGATGTTTCCTATGTTAGGAGAGTCTAAGACCAGAGCACATGGCCTCAAAATAGAGGGGTGTCCTTTTAGAATGTAGATGAGGAGGAATTTCTTCAGCCAGACAGTGGTGAATCTGTGGAATTCTTTGCCACAGGGAGCTGTAGAGGCCGCCTTTACGTATATTTTTAAGGCAGAGGTTAATAGATTCTTGATTGGTCAGGGCATGAAGGAATGCAGGGAGAAGGCAGGAGATTGAGGCTGAGGGGAAAATTGGATCAGCCATGATGAAATGGCGGAGCAGACTCAATGGGCAAATGGCCTAATTCTGCTCCTATATCCTATGGTCTCGTGGACACGGTGACTTAGGAGAGCACATTAGTGTGGATTTGCCAATAAGTTTAAAGTGTTCCTTTGGATTCAGCTTTGGTGGCACATCTCCAGTGTTTTGAGTTGCCTGCTTGCAAGCGATCCGCATGTCAGAGGTATGAAGTCCAGCAGGGATCAAGAACTATGATCTTGTGATGGTGATATTCAAGTACAAGGAAATCTGCAGATGCTGGAATTTCAAGCAACACACACAAAAAATGCTGGTGAACGCAGCAGGCAAGGCAGCATCTATAGGAAGAGGTACCGTCAGGACGAAGGGTCTCAGCCCGAAACATCAACTGTACCTCTTCCTATAGATGCTGCCTGGCCTGCTGCATTCACCAGCATTTTGTGTGTGTGTTGCTTGATATTCAAGAGCTCTTTTCCTCAGCAGCACATAGGCCTTGCTGATTCTCTGAAGGTGATGTGAATTTTATATGCCATGCTTCCCGTTATTGAGAGACAACTATTGAGATATAGAACGTGGTCCACATTTTCCAGCTTCTTGGTCTAGGTCTTTACTTTTGAAGGGTGATGCTGTGCAGTAGAAGCAGATTGTTAGAGGGATTTTGCTTTTGTGTATGTTAAACAAGTAGGGTAATATAATGGGTGGAAACGTGCATAATTCACAACCACTGACATTGAATCGGGGTTCACTTTAATAAGCTGGTTTGACGTGATGATTTAATTACATGAAGTTTTTATCATACTTTACGTTCTGTGTTTGGAGAACAATAAATGAGTTGTTATGGTTTTCCTTAAACTTAAAATGCTCTGCTGTTTTATTTCTGAAAACCTACATTGGTGACCCCGATGCCAGAGTTATTCAACATGTCAGCCAACTCAGTCGCTTTGAAACTACCAGTCTCAGGAGCAAAATGCCAGTGCTTGGTTTGTACAAGCCATTTCACGCTGCAAGAAATCTCCACGGATGACACCAGATACGACTATGTAGTTGCATCATTCAGTAATTCTACAGCAGCCAGAGTGGTGAGTCTATTTGAACACCCGCTGAGCACGATAAATATCGATTGCTGAGAACTCACCTTTTGGATTATCGGAGTCTCAGCACGCCAAACAGTTGCTCTCCTTGCGCAGCCTCAGCAAGGCTAAGCCATCAGAGCTAGTGGACACATGCTGTCTCTCCTAGGAAATCACCAACCTTGTTTTATTTTTAAAGAATTTTTCATGCAGCAAGTGCCTGATCAAGTTCACATAGCCCTCGCTAATGCACCTGTGAAGGACTATGGGGAGCATGCTAAAATGGCTGATAGTTTACACTCAGCTAGGCAGCTGAGCATCATTCCTCCTCCTTTCCCTAACTCAGTAAGCCCAGTGCAACATAAGCACGCCGCAGCTGCAAAACAGACAACGCTGGGTCCGCGCTTTTACCACATTCGCTTTAGTGCAAACACCAGGAAGTGCTGACTACCCTGCAGCTTTGACAGTGCCAGCACATCAGGACATCAGAGATCTGTGAACACTGTGGGTTTCAGCTGCCAAGGACACCTACTGTTCATTATGGACACCCTTTCAGGGCGACGCTTCCTGCGTGACCCGGTGCTCAAGTGAGCGTGCTGCCAGCATCGCCTATTGATGAGAATGCAAAGAGTGAGGAAACCTCGCTGGAGGCCACCAACGGCAGCAGGATCCAGACTTACAGAACACGACACGTGACACTCTGCTTCAGTAGGCGATGTTACACATGGGACTTCGTTCTGGCTAAAGTGGCAAGACCTCTGCTCAGTGCAGATTTCCTGTGTGCCCGAGGACTATTGATTGATCTTAAGAACTGCTGGCTTGTGGATGTCAAGGACTTTAGGTCCTTACTCTGTTCCCCCGGTGAGTTCCCCACAGTGACTCTGTCAATTGCATGCACCTCTGCGTGTGAGTTCACTCGAATGCTGGGCGCCAAGCCCACATTCCCAAGTATAGTCACTAAACATGGGGTCCAGCACCACATTTCCACCACAACCAGCCTGTCGGTCCCTGTCTACACGTGTAGACTCAACCCAGAAAAGTTGGCAACTGCAAAGGCCAAGTTTGCCAACATGGAAAGACTTGCATTGTTCGCATGTGGAATAGCCCCTGGGCTTTGCCCTTCAATATGGTCCCTAAATCCAATAGTGGTTACCAGCCATGTAGCGATTAACGACACCTTAACAAGCTCACCACCCCTAATCATTACTCGGTCCCATATATCCAAGACTTTTTGGCTTGTTTAGCTGGAAAGTTAATTTCTTCTGAAGTTGTCTTAGTTAGAGGCCACCACCAGGTGCCTGAGGGCTCAAAGGACATTTCCCCAAATGGCTGTGATAACCCCATTTGGCCTTCTTGAGTTTCTACGCATGCCGTTTGGGCCGAAAAATGCAGCACAGACTTTCCAACAGCTGATAGATTCTGTATTAAAAGATTTAGATTTTCGTTTTGTTTACCTGGATGATATACTTGTCACCAGTGCATCCAAATCCAAACACCCATCTCATCTCCGCACACTCTTCCAGCACTTAAGCTGACATGGGTTGATTATTAATCCTGATAAATGCCAGGTTTGGTTGTCCACCATTGACTTTCTCAGCCATCACATCCCCGCAGGAAGTGCGAAACCCCTCCCATCAAAAGTAGCCACTGTTATGGATTTCCCACCAACCCACACTACTAAAAAACTACAGGAGTTTTTAGGTGTGCTGAATTTCTATCTCTGCTTCATCCTACAAGCTGCTGAATGTATACTTCCCCTGTATAGTACCCTTAAAGGCAATGTCCCTAATCATGTACTTGACTGGTCAGTGGACATGACCCGAGCATTTGATGACACCAAATGACCTTTTTCCAAAGCAACCCTACTGGTGCACCTGTTCTCAACGTACCTATAACCATTACTACTGACACTTCACACTACACTGTGGGTGCTGTGCACGAGCTGTTGGTCGGAGGCAGGTGGCAGCCACTTGCCTTCTTCAACTGGCAACTCCCTCCTCCCGAAAGGAAGTACAGCACATCTGACCACGAGCTTCTCGGTCTCTATTTGGCTATCCACCACTTTCATTTTCTTCTAGAGGGTCACTATTTCACAATTTTTACTAACCACAAAAACTCTTTGTGCATGCAATGGCCAAAATATCAGACCCTTGGTCTACACGGCATCATCGCTACATAGCCTACATATCAGAGTTCACAACTGATATTCAAAATATCAAGAGGAAAAATAGCTCCATGCCTGATCACTTCTCATGGCCAACCGTTGAGCCCATACACACAGGGATTGAGCCAACAAAACTAGAGACCCAGAGGTCCAGGCTTACACAACAGCACTCATGGGCCTGCGGTTGACTAACATTAAGTTTGGGAAAGTTGGGGTTTCTTTCCTGTTTGATGTCTCAACCGGTCACCTTTGCCCCATAGTGCCCACAATCTGGAGGCGTGTTATTTTTAACTCACAGAAATTAGTTGCACTAAAGTGGCATGGCCTTAGAAAGAATGTACGTGATTGGAGCACAGCCTGGGTTGAGTGCCAGCAGGCAAAAATTAACCGTCATGGTCAAGCACCATTGACAGCTTTTGAGATCCCCAAGCGATGGTCTGACCATGTCAATGTGGACCTTGTTGGTCCTCTTTCCCACTGTCTTATGCACCTTCTTACCATGGAGGACCAAACCACCAGGTGGCCAGAGATTGTCCCTCTAACATCGACGATGGCCACAGATGTGGCTCAGGTATTCATCAGCTGCTGCTTTGCTCAGTTTGGCACCCCATCTAATATTTCTTCTGACCACAGTCCCCAATTCATATCGGGCCTCTGGACTGCGATGGCCCAGAACCTCAGCATTAGGTTATATCACAACACAGCGTATCACCCACAGTCCAATGGCCGACGCGAGTGTTTTCACTGCTCCTTAAAGATTGATCTGAGGGCTTCCCTTATGGATGAGCGTTGGCATGATCATCTCCCTTGGGTCCTGCTGGGGCTCAGAACAGCTCCAAAAGAGGAGCTGCAGTTGTCTGCAGCTGAGTTGGTATATGGGCAGCCATATGCCAATGAGTGCCAGGTGATTTTACTTCTGGCGGCCTATATTTTGATAGATCGCCTTAAACCAGCCTGCCAAGATTTGTCAGATTTCACGACCATGCTCCTGGTGTCACAAAATGACCGTGAGTGTGGCAACATGCCCCTGGACGAGCCAGAGGCACCTGCTGTTCCTCCATCCATGGAACATCGGACCCGAGCCGGGCGGCTCAACCGAGCTGTGGACAGTCTCACGATGCTGGTTTTAGTTAATTCTAGGGCGGGGGGCACCTGTATAGGATAATGTAATGAATGGAAATATGCATAATTCACAATCTCCGACATTCTGTTGGAGTTCACTTTAACAGGCTGGTCTGACGTGATGACGAAGTTACATTAAGTTTTTCTTTACCATGCTTTACATTCTGTGTTTGGAGGACAACAAAAGAGTTCTTACGGTTTTTTTAATCTTTAAACTCCTCTGCCATTTTATTTCTGAAAACCTACAAAAGTAGGGCCCTTTCTCTTGTATCCTTCAGTGAACCTTTCTTCTTAACGCTGGAGGTATGTCCATTGGCTGCAGGTAGCGAAGCCGTAAGGTTCAGGAACAGCTACAACCATCAGGTTCTCAAACCAATCTGCACAACCCTAGTTCTTCCGCAGCCACGGAACAGTACAGGCCACCTCTTGTACTAGCATAGACTTGACTCTGATTGCCCTCTTTTGCACCAACACCTTGTTTTGCGGAATCTATCTTTTTTCTTCCCTGTCATGTATAATTTATGTATATCTCTGTGTGGAGTCTGAACCCATGTGCCTGCAACGTTGCTGCAAGCAGGTTTTTCACTGTACTGATACATGTTGTTGTTCATCCATTGTTGACATCGATGAGGACCTCGACGAGGACCTCGACACCATAATGATGGTGTCGAGACTAGTGCATGATTTGGATTTAAGTGAGGGAGAGTTGCGCAGCGTCAGCCTCACTCTCTCTTCCCAATTCCCATCTGGCTCCAGTGGCTGGAGATGGGACTAGGTGCAGTGGATGACCAGGACATCTTCTGTGTCTTGTCCTGCTCTACACGTTCCACGACACTTGCAGAGACCGCCTTCTTGACCGTTGGACCTTCCATTGGTCTCGTCCGCTCAATCTGCCGGAGTCTGTCTTCACATGCTGGGATAGACAACTCCCTATCTCACCGAGGGTTTGAGACCCGTCGGCTACCCTCACCTGGTTTAGCCGGCTTGTCGAAGCCGTTGCCCGGGGTGTGGCCGCTGTCGCATGCAAACAGCTACGGGGAGCCACAGGTGAGAGCTGAGTGCCAGGTGGGGACCAAAGGTGGACTAACCGCTCTGAAAAGGACACGACATGTTCCCCCACCAGAAGTGCTACCCCTCCCTGACACCCCATATACCCCACATACCCTGATACATAGCATAATGAACACAACCTGAAACTCAACTCGACTTGGAGCTTCGATGCGAGATTTGTGTTCTACAGGTCAGTGTTACACAGTGGGATGATCTTGTTTCTGGATAGGGGTAATATCAGTGAAATAGTTTCTGATTCACCCTCTAGATTAACTCCACTCCAGCAGGAAGACTTGTTGGAGGTGTGGTGCATCATTAAATATGAAAGATTAGGCATTAACACAGCCTCGCCTTGTCAATGGCCTCCACTGAAAATGGGTCTGCTCTGCATCCACTAGTTAAGATCACAGATTGAATGCATTCTGCAAATGCCTGCCAGATTGCTGTACATTTTCTATTCACATTCAGGCCCTTTCAACAGTAGAGTTATACTACAGTCAATACATACCATTCATCTCATAGCTGCTTCTTGCTCGCGTTTGATTTATAGCAAAAAATCAAATTTAAAATAATGAATTAAACACATCTTTTTCTCCCAGACTGATGCACTTGCTTTTGCTAAAAAAATAAATAAATACAGGGAGAAAGGCTTATGATAAAACAGGAAATTTTCAAATCTGTTTTTATCAGCATTTTGTGAAATCTGCATGAAGGGATTTTAAAATGAGTAATTTCTACCTCTCATTAAATGTGGTGTAAGTTCACATGCTGCCCTTTACTGCTATTGTATGACAACCAGCGTCAAACTACGCAATGTCTTGAACTTTACTCAAACAAGTGAAAGGGAATTATGTGTAGGTTTGTTTTACAAATTGAACAAAAGGTTACTGTCGCATTTACTGAGAATGTTAGTTATGATGCAATATGTTATTGTCAACAAGGAACGGTGTATCTGAGGCTGCCCATCATTCCAAAGAGCATTTACGGCATAAATGTGATGGCAGTTGACTGAATAAGCATTATTATTGACACAATTTGGCATTGCTTCATTTTCCCACTGTGGTTATCTGACACAGATTAGTTACTGAAATTTAGCATACCTCTGATGAAGTTTTGTAAGAAAAAGCCACAATTTGCCCACGGCAGTATAATGGTTACCGCGATGCTATTACATCTCAGAGCATTGTTGTTCATAGTTTAATTCCACCGCTGTCTATAGGGAGTTTGTACATTCGCCCCTGGATGTTTCCTCTGGTGCTAAAGTTTCCTCCAACAGTCCAAAGACATACTGATTAGTAGATTCATTCCTAACTTGTCCTGTGATTAAGCTAGTGTTAAATACATTGGTTGCTGTGTGGTGTGACTTGATGAGCCAGAATGACCTGTTTCATGCTATATCTCTAAAAAAAATTGAGAGAAAATCCATTTCAAAGGTTCGAAGATTCATTTATCATCAAAGTATACAACTCTGAAATTCTTCAATTCTCCAGGTAGCCATGAAACCCAAGAGAGAAAAGAAAGGCAGCACCTTAGATCCCACCTCCCTGCAAAAAAAAAACAGAACGGGTACATCAACCCCCAAATCCCTCCTCCCACACAAAAACTGAGCAGAACGGATCACACACATCGACCCCCAAATCCTTTCTCCTACACAGAAAAACAAAATGGATCAGGTGCATCGATCCGTCCCCCAATCCCTCTTCCCGCACAAAGAAATGAATACTCTCCTAGCCCAACTGCAGACCTTTCTCCCTCTGGTACAGAGTGATCAAAAGACAGGCAGCCAGCGTTCACCGGTCAGCACTCGCTTTGGTGCTTCAGTCTCCCTCGTCACTTTCATCGGCGAATAATGGAAGCTATAGTCGGCGAATGAGGTCAATCATCGGCTTGCGCGCCATCCTGCAGCCTTCTCATCACGAGGTTTGCTCACGTTGCCACTGCCTCCTGGAATCCTCTTGGAGACGGCAGAGCGCTGAAGCACCTAAACTATCTCCAATCAGCAAAACACAGGCTGCAACAGTTCCAGAATCACATCCAAGACGAGAAGCAAACGTAAAAGGCATAGAAGAAGTGAAAAAGATGGTTGCATTTTCACAGAATATTGACAACACTGGGATGTTTTCAATCTTGACACTAAAATCCATGCTCTTAATGTTTAGTGGAAACTGCAATTTGATATTAATAGGGGAAAAACAATATAATTGACATGCTGTTCGAGTGCACACCACCCTATGCCCCACCTCGTAGCCATCTCTCACCATAATATATAGCAACCAAATGCTAGAGGTGAGAAGCAGAATAAATGTGTGCATGTCAATGTTCCATGGGGAGTGGGGACTGCATAGTCGTGCTAATCAAAGTGCCTCCAGTTATTGCCTGAAATGCAGCATCCAGAATAGAGAACCACTTGGTATCTGATAAAGCTACGATGTCTCTTGCATCTCCAGTTGAAGAGATTGAGAAACATCTAGAAGCGGACAGACGAATGGCTGAAGAAGATCGACAAATCCGGATTTCCGGGTAAATTCAAGACCTGGCTGTACCAATACGGCATTCTGCCCAGGCTTCTCTGGCTCTTCACACTTTATGAGTTCCCCATGACTGCCGTAGAGGGCATCGAGAGGAAAACCAACAAGCACCTGCGGAGATGGTTGGGAGTTCCCTCAAGCTTCTCTTCAGTGGGCCTCTACATTCGTTCTGGGCAACTGCAGCTTCCCCTGTCATCTATTGTGGAGGAATTCAAGGTGGCAAAATGCAGAGCCTTATTAAGCTTGAGAGATTCCAATGACGCCTTGATAAAGCAAGCAGGCATTACAACCAGACCTGGGCGCAAGTGGGCAGCCAACACAGCTGTGGAGGAGGCAGTGTGTTCTCTGAAGCTGCGAGATATCATCGGCAACCCCTGCGTCGGGCGTCAAGACCTCGGCTCAGTTCACTTCCAGCAGTGGGGAAACGCAAGCATAAGGAACAGGCGAGACATGGTACAGGCAGAAGTATGGATCTGTGAGGAAGAGAAGTGGATTTCAAAGGCAGTGGAACAAGGGTCCCAGGGTGCCTGGACAAAATGGGAAGCGCAAGATCTCATGGGCAGAGTTATGGAGACTGGAGCCCTTCTGTATTTCCTTCCTCTTACGATCCGTGTATGACACCCTTCCTTTCCCATTACATCTGTACACATGGGGGATGAGAGAGGACCCGAACTGTAAGCTCTGTGGTCAAAAGGGGTCACTGGCTCATATACTGTCCGGGTGTAAAACAGCTCTAACTCAAGGACGGTATAGCTTGCACCATGATAAGGTGCTTCTGGCTCTTGCTGACACACTAGAGCAGGAGAGATGCAAGAAGAGGACGGCTGGCACAGATCTGAGGAAGGCCATCACCTTCATCAAAGAGGGAGCCAAGCCTTCCGTAACCAAACAACCAAAGCCCAATCCGCTGCTAACGGCCAGGTCCTGGGAGATGAGGGTCGATGTTGGAAAGAGATTGCAGTTCCCAAATGTGGTGCACACAACTCTACGCCCGGACATTGTACTGTGGTCAACCGAAGACAGGAAAATAATTCTGGTTGAGCTGACTGTGCCATGGGAGGAGGGATGGGAAGAGGCCCACGAGAGAAAGGCCTTGAAGTACCAGCCCTTAGTGCAGGAGTGTAAAGACAAGGGATGACTGGCATGGTTGTTCCCTGTGGAGATCGGCTGCAGAGGTTTCCCAGCCAAACCAGCATGGCAGTTGTTGTCAGCTCTGGGCCTGGATGAAAGGAGCAAAAAACAAGCAGCTCGTGGGGTGGGGGAAGAGGCAGAACGAGCCTCTTGTTGGATTTGGAGTAGGCAAGAGGAGGGGAGCTGGAAGCCAGGAGCAGATGGGCAGTGATCTGGCCACCACTGCTGGCCCATCAACTGGAGAGTGTCGTGGTTAAGGGTCGAAACACTCGGTGAAGGTTGGGAACCACCTGATGACATCTGCTCCTGGCTGAAGGATACGGTTACCTTATAAGGTAACTGGAGAATGCACCCTAACAGGTGTATGTAACAAGAAATACATTTATTTTCAAAAGATGTAAGTAAGAAAGTCCACTGAAGGCATTTTGGGAATGATATTTGTCTGAAGCAAACAGGTATTAATAATTCACGGTCAATTTGTCCCTCTACTATTACTTCCATTCACAGCCAACTGTAACCTGTATTCATTCAGATTCTTCGACATCATCAAACACCTCAAAATATTTCCCAAGAGCCTTTGTTAAGCAAAATGTCAGATTGGAATAGAAATCAAATTTTTTATCACTGTCATAGGTTGTGAGATTTTCATCACAAGCAATTCGTCAGATGCAAGGAATCTTGAGCAACACACACAAAATGCTGGTGGAACTCAACAAGTCTGGCAGCAGCTATAGAGGGCAAATAAACAGTCAACATCTCGAGAAGGGACCCTTCATCGGGATTCATCATCGGGAGTTTATGTCAACATCAATTGTTTATTCCCCTGCAAACATGCTGCCTGATTTGTTGAGTTCCTCCAGTATTTTGTGTATGTTGTTGTGAAGTGTGTTCATTTGAGACAGAAGTATAATGGAATTGGGTGTACTGGGTGTCCAAGGAGGGGGAGCTCCTCTGGTGAAGGGGCTTGTCGTGGTCATTCTGGGGCAGCTCACTCACCTTTGGTCCCCTCTGGACACTCAGCTCTCACCTGTGGCTCCAAATACCTGTTTACAAGCGACAGTGGCCAGGCCACACCCCGGTACACCACTTCGATAGGCGGGCAAAACCTGGCAAGAGCCAGCTGGTGAGTTAGTGACGTGCCTGTCCCAGCACGCGAAGTCAGCTCTAGCAGATGGTGGAGGGGAAGAACCCGTTTCTAAAACATAAAATATGGGTCTTCACCTCCTTCCCGATGAGAGTAATGAGAAGTGCATGTCTCGGATGGTGAGGGTCTTTAATAATGGACGTTGCCTTCTTGAAGATGTCCTCGATGGTGTGGAGGCTCATGCCAGAGTGGAGCAGGCACAGTCCTGCAAGCCTCTGCATCCTGTTTTGATCTTGTGCAGTCAGAATGCTTTCCATTGTTCTTCTGTAGAAACTTGCAAGGGTTTTTGGTGACATATACAATCTCTTCAAACTCTGAATGATGGAGGATCACAGAAGTATCTTCTTCATGATTGCATCAATGTGTTGGGCTCAGAATAGATTCTCTAAGATGTTGACTGCCTGGAATTTATCCATTCCACCACTAATCCCTCAATGAGGACTGGTGCGTGTTCTTATGACTTCCCTTTCCAGAAGTCCACAGTCAATTTCTTGGTCTTGTTGATGATAAGTCCAAGGTTGTTTTTGAAACACCATTCAACCAGCCAATCTATATTATTCCTGTACGCCTTCTGAGATTCTGCCAACAACAGTGGTGCAGTGGTGTCAATGGCACATTTACAGACCCTTGCAAGCATTAAGGCGGGTACAGCTAGAGGTCACCTGGATCTGCTTTATGAATTCCTGTTTGCAAATTCAAGACTGGCTAGACAAAGCAAAAATATCGCATTCATGTGGGTTCCAGCACATTCAGGTATTATGGGAAATGAACCCGCAGATAAGCTGGCAAAAGCAGCAACTAAAAAAGGATCTGTAGAGGTCAATATTAAACTATCAAAATCAGAGGGGAAGAGCACAGTGTGGAGAAGGATAAATCAACAGCGGCAGCAGCATTGGGACAGAGCAATAAAAGGAAGACATTTACATTCAATTCAGAACAGAGTAGATATGGGAAGAAGTAGGGGAGTAAAGCGGAAGGAGCAAGTAATTATAAGTAGACTGAGCATTGGGCACAACAACCTTAATGGCACTCTGGCCATCATAAATAAGCATCCAACAGGTTTTTGCGATCTATGTCAGGAAACTGAAACAGTAGAGCATATCCTTATTTCATTTCAGAAATTTGCACAGGAAAGGTAACAAATGTTACAACAATTACGCAAAATAGGACTGGTAAAGAACAGTGTTAAAGGTTTATTGGAATGTAGGGAGAGTGATGGGGGAGGAAATGGTTGTTTAGTTTTTTAAGGGCGACGGGACTGGAAAGACGGCTTTAAAGTGAATGGACAAGGAAGGACAATAAATCCTGAAGATGGCAGTAATGCAACAATGTGGATGCCAACTGCCGTAAAAACTCAAAGAAGAAGAAGAAGTACAGACGGTATTTCAGCTGTGTGTAACCATAGAGTCATGAATGTAGAGAGACTAGAGCAGTAGGCTAAGCACACATCCTTGAGGTGCATCCGTGATTGTCAGCGAGAAGGAGATGTTATTTCTGATCCACACTGACTACGGCCTCCTGATGAGGAAGTAAAGAATCAAGTTGCAGAGGAAGGTACAGAGGCCCATGTTTTGAAGCTTATTGATTGGTAGTGAGGGGATGGTGGTGTTGAATGCAGATCGGTAATCAATAAACAGCAGATTCTCATATGTTTTGCTGTTGTCTAGGTGCAGCACAGGTATCATTTAACTGTTTTCTGTAAATCTAATTGAGGGTTGGGGTATACTACATAGGTGGAACACTGGATCCTCCCAGCTACTTGTTACGATCAGGGAGGACGTACCAGAGCCCGGACATCCACACACAATGTCTTAGGAACAGCTTCTTCCCCCAGCCATAAAATTTTTGAATTTATGAA
Source organism: Mobula birostris (assembly GCF_030028105.1). Taxonomy (NCBI): domain Eukaryota; kingdom Metazoa; phylum Chordata; class Chondrichthyes; order Myliobatiformes; family Myliobatidae; genus Mobula; species Mobula birostris. The sequence goes on from NC_092379.1 coordinate 118,746,691, forward strand.
CCCATGAACATTACTATTCCTCCTTTGCATGAATTATTTAATATCAAAGCTTACTGCAATATTTTGTGTCTTGCACTGTACTGCTGCCAAATTTCACATGTCGGTGATAATGAACCTGGTTCTGATTCTGACCTTATGGACATTCTTGTGCATGGAGGTTAGTAACATTTTCTAATCTAAATCCAGGCACACTGGTATCACAGCTTCTGCTTTTTGTAATGTATATAATTGACCTGGATGAAGGGTGCAAAGTTATGATTATTAAGCTTTTGATGATACAAAGTTACATAGCAAAATAAGATTTGAAGAGGACATAAAGAATGGAGATTGCAGATGTTTTATGAAGGTACTTCCAGTCATTGGAAGAGCTAACAGAGGAATCAAAATTAATAGTGGGAACAACTAGTGGGGTGTCCCAGGTGTCAGTGTTGGGACCTCTGTTATTCATTATTTACGTAAATAATTTGGATTTGGATTTCGTCAAGGCCACTCTGCTCCTGATCTCATCACCTCCTTGGTCCAAACATGGACCAAAGAGCTAAATACCATAGGTGAGGTGTGAGAGTGATAGCCCTCGACATCAAGGGAGCATTTGATTGAGTATGGCATCAAGGTGCCCTAGCTAAAATGGAGTCAATGGGAATTAGGGGGAAACCCTCCACTGGTTGGAATCATACCTGGCACAAAGGAAGATGGTTGTGGTGGCTGGAGGTCAATCATCTCATCCTCAGGACATCACTGCAGGAGTTTCTCAGGGAAGTGTCCTAGGACCAACCATCTTCAGCTGCTTCATCAATGACCTTCCTTCCATCATAAGGTCAGAAGTGAGGACGTTTGCAGATGACTGCACAATGTTCTGCACATCCCTGTGACTCCTCAGATAGTGAAGCAGTTCATACTCAAATGCAGCTGGACAATATCTAGGCTTGGGCTGACAAGTGGCATGTAACATTCGAGCCACGCAACAAGAGAGGCTCTAACCTTCATCCCTTGATATTCAGTGGCATCATCATCATTGAATCTCCTATTATCAATATCCTGGGAGTTAACATTGACAGGAAACTGAACTGTTCTAAGCCATATAAACACCGTGGCTACCAGAACAGGTCAAAGGCTAGGAATCCCGCGGTGTGTACCTCACCTCCTGACTCCCCAAAACCTGCCCACCATCTGCAAGGCTCAGCTCAGGAGTGTAATGGAATACTCACCACTCACCTGGGGCATAACTGCAGCTCCATCAATGCTCAAGAAGCTTGACACTATCCAGTACAAGGCAGCCCACTTGATTGGTACCCCTTCCACAAGTATCCAATCCCTCCAGCATTGACAAACAGTTGCGGCACTGTAACTAGATGCAAGTCTACAAGATGCACTGTAACAACACACCAAAGTTCCTAAAGCAGCACCTGCCAGACCCACAGCCACTACCATCTAGAAGGATGAGAACAGCAGATACCTGGGAACACCACCACTTGGAAATCCCCTCCAAGTCACTCACCATCCTGACTTGGAAACATAGTGCCATTTCTTCATTGTCACTGGGTCCAAATCACAGAATTCTCCCTAACAGCACTATGGGTGTACCTACACCTCAGGGACTTGTTCAAGAGCAGCTCATCACCACCTTCTCAGGAATAGTCAGCACGGCCTTGTGAAAGGCAGGTCATGCCTTACGAGCCTGATTGAATTTTTTAAGGATGTGACTAAACACATTGATGAAGGAAGAGCAATAGATGTAGCGTATATGGATTTCAGCAAGGCGTTTGATAAGGTACCCCACACAAGGCTTATTGAGAAAGTATGGAGGCATGGCATCCAGGGGAACATTGCTTTGTGGATCCAGAACTGGCTTGCTCACAGAAAGCAAAGAGTGGTTGTAGACGGGTCATATTCTGCATGGAGGTTGGTCACCAGTGGTGGGCCTCAGAGATCTGTTCTGGGACCCCTTCTCTTCATGGTTTTTATAAGTGACCTGGATGAGGAAGTGGAGGAATGGGTTAGTAAATTTGCTGACGACACAAAGGTTGGGGGTGTTGTGGATAGTGTGGAGGGCCGTCAAAGGTTACAATGGGACATCATTAGGGTGCAAAACTGGGCTGAGAAGTGGCAGATGGAGTTCAACCCAGATAAGTGTCAGGTGGTTCATTTTGATAGGTCAAATCTGATGGTAGAATATAGTATAAATGGTAAGACTCTTGGCAGTGTGGAGGATCAGAGGGATCTTGGGGACTGAGTCAATAGGACACTCAAAGCTGCAGCGCAGGTTGACTATATGGTTAAGAAGGTATATGGTGTACTGGCCTTCATCAACTGTGGGATTAAGTTCAAGAGCCGAGAGGTAATGTTGCAGCTATATAGAACCCTGGTCAGACCTCACTTGGAGTACTGTGCTCATTTCTGGTCACCTCACTACAGGAAGGATGTGGAAACTATAGACAGGGTGCAGAGGAGAGTTGCGAGGATGTTGCCTGGATTGGGGAGCATGCCTTGTGAGAGTAGGTTGAGTGAATTTGGCCTGTTCTCCTTGGAGCGATGATGGATGAGAGGTGACCTGATAGAGGTGTATAAGATGATGAGAGGCATTGTTCATATGGATAGTCAGAGGTTTTTCCCCGGAGCTGAAATGGCTAACACGCGAGGACGTAGCTTTAATGTGCTTGGAATTAGGTACAGAGGAGATGTCAGGGGTAAGTTTTTTACGCAGAGCGTGGTGAGTGCGTGGAATGGGCTGCCAGTGACGGTGGTGGAGGCGGATACAATAGGGTCTTTTAAGAGGCTCCTAGATAGGTACATGGAGCTTAGAAAAATAGAGGGCTAAGGGTACTGAGGAAATTTCTAAAGTAAGAACATGTTCGGTACAGCATTGTGGGACAAAGGGCCTGTATTGTGCTGTAGGTTTTCTATGTCTCTCAATGGCAATTAGGGATGGGCAATAAATGCTAGCTTAGCTGGCAATGCCCACATCCTGTAAATTAATTTTTTAAAATGGATATGAATGAAAAGGGCATGATCAGCAAATTCGCTGATGATACTACATTAGTGGGTCTTGTTGATAGTGAAGCAGGTTGTAATGAATTATAAAGGCTATTCTGGCTTTTGCCCCCTTCATTTCCAGTCTTGATGAAGGGTCTTGGCCCAAAATGTCGAAGGTATATCCCCTTCCACAGATGATGTCTGACTTGCTGAGTTCCTTCAGCATTTTGTGGGTGTTGCTCACATTTCCAGCATTCTCATGTGGAGCAATCTGGAACCAGGGGTCACCATTTTAAAATTAAGAGTCACCCATTTAAGATAGAGATGAGACCATGTTTTCTCTCACAGAGAACCAGAAGCCTTTGGAACTAACTTCCCTAAGCATGGCACAGGCAGAACCTTTGAAGATTTCTAAGGCATAAGTAGATGGCAAGCAAAGGGGTGTAGGATTTTTGTAGGTAGACACAAATGCAAAATTGAAGTTACAATTAGATTAGCCACTGTCTTCTTTAAATGGCATGGTAAACTTGTTCATTGGCACATTCAAATATGTCAAAATGGGACTCATCAGTGAAAGTCTCGATGCTGAGAGCACAAAAGAATCTCCAATTATTGTCAAAGTTCAAAGTAAGTTTATTAACAAGTGCATATATATCACCGTATACTACCCTGAGATTTGTTTTCTTGCAGGCATTTATAGGAAAATAAAGAACTACATCAGAATGTATCTTAAAAACTACAAAAAAACAAAGACTGACAAACAACCAATGTGCAATAGAAGGTAAATTGGTCAAATAATGGAAAAAGTAAATATATAATACTGAGTTGTAGAGTGGTTGAAAGTGAACCTATACTGGAATTGCTTTTAGCTGACACATTAGGAAAAATCAATTAATTGGACAGTTGTATTTTGTCAAAATGTATAAAGTCTTCAATCAACACTGTTGTCCATATTTCACTGAATGAATCATTTTCAGAATTACATCCAGGGCCATTTTCCTTTTGTTCACTCAGCACCCTTTTCCCTCTCGCATTGCTTCTCCTCTCTCCTCCCTTTCTCAGGTCCGTCCCATCTCCCTGCTCATCATTCCCCAAATTCACCATACTTCTCCAACTCTCCCAACCTCAGTCCCACCCTCCGTCCTATTGTTTTTCTTTACCAGCAGCAGGAGCTGCCCAAACCTGACAGGAGAATTCTGTCCTTGATCTCATTCCTCACCTCAGCATGGGAGTAAACTGTTGAATCCCAACAGCTCTAAAATTAAGCAGTGAGAAACTAAAACCCCAGGATTTACTGTATCACCCAGCATCAATAAACCATCCTCTCCAGGAAATTACAGGACAAATCCCCAAAATGCCTGCTCTGGATCTTTTCATTGCTAACTGTCGATGGGACATCAACTGTCTCGACTTCATCACTCCTCTCTCCCATTCCAACCCCACTCCGTCCAAATGCACCGCTCTCCACTCTGTCACACTAATCCTAACCTCACCATCAAACCTGCAGATAAGGGGGGTGCTGTAGTCATCTGGTGGACTGACCTCTACCTTGCTGAGGCCTGACAACAACTGTCAGACACCTCTTCTTACTTAACCATCGAACAGGATCCCACTAAGGAGAACCAGGCCATTGTCTCCCACACCATCAACTCTGGGGATCTCCCATCCACTGCCACCAACCTCATAGTCCCCTCACCCCGCACCTCCTGTTTCTACCTCCTACCCAAGACCCACAAACCAGTCTGTCAGGTCGACCCATTGTCTCAGCTTGCTCCTGCCCCACTGAACTTATATCTGCATACCTCAACTCTGTTTTATCCCCACTGCTTCAATCCCTTCCTACCTACATCTGTGACACTTCACACGCTCTTGATCTTTTCATGATTTCAAGACCCCTGCCCTCAATCATCTTATTTGCACTGTGAATGTCCAGTCCCTATACATCTCCATCCCCCACCAGGAAGGCCTCAAAGCTCTCTGTTCTTTTCTGGACACCAGAACCAACCAGTTCCCCTCCACCAGCACTCTCCTCCATCTGGAAGAACTTGTTCTCACTCTCAATAATGTCTCCTTTGGCTCATCCCACTTCCTTCACACAAAACAAGTAGCCATAGCACTTGCATGGGTCCCAACCATGCCTGCCTGTTTGTCGGCTACATGGAACAGTCCACTTTCCAAGCCTACACTGGTATCACACCCCAACTTTTCCTATGCTGCATCGATGACTGCATTGGTGTTGCTTCCTGCTCATCGACTTCATCAACTTTGCCTCAAATTTTCACCCTGCCCTTAAATTTACCTGGTCTGTGTCTGACATTTCCCTCCCCTTTCGATCTATTTCTGGAGACAGTCTATCTATTATAAGCCCACTGACCCTCACAGCTAGCTGGTCTGTACCTCTTCCCACACTGTTAATTGTAAAAACACCACCTCCTTCTCTCAATTCCTCCGTCTTTGCTGCACCTGCTCTCAGGGTGATGCTTTCCATTCCAGAATGAAGGAGGTATCCTCTTTCTTCAAAGAAAGGGGCTTCCCTTCCTCCACCACCAATGCTTCCCTCAACCGCATCTCTTCCATTTCATCCACATCTGCCATCTCCCCATCCCCCTGCCACCCCACCAGGGACAGGGTTCCTCTTGTTCTCACCTGTCACCCCACCAGTCTCCATGTCCAGCACATAATTCTCCATTACTTCCACCATCTCCAACAAGATCCCACCACCAAGCATATCTTCTCCTCCGACCCCCCACCCCCACCCCACTTTCTGCTTTCCACAGGAATCGCTCCCTACATTCGTCCCTTCCCAATGATCTCTCTCCTGGCATATCCTTGCAAGCAGAACAAGTGCTACACCTGCCCCTACATCTCCTCCCTCAGGAACATTCAGGACCCTAAACAGTCCTTCCAGGTGAGGCAAAACTTCGCCTGTAAGTTTGTTGGGGTCGTCTACTGTATCCGGTGCTCCTGGTGTGGCCTCCTGTGTAGCGGTGAGACCTGACATAGATTGGAAGACACCGCTTCACAGGCATCTACACTCCGTCCGCTAGAAAAGGCCGGATCTCTCAGTAGCCACCTATTTTAATTCCGCTTCCCATTTCCATTCCAATATGTCAGTCCATGGCCTCCCCTATGGTCATGGACGAACTCAGGTTGGAAGAACAACGCCTTATATTCCGTCTGGGTAGCCTCCAACCTAACGGCATGAACACTGATTTTTCAAACTTCCAGTAATGCCCCCACTTCACCATTTCCTTTTCCCTCTCTCACCTTATCTCCTTACCTGCCCATCATCTCCCTCTGGTGCTCCTCCACCTTTTCTTTCTGTCCTCTCCTATCTCGTTCACCCTGTATCTCTTTCACCAACTTCCCAGCTCTTTACTTCATCCCTCCCACCTCCCAGTTTCACCTATCACCTTGGGTTTCTTCCATCCCTCCCCCCCCCCACCTTCTTATGCTGACACCTCATCGTTTTTTTCTCCAGTCCTGATGAAGGATCGCGATCTGAAACGTCGACTGTACACTTTTCCATAGGTGCTGCCTTCTGCTGAGTTACTCCAGCATTTTGTGTGTGTTGCATGGATTTCCAGCATCTGCAGATTCTCTTGTTTGTACATAACCTCTACATGGTTTGCAATGAAGTTAGCTTTGAAAATCTATGATTAAAAAAATCACTTTATATTTCCATTTTATGATCACCTTTCAGTAATTATACTTGAAGGTTATTGATTTTGAGCATTAGAGGAAGACAATAAAACTAAGTGATATTGCTCATCAATAATCTAATGGAATTACTTTATCTCACACATTAGGAATAATCAATTAATTAGACAGTTATCACCAGGACAATTTTGTCAGGATGTAAAATCTCTTCATTTCACACTGTTGTTTGATGCACATCGCTGTCCAATATTGACTGTTTTACCTCTTCTTAGCTGATATTGTTCAATTGCATGAGATGAGGAACTGCTGCATGCTTGTTCTTGCAGAAACTTGGCTCCAGGACAACATCCCTGCACCATCAATCTACAGGACATAACACTCAGGGACTTGGGCTATATTATTATTTATTTTTGTAACTGTATGTTTTTCTGCTATCATAGTTATATGTGCTGTGTGTGACTGTTAGTATTGTGTTTCGCACCTTGACCCCACAGCAGTGGTTCCCAACTGTTTCAATGCCATGAACCAATACCATTAAGCAAGGAGTCTATGGACCCCAGGTTGGGAACTCCTGCCCCAGAGAAACACTGTTTTGATTTCCTCTTCCTCCCACCTTCCAAAAAAATCCAAGCCTAATCACTTGCTAACTAGAACATATGCTTCACTTTTTTCCTCTCCAAGAAATGTTGTCAACGCAGCAATTAAAAGTCTTATCAAAGTCACAAATGCCACCCTACATGATTATAACCATGGAAAGCTACCCCTCTTCATCCCCGTTACACCCTAACTCCCCAGTAATTCCTCTCTATTTTTCAAATAAGATGTAGGCTTCCTCTATTTCTCTTTCAGATGCTTTGCCTTGGCAACATCATCCAGAAACACAAAGTCAGTGATGATATCACCCTTACCATCTCTGCCAGTACTTCAGTTGTTATTTGTCCTGTTGGTCCCCACATTCAATCTTGGATGTATAGATATTTCTTCAACTTACTGATGAGAAAAGCAAAACTATTACCACCCCACAACCACAAACTGACTACATTCATTGGCCTCTTTCTATCGATATTCCACTGATCTCGAGGTGTTTCTGATCATACCTGCTCTATTCGGCAGGCACTTCTTAATATTTCAGTAACAATATCCATTTATACCACTCTATCAGCTCATCTTCAAATGTAATTTCTTTCCTTACAGGTCTCCCATTCTGTACCCTTGAGAAACTTGTACTTATCAAAGATTCTCATGTCTATATCCTAACTCACACATGCTTCTTTCACCCATCAGGCTGAGCCAGTTAATCTACACTGGTTTTCATCCCAGCAAAATCTGTATTCTGGATTTCTCAAAGTGTTTTAAGTATGGTCTTGACACTCCATATATCTGCAACTTTTTGCAAAATTTCAATTTCCTTATGATCCTTGGGTTCGTTCTGACATGAATTACTCTTCTGGATATCCTACCTTCAGCTGCCTTGACAGAATTCCCTCTCTAAAAGATACTACTACACACTCTTAAGACACCATTGGTCCCGTGCCTTAATTAATATCTCTTTTTTGAATTACTGGCATTTTTTATTTGCTAATGCCACAGAGAAGTACCTTGGAATATGTTCACTTTGTTGAGAATGTCAAATAAATGCAACTTGCTTTTGACTTTTAACTGGCAACGGTTGATTTCACTTCTAATACATTATGAACCATTGAGACCAGTGTGGTACCCTGTTATCATTACTAGCAAATATCTTACTTTGAATAAAGCTACAAAATATTCAAGATGTTCTTAAACTTACCCACATCATTTCATTCATTACCAACGCTGAAGAAACGTTTGCGTTATTATTGTTTTTACTGGCCTGTAGAAATTTCCATAAATTAAAATAAAATTAAAATATTAATGATTAAATGAAACAATAAGGAAAAATTGTTTCATTCTCAGGTTCTTTTCACTCAAAGTATATCCATGTATGGAAGGGGATAGCATGGATTAATACAATGGATAATAGGCACATGCTGTGTTTGTGACTACACAGATTCCTTTATCTAGTGTAGGTGGAGATGAAGGAGTCGGAATTGAATACTGTTTTGTTAGCGCAATAAAAAGAATCGTTGTATGCAAATTGAATATGTAGAACGCCCAGACCATATGATCACCAATACAAAAGGGGTCGGGTTGGTGCTGACACGGAGGAATTGGCAACTTAATTTATTATTTTCCTTTCCTGAACTGAGGGGAGATGAACTGGCCAGTTTTCTACACTGTCCTGGTAGGGGTGAACAAGCACTCGACGGGCATCGGGCGGATCTGGCTGTCTGTTCTCTTTATTTTCCGGATCATGGTGCTGGTCGTGGCCGCAGAGAGCGTCTGGGGCGATGAAAAGACCGGCTTCACGTGCAACACTCAGCAGCCGGGTTGCAACAGTGTCTGCTACGATCAGTTCTTCCCAATCTCCCACATCAGGCTTTGGGCCCTGCAGCTGATATTGGTCTCCACGCCCGCCCTACTAGTGGCCATGCACGTTGCCCACAAGCACCATGTGGAAAAAAAGACCTTCCGGGTCAAGCAGCTGGCCGGAGAAGTTGGGGACATGGACATTGAGAAAGTGACTAAGCGCAGAATGCACATCACTGGGTCTCTCTGGTGGACCTATGTCATCAGTATCATCTTCAGGGTGATTTTCGAAGTCGCCTTCCTGTACATCTTCTATCTAATCTACCCGGGCTTCAGGATGATCCGCTTGGTCAAGTGCGACGCCTTCCCTTGCCCCAATACGGTGGACTGTTTTGTGTCCAGACCCACCGAAAAGACCATCTTCACCATCTTCATGCTGGCGGTGTCGGGCGTTTGCGTGCTTCTGAATATAGCAGAGGTGGGCTACTTGATCATCAAGGCTTGTGTGAGACTGTGTCAAAACAAAGAAAGGAGATCCAGTAGAAGCGCATTTTACGGGCGTAAGTTTCCACAATCCAGACAGAATGAAATTCGTGAGTTGCTGTCAAATCATGATGCTGCCTTTCTGAAAAACAATAAAATGAACGCTGTTCGCAAAAGTTCTAATAAAGACTCTTGTAGAACCGCTTGAACTTAAAAATACCTGCTGCCTTGCTAAAGGAACTATTTTTATTAACGTAAACCCCTCGCCCCTCTCCTACGACTGTGTTAATAGCTCTAACGTGTTTGAATGCATCTTTTCCACCTATTCCTTCAGAAAGTGATTGAACCTTGACTTTCAAACGCCTTGCTGAAATTGTGGCCATTGTAGTAGCATTCGCCTTAAGACGCGTAGTGTTTGGCCCCTATGTTAGAATTATTTATGGATATATTTTCCTTATTTTTACAGCAATCTTTTAATTGCCGTTTCTGGCCACGCGCTTCATCAGTTGAATAGATTTTGAGTTTATTAGTGGATAACTTGCGTTTAAATATTATTCTTTAAAAGGAGAACGGATTGTGCTAAACAAAGCGTGTCTATGCTGAAGGGTCTGGTGTCACCTGTGTCACGTCACTGTTCGCTTGCTGCCTCGCCCGGGTACCTTTAAGGTAGCTACGACTGTGGCTACCATTAGATACCACAGAGTAGGTGTTGTGCATGAGTGCACAGGACACCTGCCTTTTTGGTCAACAGGTAACCCTTGTAATTTCTTGATTGTTTAACATTACTTCAGAAGCAAGATTGCCGTTAACCCTGAAACTACAACACAAACACAATCCTTTCCGTCAGAATATTCGTCACTCTTCCGCGAGATCAGGGGTTCCCAACGGTTTTTATGCCATGGACCCCATACCATTAACCGAGAGGTTCGTGGACACCAGGTTGGGAACCCCTGTGCTAGATTTATCTGAGAAATTCCTAAATACATAATGGATGAACAGACTGGAGGACGTTGTAGTCAGGGTGGATATTGTCTAACTATGACGGTTAGGTTGGAAATGCCAAGAGATGCAAGGCACCTGCCTTTTAACTGCACTAAAACGTATGTGGCTTCATACCAAGCAGTTGTTAGCTTCTGTTGATAATCACACACCATAAGGCCTGCACCATTGATTCCTGTGAGCAAATATTGGAGTTGATAGTTGTTAACACCACACAAGCAGTGCATATATTTATTGTTGATTTGATCAATGCTAAATTGGTGTTACATCCTATTGCTCTGCAATGTGAAATCCACAATGTAATGAGAAAACGTTAGAAATACTCAGCAGATCAGGCAACATGTAAAGAGAAACCAAGTTAACATTTCAGGATAATGATGTCCCCTTAGAGCTGCTGATTATTTCCAGCATTTCTACTGTTTTAAGGTGTGTCCTATAAGAGTTGAGATAAGTTAGAAATGCAGAAGGCCTAGGGGAGCAGTTTTGGAGCATTGAGTCCAATCATCTGAAGATTTGATCACCAGGAAACTCCTGCTGAGAGGATTGTGGAAGAACAAAGAGATCCTGAGAAGGTTGTATGATGGTTAGGGCTTCAGATATATAAGCATAGAGTTATGGGGGGTGTTACTGCCACTGAGGGATTTATAAAGAAGTATAAAGAACATTGAGGCATTGCTGAACACATACTGTTAGGTGAACAAATGCTGAATTTAGCTGAGTTTAAGATTATGGTGAATGAAGATAGGAAGACAGTAGGAGTAAATGTCAAATCTAGAGTTTAAAAAGAAGAGCCTAAGAATTTAAGGAACAAACAAATTGAGGCAGTGGCAGGAATGGGATTGCCACAGCAATGGAAGTTCAAAATTTTCCAAAGAAATATAATTGTGGTTATAAACTCACCTCAAGGTCACATTGGACACCATTGTTACTCAGCTCCAGATATTGACCAGTAGAAAGAGCAAGGTTCTGAAGGCTATCCATAAATGCCTGTCCAATGATTACCCAGTTGATTTAGTCAGAGTCATTTCACTAATGAAAGTCAGATCTAACACTCAACCACACTAGTGCAGCTCTGTGGAGAGAGAAATTTGTAGTAAAGTCATCTTTATCCCTTTAGCATCACAATAATTAAGAAGTAAAAGTAAAAATAACCATTTTGGCTCCAAGTGCTTACAGCGCCATTCAGTAGGATCAGGCATGATCTTCCTTCATGTACTTTTCCATACAACCCTCATCAGCCTTCATACCTTGTCTCCTAGCATCTGGTCTGAAAAAGTATCTCACTAGGAGCTGGGTGCTACTTATTTCATTTTGAATTTGGCCTGTGATACATGTAAATCCTGAAGGGAGGGAAAGAGGAAAAATCATCAACGTATTACCCAGTCCACTGCCATCCACACATTTGCAATTAAGGAAAAATAATATTCATAGCTCATAAATATGACTTGTTTATTCCCCTATTCATTCTCTCATTAGAATATTTATTCACAGCAAAGGAGAATTGGAATTAAGGAAGATGGGAGAAAATAATAATGACTTGAAGGCACTGTTTCATATTTGATTGAGTCTCATTGTATAATGTGATGGGTGTGTTAGTAGTGCTCTTTGGACTTACCTACCGTTTAAGAAATACTTGTTCTTATTTAGAAATACTTATTCAGATTAACTTTACTAAGAGGAAAGTATCGACCAACAAATGTGTTGCCTGCACATAAAGATAGTATTTCTGTAAATCCTAGTGGAAGTGGTTCTTAAGACTTGTTCCAGTGCTTGAGAGGTAAGAGTATCACCTGGGTTCAGAAAAGATCAAGAAAATCCAAGGTTTGATGGTGCATTATGTACTAGGTCTATTGATCTAGCTTGTTGTTGGGAGGGCTAATGTTTGCTGTTACTGACTTACTTAGGGAAATGTCACTTTCAGCTACATTGAGAATAAGATCAGACTATTACTAATACCATACAGAGTTAAATAGCTTGCTAGTCAGTGCTTATCAAGGATCATGCGTGATGAATATTAAATTGGGGTAAAGTATTTGGGATGATATTAAGCCTGATTCTGATTCTGATTCCGAATCATGAGGGATAAAATCCCAACAAGAAGCTAAACCTTCACAAGAAGTACTAAGAGAAAAGGGGCCTGTAAATTATTTACATTCATTAATACATTTCATGCAGACATACAAACATGCAAATTTGGAACAGGAGTAGGTCACCCAGCCACTTGAGTTGGTTTTCTGCATTCAATTATACCATGACTGATCTGTTTGTAAATTCAATTCTACATTCCCCCCTGACCTTAGTAATATTTCATCTCTTTGCTTTTCTGGCTGACATACAAACAAATCATAGACTCAGATTCCACCTCTTTTTAAGCGGGAGTGTTCCAAAGGCTCTGCCCATTTGAGAGGAATTTATTTTACTTCATTTGGTTTCAATCCCCTATTTGAGAACAGTGATGACTAAATTGTCCCACAAGAGAAAACAGGCTCTCCTCATTCTCTTAGGGCCCCAAATGATTAAGTCAGTTTCTTCTCTGTGTTTTAGATTCTAGCAGATACAGCCCCAGCTTGCCTAACCCCTTTCCTCATCAGACAGCCCACTTTTTCAAGTATTAATTTATTGAACTTCTCTGAATTGTCTTCAATGCAGCCAGGGTCTCATATCCATTTTTCTCAGTTTCTTCACCTCTGTTGCTTCTGTTCTCAAGATGAGGCTTTCCAGTTTCTGTAGTGTACATCTGAAATGTCCTGTGACTTCTACTGTATCCTACTCAACCCCAGAGAGAACAGAAATAGAGTTCCCCTGGACCCCACTTGGAGTACTGTGCTCAGTTCTGGTCGCCTCACTACAGGAAGGATGTGGAAACCATAGAAAGGATGCAGAGGAGATTTACAAGGATGTTGCCTGGATTGGGGAGCATGCCTTATGAGAATAGGTTGAGTGAACTTGGCCTTTTCTCCTTGGAGTGACAGAGGATAAGAGGTGACCTGATAGAGGTGTACAAGATGATGAGAGGCATTGATTGTGTGGATAGTCAGAGGCTTTTTCCCAGGGCTGAAATGACTAGCACGAGAGGGCATAGTTTTAGGGTGCTTGGAAGAAGGTTCAGAGGTGATGTCTGGGGTAATTTTTTTATGCAGAGAGTGGTGAGTGCATGGAATGGACTGCCAGCGGCAGTGGTGGAGGTGGAAACGATAGGGTGTAAGTGACTCCTGGATAGGTACATGGAACTTAAAAAAATAGAGGGCTATGGGTAACCCTAGGTAAGTTCAAAGGTAAGGACATGTTCGACACAGCTTTGTGAGCCAAAGGGCCTGTATTGTGCTGTAGGTTTTCTATGTTTTATAGTCCTCACCTTTCACCCTACCTGTGTCTGAATTCTTCTTCATCATTTCCACCAGTAACAAAAGGACCCTACCACAACTCACATCTTCCCCCTCACCTCTGCTCTCCCTGCCCCCCCCCCACCCATTTCTGCTTTCTATATGGACCATTCCCTCATAGAAACCTGAGAGGCAACTTATTCACCCAAGGGGGTGGTCCATATATGCAATGAGTCTCCAGAGGAAGTGGTTGAGGCAGGTACATTAACAGCATTTAGAAGGCACCTTGATGGGTACATCAATATGAAAGATTTAGAGGGAAATAGGCCAACCGTGGGCACTTAAGTTGGCATGAACCATTCGGGCCTGTTTCTGTGCTCTACAACTCTCTGGTTATCTACCACCCACCCCTCCCCATTCCCTGACACTTTTCTCCTGCAACAGCAGGAGAAGGAACACTTGTCCCTGTACCTCCTCTTTCACCAGCATCCAGGCACCGAAACAGCACCTCCAGGTGAGGCGAACCTCCAACCTCGTTCGTCACTCAGTATTCTCAGTGTTACCTCATCTACATCAGTGAGGCCAAGCTCAGACTAAGCCAACCGTTTAGTAGTGTAATTGTGCTCAGTCTGCATTAGCCACCTTCGGCTCCCAGTTGCCATTTCAACTCCCTTTCCTGTTTGTATTCTGACCTGTTTACCCTTGGCCTTCTCCACAGCCCGAGTAGGGCCACACATTAACCAGAAGGATAACACCTCCTATTCCATCAAGGTAGTTTCGCAACCCTTAAGCCACAACCCCTTTCCAATCCCACTCCACAAAAATCAATTACCAACTTTTGTTCCTCTCCCCTGCCAGATTCCATGTTCCTGTCATCGCCAAACTTTACCTACTGTGTCTCCTTTCCCCTCCCCCAGCTGGTTCTATCTGCCCATCATCCCTCCCTTCTCTGGTTTCACATATCACCTTCCTTACTTATCAGATCCCAGCAGCAGCAGCCTTTTGTCTCTACCTCCACCTCCCCCCCCCACCCCATCACCACCAACTTGGCAGCTGTTCCTCTCTCTCCTTATCCGTTTCTATTACCCATCACCAACTATTACTGTCTATTTCTATTACTGTCTCCTGACGAAGGGTCTCGGCCCAAAACGTCGACTGTACCTCTTCCTAGAGATGCTGCCAGGCCTGCTGCGTTCACCAGCAACTTTTATGTGGGTTGCTGTCTCCTGACTCCACCCTATTGCCCATCATTCCCTCTCCACTTTCACCTAGTTCCACCCTCAGCCACCAGAGCCTAGACTTCCATTTCACCTTTTTCATTTTGACTTTCTCCCTCACACACTCAGTCCTAATGGCAGATCTCAGCCTGAAATGTCCTCTATCACTTTGTCTCCCAAATCCTGCCTAAGCTTTTCAGTTCCTCTAGCAATTTGCTATTGCTTCCAGTTCATTAACTTCCTTTGTGAAATAAGGAGAACAATATTGTTCACACTGTTTCAGATAGAATCACACCAATGCTCAAAAAATCTAAAGCGCTAGTTCCACGGTTTTATAACCCTTACAAAATGCTCTACAGCTGACAAAATACTTTGGAAGTGTAGTCACTACTAAACTGCATGAAGGAGCTTGCAACTCAGGGAAAAATATTTCCATTTTCTCGCTAGCCTCCAAAATGAATGAGGTCTATAGATGAAAGCAACCTAATATTGCTCACCTACTTAATGTAGGGACAGAGAGAAGGACCTAGTTAATCTACGTCCAAATACTGATGAACTGGAAACTAGAAAGCTGAAAGTTCAAGGTTCAAAATAAACTTATTGTCAAAGTATATATATGTCACATATACAACTCTAAGATTCTTTATCTTGGAGCATATTCAGTAAATCCTTAGCAGAATAATTACCAAAATAGAATCATTGAACAGCCATACCAACTTGGAGATTCAACCAGTGTACAAAAGAGAACAAACTGAGCAACTACAAAAAGAAAGAAATAATAATAATAATAATAAATCAAAAAGCAGTAAATATTGAGAACATGAGATGAAGAGTTCCTGAACGTGAGATGATAGTTTGTGGGAAAATTTCAATGATGGGGCAAGTGAAGTTGAGTGAAGTTTTCCCCTTTGGTTCAAGAGTCTGATGGTTGAGGGGTAATAACTATTCCTGAACCTGGTGGTGGGAGTCCTAAGGCTCCTGTATCTTCTTTCTAATGGCAGCAGCGAGAAGGGAGCATGTCGTGGGTGGTGGTTCCCTAATGATGGATTCTACTTTCCCGTAACAATGTTTCATGTAGATGTGCTCAATGGTCTTTGCCCATGATGGGCCATATACATTACTTTTTGTGGGTTTTTCTGTTGAAGAACATTGGTGTTTCCATACCAGGCTGTAATGGAGTCAATATACTCCACACCATACATCTATAGAAGTTCATAAGAGTTTTAGAACATGCATTTCTAGAGGGTTAGACAGAAGAGTTGTAAGAAATGTAGAGAGAGGGAGGCAAGGTGAGCCGTCAAAGCAAAGGTAAGATCAGGAGGATGTTAGCAACATTCCTACTCATTTTTTTTCAGCATCTGTGCAGACCAACCATTGCCCTGAGTCTGAAAACTGTGCAGCACTTTAAATGTTTTTGTTTGTAATATGTGTCAGCATTCAGCAGTCCACAGTGTGTTAACAATGAGCTACCGACTTCCACTCTGTTTATTGTTACAATTTTTAACAATGTTGTAACTTGAAACATTGGCAATGTAAATATGTTGAAACTGTTTCAAAGTAAAGGCTGTGGTATGTTTACTGGACAGAAAATTTATGGAATATATTCATTAATGCATAATTGCAGTGTATTTCACAATTACATATTTTAACATAGATTTCAAAATTATATTAACATTTTATAAAAGTCATGCTGCACAGCAGTGGGCTGCATCTGAACAGCTTAGCGGGAACAGTAGAGATGAGTGAACAAAAGTGAGGATAGTATGCTGTCGATCCAAAGTTAGAAAGTATCAGACATATTCTGCAAGTGTATTACAAAGTATCTTAATACTGAAGATTCCAGAAATTTGAGAAATTCCTTTTCTAACAGAAATTGAAGGAAGAAAGAAATTAAATTTTATAAGTATGTATTTTGGGAGTGTTTGAGAAACATGCAGTATGAAAAGAAAGTGCTGTGTTTGAAGAAAAGCTCATGAATATATACGGGGCTAGCAAAAAAGCAATATTAATGAAGGGCTAAATTATATCAATCCCTGCATCTTCCTTTGAAAAAGGTAGATCTGGTAAGATTTGAACATCCCCTTAAGTTGAACTCCAAAACTTGTAGCCCAATTGTGCATAATCAGTTAAACTGATAAATACATTCTAAGTAAAGTTATAGATAAATTCTAAATTAAAAGATTGATTCTCTTGTTTCATTTATTTCCCAGAAGTATAGCACACCTACATTTTGTAGAATTATTGAATTGTTATAGCACAGAAAGAGGCTACTTAAACCATCAAGCCTTTCAGTCCTCTGTAGGACAATCCAGTTAAAAAATAATACAAGATTGTTTTCTTGCTTATATTTTATTACTTACAGAAAATAACAATGATGCAATGTATGGAAGATACATGTAAATAGTCTAAATATTTTATCATATAATTATTAAGATAGGTTGATTAGTTTTAGAAATAGAACAGTAACCTCATTGCTGGAGTAAGGAATTTCATTCTGAGTCTGAGAATAAGGCATTAGTTTTCAACTGACTTGATTAACCCAAAAGGTAAGAGTTCCAATTGTTAATGACGATAATAAATAATTATGTATCAGTTTAATGGTCACAAGTATTGTCCAAACATTTAATCTGTGCAAGAACTGGCATAATTTTCTCTAGCCTACTTAACACTCAAGTGTACATTCATGAATTTTCTAAAATGAAAGCACAGTAAGTAATTTCTAGAAAAATGCAACTTGCATTTTCAAGGTGATTTTGTTTATCGCAATGGTGCATTAACAAAGCCTTGAGTAACAATAACAAAGATTAATAGATGAATGTTAGCTGTATTATTCAAGATCCCGGATTGTTTTTTGTCATTCTTCAATACACAAGTGTAAAGGAGAACAAAATGATTGTTACCTCAACATTGTTTGTGTGTTGCCCAGGTGGAAATTGGCTCTTTCAAAGCATTCTGATAATGATAAGCACAAGAGATTCTGCAGATACAGGAAATCCAGAGCAACATACACATAATGCTGGAGGAATTCAGCAAGTTAGGCAGCAGCTATGGAAATGAATAAACAGTTGACATTTTGGGACAAGACCCCTCTTCAGGATGATAATGGAATTAACATTTCATTGCCTGTAATAAGTAAGGACAATCACAGTAAATATTTCTGTGAGACCATAGTGAAAAAATATTCTTTGTAGAGCAGTAATTGGCAAAGTTGGCAATGTCTCCTCACAGATGAAAGGACATGTTACTTTGGTGCAGTCAAGTACATTCTCCTAAAGTGGAGTTCATTATTGAGAAAACGTGAAGGAAGTATTAGAATTAATCTAACCGCCCATACTTAACTAATGTTCCCTCTCATTTGTAATGACTAGTCTGCGCAAAAATCTTGTGCTGTGCAATTTTTTGTCCAGTGACAACAACATGTGCGCACTGAATTTTTAAGTGGAAGTAAACCTGGAGCTATTCTAAGGATAATAAATACCAAGTCCGGTTTTTCATTTATTGTTTAAAATCAATAAAATAGTACACATCAATGATTCTTATTTCTCATATACTATATGACAGCATGTAATAATATCAATATTTTCATGTTATTAAAGTCGTTTGAAATAGTCACTAAGCCATTCCGCTTTAAATAAACTAACAATCCTTTCGCGCTTCACACCCTTTGCTTCTTTGGAATTCGACATAGTGAATCAATAATTCATTTAATAAAAACAGTATCAATAAACCAGTTCTAAAATCTGCAGATAAATCAAAGCAATCTCCACGTTGTCAACACCGTCCGCTTCAGAAACCGAAAAAGGAAATGTGATTGTATACGATCGTGAAATATACCTAACATGTCAACGAGGTGGAGGGTGATTTTCTATTGCGGTTTTCTATTCAATCTATACCTTTATTGTGAAGATATTATTACTAATGTGGTGCCAGCTCAGCCTGAAGTTGTCTATCAGACATTAGGAAAATATTACCTGTGTTATCGCGACCAAACATAGGTCTGTAATAGACCTGATTAAAGATTAACAGATTCCTTGTCCTTCACCTTCGAGTTAGCCTTCTGTGCCCCCGCCCCACATCCCACCCCACACTTTTTATTCTAGCGTGTTCCCCTTTCCTTCTCAGTGCTGATGAAGGGTCTCGGCCCGAAACGTCGGCCGTTTATTCATTTCCATGGACGCTGCTGAGTGTCTCCGGCATTTTATGTGTTGCTTCGGATTTCCAGCATGTGCCGACTTTCTCGTGTTTATGATTAACAGATTATTTTAGAAAGTGTATATTCTCTTTCTTGCAAACTTTTGATCTAATCCATTTCTCTTTTTTTTTGCCGTGGTCAGACCATGATGGGCTGTCCTCTCTTCGATCTCCGTTATGCCGGGGAGAGAAGAGTCTGCGGGCTCCCACTCAATTCGATTAGATGATAATTTTTCCGAAGTGCTATAAATTGAATACAGTAAATCTATTATTGCCAATTTAGTTTGTCGGGTTTGGTGAGTCCTCGCGACAATACTTTGAATCAGCATCGAGGTAATTGGTTCCAAAGCAGTTTTTCTGCCACAATAATTAATGCATATGTTGTATAAATAGGTGTTATAACAGCACACATCAAAACAACTAATCCAACGAAAGACTAACCTCCATTCATCCAACCATCCCGCATTAATCTCTAAAGAATAAAAGTCTCCTGCTATTACAGATGCCTGAAGACTCTTTCCGAGTCCGAGAACTGATTCCACACGCACTACTGGATACCCCGGGATTCGAGACGATAGCTCAGAATTTCCCATTGGTGACGCCAGGATCTTCGCACAAACATTTCTGGGCACACGAATTCCCCTCACAGCTCTACCATGAGCCACTCTAGGATTATTTGATTGCCATTTACAATTTCCTTCATCGAACACAATGTGTTCCTCAGATTGACGCCCAAACTTCATAATGGACCAAGGCTGCGATTTTCCTCGTCAGAAATCCAGATTGTTTTAAAATTAACGTTGAGATCCTCCACGCCAGTGTTCAAAGCTTCACCCGCCAGACATTCGTGAATTCTCGGATTATGTTCACATAAACTAATGTCATCAAAACTTGTCATTTCATGCTGTCCAGGGAATCGAGCGCTGACTTCATGACTTTGGAATTCCATGGACCATATATCATTTCTGATTTTCGCTGAAAGACATTTCATTCTAATAATTTCTCATTGTTGCATGAATCTCAAAAAAACTGGATTAAGATTATGCTGTTTCCTACTGTTACACTAAATTGTAATGATCTAAATTTAAGGTGCAAATCTATCTGAATTTGGGTTCAACACCTCACACAAGGAAACCCTTGGGATTCATGCTCATTTCGCTGTTGAACAGAATATGAATTTAAGTTTTTCAGCTTAATGAATTCATTGAAGTTTAGATCATTCATAATTCAGTTGTTAATGTTATTTTCTATGTTAATTCATGTCATTAATATGCAACGTTTAAAACTTACATTAATATTTATTCATCGTCTGTTCTGACACGTAGAGAGTTTTACACAACTTAAATCTGCTGCTACTGAACGAACGGTAAGAATGAATGGGCAGGTAGCTTTAAATCTGTCTCTAACATCAGAGTTAGATATTGAGTAACAATAAAGTGACTGTAATGTGATTGGACGTGGAGCACACATTTAAAATATTTTGTTCCATTATACTTTGCAATATATTCGGATTATTTCGAAGAAACTAAACAATGCTCACACAGCTGAAGGGAGTGTCTGTTTTCAGCAAACAATGACCTTGATTTTTGAACATAGTACTCTAACGTTGCGGCAGTGAAAGATCCCGTGGTAGTTGGATGTGGTGATAACTGTGGCCTATCCTGAAAATGTTTTTCTTACAATCCAAATTTATCGCTTTCACTCCCTTTTCCCACCTCTGGGTATCATTTCCTTGGCAGGCGAACTGACCTCTATCCTTAGTTGAACATCGCCCAACGAAAAGCAACTCGGGGATGCTGGGGATCTAGCAGTAACTCTGAGCGCTTTCAGTTTGGGAGGAATTCAGGATCTTGCTAGGTAACGTGCAGCGCTAGACCATCACCGCCAGTGGCAATCTCTACATATACCTAGGCTAAATTCATTTGGATTCTTGAGATTATCAAAAAAAGTCTTCTTTTCATTTCTGAATTTTGTGTGTGGAGAACAATTGAGTAGTTTTCCTTTAAACCACAACCCGTTCTACTAAAGCTGCTTATGGGTATTTTGTGCGATAAAAGGCTAAAAAGTGAAAATACTCTATAGGTTTGTAGATCAAAAGAAAACAAAATATTTTCATTCACCTGTGGCACATAGTTTCAAAGGTCAAAGTAAATTTATTATCAAAGTATATTTATGTCACCATATGCTGCCCTGCGATTCATTTTCTTGCGGGCATTCACAGTCGACACACCCACAGTAGTTTCGCACATATTTAATGTCCCTTCGGTGATGTGTGCTCGGTTCACTTTGGGCAGTGGCGTGAGCAGATTTGATATCAGTAATACGGCAGGAATATTCGTCATGCAAAGATTTTTGAAAATTATATGTGGAACGGAAATGGTAGTTTTGAAACGGAATACAAGGACGCCCCTTTAGAACAAAGATGAGGTGGAATTTCTTTAGCGAGGGAGTGCTAAATCAGTGGAATGCATTGCCACAGAAGGCTGTGGAGGCCAAGTCACTGGGTATATTTAAAGTGGTGATTGAAAGGTTCTTGATTAGTAAGAGCGTCTAAGGTCACAAGGCGAAAACATGAGAAAGGGGTTAGAAGGAATAATATATCAACCATAATCGAATGGTGGAGAAGACACGATGGGCCGAATGGCCTAATTCTACTCCTATGCCTCATGGTCTCCGAATCAAAATCAGGTTTAATATCACTGGTGGACGGTACGCCTTATACAATGGTCCTACAAAACTAATGGAATTTGGCGCGAGATAGAACCGTGGACATCCAATGAATAATGTAACCTAATCGACAATGGTCTTGAATCATGCTTGACTTACCTTTTACAAGCGGGGAGGGAGACATTTGACAGAACCTTTCTTCGTTAGTTTAGAGAGGTGAACTTTGTTCCTGGTCATTCACTCAAATGAGCAATCTTCTGCTGGGGTTTATTTTAAGCGTAAGACATTTATTATTTTGATTCTAATATTACTCATAAGCACACCTTCAGATAAATGTAACATCTGTGTGCACACGTGTATGCCTATAATCAGTTAGAGTGAATCTTGCCAACTCATAATTTCACATTTCTTTACACAATCTGTGATGACGAACCCTTGAGATCGAGAAACTTCTACTCTAGTTCTGTGGGTTCTTGGGAGGCTAATGAGGCCAGTGGGTAAAGAGACTTTTCCACAGATGGGGCAGATTGTGGCTGACAGGCGGGCAGCTGGTTAGGTTGTGGGGTGCTGTGTTCCTTCCGCCGCTTAAACGGGGCAATTGTTTGCATAGACCTGAGGGGAAAAAACGGCCCTTAATCCGATCCCGAATGCTGCTTTTCCACTATGAAAAGGAGTCGGGTGTCCCCAGCAGTTGACGGGGATGTTGCTACTCTTCACGGAGATATACTGGGACGGGGTGGGGGGGGGGTGTGTGCGGAGCGGGGAACAGGCAGGGACACTTAAGTGTTCCTCTCCGACACTTCCAATATAAAAAGCAAACCTCCATTTTGCCCTCTGATTTCTGTGTAAATGCTGTGTTTTATGATCTCTGGGAATTTCAAGGAATCAGGGCTCCCTTTTCAACGCTGTGTTCATTGGGCGAATCTATAGTTCCATTGGACCTAAACCTCTACATGTTGGGCTACTCTGAATTGACATTCCAAGACGGAAGTGCGAGGGCGCGGAGTTATAAACGGGGCCCACTAGACACTCAAATTAAATGCACAGCACAATGCTTAACGGCAACAAGATTCTGTCCTCTTGAATCTGTTTTTATGTAATAGAGGAAAACATCTGCTATTAATCTTTACACAAAGAATCTCCTCCGGGGGATGAAAATTAACCGCGACCCATAACACAGCGACACGGCGGAGAGATAAGGGATTCTGATTTCATGTTGGCTACATACACCAGCCCCACTGGGAGTGTTTACATTAAAACACTGATCGGTGAATGATATGGTTAGACGTGTCCTCCGCTATTTGGCTCTCTGATATTGCTGCGCATTTCTGTTCAGTCTTGTTACTTTGAAAATATAGTGCCGTGAAGAAATGCAACTCCATTTATTTCGAAATGTATACATGGATTTAAAATGTTCTTAAAACTCAATACATTTATATAAAATATACATTTTGAGATCTCAGTCGGAAATAGTGATCTTTTAAATCTGATTGAGTAACTTAAACTTATGATTCCTATACAATGGTGAAAAACAAAACTTAACTTACATTTTCCTGCAAGTGTCTGAATCCCTATATTGTAACGAGCAACTTTATTTTCTTTAGAGTCGCACCATCTTTGTAATGTTGTAGTTTGGTTCAAGGATAATTAGCAATGAGCAGCAGAGGTTTCAACGTTCATTAGAATGAATATTTTGTGGCCAATTTAATTCTGCTCAATGTTTCTTGATTTGATAACGGCAATATTTTCTTTGTTCGGTTTTGTGTAAATATTGAAATATTGTCTGCCCTGCTTTATGTTAAATGAAATGGAAATTCCACGTTCATGCATTTCAAAATTTTAATGTGATATTTGTACTAATCACTAACTGAATAAACTAACCGCACTCGTATATATGTGTGTGAAAGGTGATACCTTTATTCAATGCAAGTTAAAAGTTTCATTCAAAACTACTTGAATATTGTTTGGCTGGACAAGTTAAGTGTTGTATAATATCATTTTTTCATCTAAATCAATAAAATAAATTTCAGATTCTGTGAGACTGTTTCCATGAAATTGTGAAGTAATTTGACATTTTTAATTTTATGAAGCTTTTGGTTTATTGTAGACGCCCAGATGGGCTGAATGGCCTAATTCTGCTCCTATGTCTTATTGCCTAGCTCGGATAGACCACAGGTGGAGAAATGTCTGAAAATGTAAATAAATACTCGGCCATCATCATGACAGATGATTATCTGACAATGAACTTAACTGGAGCAGGGTAAAATAAGTTGCAGTCTGGCTTTATCATAATTATACATAGCTGAGGTGGAAAGTTCACCATCATTCAGTACTTAAGTTCAAAGTTCAATGTAAATTTATTCTCAAAGTACGTACATTTCACCATATACAGTACTACCTTAAAATTCATTTTCTTGCAGGCATTCACAGTAAACAAAGAAATGCAGTAAAGTCAATGAAAAACTACACACAAAGACTGACAAACAACCAATATGCAAGAGAAGACACACTGTGAAAATAAAAAATAATAAGGAAATAAGTAATACTGAAAACATGAGCTGTAGAGTTCTTGAAAGTGAGTCCATTGGCTATGAAATGGTTCTGTGTTGCAGTGAGTGAAGTTATGCATGCTGATTCAGGAGCCTGATAGTTGAAAGGTAATAACTGTTCCTGAACCTGATACTATGAGGACGAAGGCTTCTGTACCTCCTTCTCAAGGACTGTAGTGAGAAGAAGGTATGGCCTGGATCGTGGGCATCCCTGATGATGGATGCTGCTTTCTTGTGGTTGTGCTCCTTGTAGATGTATTCAGT
This sequence comes from Mobula birostris, assembly GCF_030028105.1. Taxonomy (NCBI): domain Eukaryota; kingdom Metazoa; phylum Chordata; class Chondrichthyes; order Myliobatiformes; family Myliobatidae; genus Mobula; species Mobula birostris. The sequence continues at coordinate 118,771,405 of NC_092379.1, forward strand.
AGTGTGGAGGACTTTGCCTGTGATGGACCAGGCTTTATCCACCACTTATTCTAGATTTTTCCATTCCTGGGTGTTGGCGTTTCCACACCAGACCACCATGCAACCAGTCAGGATACTCTCCACCGTGAATACAGACTGTGGGTGTGTCTATATCCTGACAAAGGCAATTTCCTCCATTCTCCCCCCCCCACCATAATTACAAAACATTTCACTGCAATAATACCAAACTTCATCACAAACTCTAATTTGATGTATAACAGGATATAGGTTTGTGTTGGAGATATTTTAGATAAAAAGCCTAACAACTCTTGATTATCTAGGATGACTATCCTTTTCTACAAAAGAATGGAAGGAAGCATTTGAACAAATGTCTGCCTTATGGGAGCAAAATGCTCACTAAAAAGATAAGCAACTGACAAAGAACATTTTTACCATCTTTGTGCTTGACAGATTCAGGGCCAGCTCCTTTTCGTGGATACTTGCTGTTCCTTTCTGACACATCCTGACATTAGAAAGTCAGCAGTGTTGAGGATGAGGGGAAATCACACACAGCTGCCAGTCACTTAGTGCATTGGCACAATCCAGTCAATTGTGCCACTGATTCAGATGGCCCTGAATCTATCTAATGGTAACAAACCAATCCATTTACATGATGAGGAGTCCATACATTGTAGAATTGAACAAAGTCCCGTGACATCCTCATAGAATTTACATCCTCATTGTGAACATTGCCCCTTTTGTTTAGAAACAAATGGCAACAGTTTATCCATGGTATTGAACTCACATTTGCAACTGTTCTCAAAATGACCACAGGATGGGGATGTTGCACATCTGTACTCCTGGGAAGACCATGTGGTCCAAATTGTGGAGGCCATGTGACCAATCCCAGTTCTGGTTGAATTTACAATTTTGTTGATAACTCTTATTCAAAAGCAATGTTCTCTTAAAGTCCAAGTCTAAATGGCAGCTAATGACTGTTTTCAAAAAACTTTAAAGAGCGTGCGCATTTCTTTTATTCATCGGTTTTCAAGCCCCTTTTCATTAGAGTTTTTAAAAATAATCCCACTGCAAGAAAATCAAATTTTCTAACGTAAAATGTTCTATGTTTTATGTTCTATCTATATGCTGTACAAAATTTTATGTAAGTGCACAACCTCAAGCTAAATTTGACGGAAATTTGTTCATCTTAATTCTGAGCACATTTTCTTACGCAGGGTGTTGACTCAAAACTTTGACAATCCTTCCCCACACTCCACAGACACAGCCCAACCCATGGAATTCCTCCAGAAAATTGTTGTTGCTCCAGATTCCTCCATCGGAAGTCTCTTGAATCTCTTCTTTCTTATATTTATCAAACTTCCATTTGGTATTTATAAAACTCTATTTCTGTAATGTGTCCATTGTTGGTTGCATCGATAGCAGTAAAGACAGAATCGGAATTAGAATTGGTTACATGTACCGAGATACAATTTTTAAAACTTTTCTTGCATACTGCTCATACAGACCAATTAGTTATACGGTATATTGAGGAAGAACAAGGTAAAGTAATAACAGAATGCAGAATAAAGTGTAACAGCAACTGAGAAAATATACTGCAGATAAACAATAAGGTGCAAGATCATAACAAGATAGATTGTAAGGTTAAGAGTCCATCTTAATGTATTAGAGCATTCAATCATCTTTAAACAGGTAGACAGATATATGGTGTCTATTAGTGTCCATAAGCCATGACTTCTCAAGATTTGATTCTTTCATGTTTGATTTTCATGAGAGAGCAATGCAGAATGAAGTCGTCCATTATCTAAAGGAGAAAAATCAAGGTAAGACACTATGTAAATCAAAATCCAAGGTCTTTATTCCTTGGAACATAGGAAATTCGGGGGTGGCCTTATAGAAATGTTAAAATTATGAAAGGTATAGCTAGGATGGATATTAGCAGTCTTTTCCCCAGGGAAGGTAGAGCAAAACAAGGTTTAGAGTGAGAAGGGCAAGATTTAAAACAGACTTGGGAGGCAGTATTTTCGTACAGAGTATGGTGCAAATATGGAATGAACTGCCAGAGGAAGTGGCTGAAGCAGGTGCATTAGTATAATTTAAGAAACACTTGGATAGGTACATGGAGGGTCCTGGCCCAAAGGGACCAACTAGAAGGGCATTGTGGTTGACATGGACTGTTTAGGACAAAGGGCCTGTATGCATACTGCTTTGCTCTTATTACTCTCTGACTAAAATGTAAGCCAGAATGTAAAAAACAGCTGGTCAACAATAATCACAACATTTTTCATTAATACAATATCAATAAAAGAAAAATATTCAAAAACTATAGGGCCAGCACCATCATGCAATAATTAAGGAAATAAAACAAGAAGACTATACTTAAGTATATAACAAAAGCAAAAAAAAACCTCAGTTTTAGTAGTTTTCATAATTTTATACATTGCTTGCAAACCTTCATACATTATATTTATTGGATTGTTGCTTGTTGCTTAAAATGTTGAAGGTCCTTCAATTTCTGTAAAGCTTGAAGATATTAAGGGATCCAGGCTTGTCCCAGTTGTAACTTAATGTACTGAGTTTCAACTCAAAATTTACAAAATAAACCTCAGAAGAGCATTCTATGTTTAGTCTAAAGACACTAATTATCCATTCCATCCACCAAAGCTAAGTGACTGCTGTGTTTATGTAGCATTTGCTGCCTTTGTTCCAGATTCCACTGTTGTTTTTTTTAACATTTTTATTTCTACATTTAGTTTGGTACTTAGAAAATAGTTACCCACTATATTGTGAAGAGTTGAATATAATTTTACTTGGCTGTTCAAGGGGGCTAACAGAGCTTAAAATGTTCATGGAAGAAAAATAATCTGCAACATATTTCTTGCATTTAACATTTAGGGCTCTATAATAGAAAGGGATTCATTCTTACTCTATTTGGAAATTAGCATCGGTAACAATGCATTACTGTTCCTTGATTCTTATCTACTTTCTTATTTAAAAGATACCATTATATTTGAATTCACAGTTCAATATTAAGATTTCTCAGTTACATTTCCATGTCCACAGACAAGGAACAAAGAGACACTTCATGAAGACAGTTTATTGGCACAGCACAAGAATGCCTTGAAGGAACAAAACGGCCAGAGGTGAAAAGATAGAGATTCTGAAACCTGTCCAAAATTTTTATGAAAAAGATTGCGAAAAGTCAGGAAATATTGAATACTAGGTCATGAGATAAATTGTGCAATGGACTCCATCAAATACAGTCTGGATGTTATATCATATTTTTTTCAAAAATATTCATGCACACAAAGTTGAAATTTGGAATACCTTCATGTATTTTTCAGTCCAAGAAAGTTCTTTGTTAAAGTTGCCTCACAACCCAGAAATGTACCCTAACTTCAGAAACTCTCTAAACTTTGATTTCTTTATTCCACCATCTTTATGATCTTTTTGAAATAAAGTGGGCAGTTCAAAACAAGCAAGGTCTGGATGTTTTAGTGACAAACTATTATCATTGAATAGCAACCAGAAGTTGATACCCTAGAAAATATATCCCCATCCTTTACTAGTAACCAAATTAACTATACAACCTAGTTGATAGTTGATAAATTAGGCGTAATGCTGGAATCCTGAAATATTCACTTAATGGTTCAGAAGTGCCAAATTACCATCAGTAATTTCAGAGGGCAATATTTTCACCCACCACTTTGGCCTCCCACTAATTGTATTTCCATCTCCATGTATAAGATCATTACTGGAGCATTAGTAAAGCCAATGATGGTGACACCACAGTCGTGTACTACCAGTGGCCAGAAAAAACCTTGGCACAAGTCTGTGCCTTTAATGATGGAAGCAATATAGCACAAACTGAGAGAGATTTTAGGCCATCATCTGAAAACAGGGACAAGCAACTTTAAAGTTGCTCCCCATTGACAGAATTAAACATTATTCAATCCTGCTCAAGCCTTGTTTAATGACGCTATAAGCATAATCCCAAAAGGGCACCACTACCTGTCCTTAAAGCATATGATTACAAGTAGATTTATTCGTCATATTAGCTTACAATGTAGCATGAGAGCATTCAACCCATCAAATGTATATTTCCTCCAAGATTATTCCCCTTCATTCCTATGCCTATCACTTCTTTCCTCTTGTGTGGCTCCCACTTTGCAACCCCCTGCCCAACTCCCTTGGCATTTGCATCCATTATGAGGTAATTTACAGCCAGTTGACCTACCAGCATATCATTGTGATGTGGGAGGGAATGGGAGCACCCAGGGAAATCCCCATATGGCCACAGGGAGAACAGGCAAATTGGAAGCAGGCAGTGTGGGGACTCAGAACTGAAACTTCACCACTTGAGCTGTGTGACAGCACTGATTGTGGTACCACTGTGCTGCCCTACCTAGGACATACACTCAATGGCCATTGTGTCAAATGTCTCCTGTGCCTAGTAAAGTGGCCAGTGAGTGTACATACATGGTCTTCTGCTGCCGTAGGCCACCCACTTCAAGGCTTGATGTGTTGTCCATTCAGAGATGTTCTTCTGCAAACCAATGTTGTAACATGTGGTTATTTGAGTTACTGTCATCTTCCTGTCAGTAGTTCAAGAGTGTCGGGGGCAGAAGTGAGTGCATTGCTATTACCAGGGCGAAGGTGCTTAGGAAACTGAAAGGTCCGAAGGTAGATAAGTCACCCAGACCAGATGGACTACGCCCCAAGATTCTGAAAGAGGTAGCTGACAAGATTGTGGAGGCATTAGTAATGATCTTTCAGGAATCACTAGATTCTGGAATGGTTCTGGGGGACTGGAAAATTACAAATGTCACTCCACTCTTCAAGAAAGAAGAGAGGCAGAAGAAAAGAAATTAAAGTCCGTTAGCCTGACCTCAGTGGTTGGGAAGATGTCAGAGTGGATTGTTAAGGATCTGGTTTCACAGTACTTGGATGTAGATTGAGAAAATAGGCCAAAGGCAGCATGGTTTCCTTAACGGAAAATCTTGCCTGCCAAATCTGTTGGAAATATTTGAAGCAATAACAAAGAGGATAGACAAATGAGAATCGGTGGATTGTGCACTTGGATTTTCAGAACGCCTTTGGCAAGGTGCCACATGGGAGGCTTATAAACAAGTTAAGAGCCCCTGGTATTACAGGAAAGATATTAACATGGATAGAGCATTGACTGGCTGGTAGGAGGCGAAGACTGGGAATAAATGGAGCTCAAATACAGAGTCAGGAAGTGTATGATCATGCTTTTTGTTAGAAAGAATAAAATCATAGACTATTTTCTAAGTGGGGAGAAAATTCAAAAACCCAAGGTGCAAAGAGAGTTGGAAGTCCTCATGCAGGATTTCCTAAAGATTAGTTTGCAGGCTGAGTCTGTGGTGAGGAAGGCAAATGCAATGTTAGTATTCATTTCAAGAGGACTAGAATATAAAAGCAAAGATGTAATGCTGGAGACTTTATAAGGGACTGGTGATGCCTCACATGGTGTTTTGTGAGCAGTTTTAAGCCTCTTATCTAAGAATGGATGTGCTGACATTGGTGAAATCTCAGAGAAAGTTCACAAGAATGATTCCGGGAATGAAAGACATTGTATGTGGAGTGATTGATCACTCTGGGCCTGTACTCACTGGGACTTAGAAGTATGAGGGGGGATCTCATTGAAACCTATCAAATGTTGAAAGGCCTAGACAGAGTGGTTGAGAAAAGGATGCTTCCTTTGGTGGGGGAGAACAGGACCAGAGGGCACAGTCTCAAAATACAGGGACATCACCATAGAATGGAGATGAGGAGGAATTTCTTTAACCAGGGGATGGTGAATCTGTTGAATTCGTTGCCACAGGTGGCTGTGGAGGCCAGGTCATTGGGTATATTTAAGGCGGAGATTAATAAATCTTTGATGAGTCAGGGCATGAAAGGTTATGTGAAGAAGGCAGGAGAATGAGGATGAGAGGGAAATGGATCAGCCGTGATGAAATGGCAGAGCAGACACGATGGGTTAATGGCCTAATTCTATCCGTATGGCTTATGATTTTATGATCTGAATCAGCCTGGCTTTTCTACTCTGACCCATCTCATTAACAAGGCATTTTCACCGATAGAACTGCTTCTTACTGGATGTTTTTTGTAAACTCTATAGAGACAATTGTGCGCAAAAATCCCGGAAGATCAGCATTTTCTGAGATACTCAAACCACTCCATCTGGCACCAACAATCATTCCATGGTCCAAGTCACTTAGATCACGTCTCTTCCCCATTGTGATGTTTGGTCTGAAAAACAACTGACCATGTCTACATGCTTTTACGCATTGAGTCACTGCCACCTGATTGGCTGATCAGATACTTGCATTGAAGAGAGGGTGCACAGGTGTACATGATAAAATAGCCACTGAGTGTATGACAGGATTCCCAATTTAGACCAGTTATACTATAGACATGCATCAAAACTGCCACCAGGACACAAAGATCCAGACCGGAGAATATTCCCTGTCCTCACATCAACCAGAAATTGCTGAAGAAGATATTGGAATCAAATGGCTGTAAATTCTACTAATTCTAATCTTTCCCTGTACTGTACAAGTAGAAGAGAATTTTAGGGTGGCTTTACTTAAAAGAGCACTGGTAGATAGATGTGATGTTTTAGACAGCAAATTTTTCTGGAAGGTTTATTCAATTTCCTGCTTAACTAACCTTCCAATCTCAACTTCAGCAAGGTCAGAAGACATGAAACAATAAAGCACTCCCCAGCAAAGAAAATATTCAGAGAATGGTTGTTCTGGAACCACATGTAAACATATTAACACAGGCTAACAATGAGTGGGTGTGAGATAGGAAGGGTGATTTAATATCTATTGTTGCACTTACATTCTCTATAAAACCAAAAATCTAATGTAAAGGGAGAATCTTACCTTAAGATAAAACAAAGGACCATCACCTATCAAAGACATTTGTTAACTCCATCAAACGAGCCATCCTATTCTTGTAAGATTTCTAGTAAATCGTTCTTTAGCTGATGTAGGATTAGCAAAAACAAAGCATCGCACATCTTTGTCCTTGGATTTGGCAGTAGATGAATCAGCCTTAATAACTTGCTGAAACTCTCAACAAGATGTAGAAATATAAAATGTCTGTGATAATGGTCCAAACACAGGCTTATCATCTGCTTTTATTTATTTACACAATTGAATAAATTTGTTTTCTATTTTAAGAGACAGCAAAGTTCAATTTCAAATGTCACCTACTCTACAGCCCGGGTGGTAAAGAATGGCTTCTTCATCATTTCAACAGATATTCAACAGAAGAATCAACAGATACTCTTGTTAACTACATTTAAGGTAACGTACTGAGTTGAGAACAGTCCATGTAAAGGGAAAGGACGTAAGTATTACCTGTACTTTAGGATGGTATGTACTGAACAATTCAATTGGTGAGTGAATTGCTTTTAAATCTATGTGATACAATTTTAAAACTGCAGTCTGTATGTCTGGGCTCATGATGTTGGAGAAAGACCATTATGGAGAGTTTTTCCTTTCTGTGAACATGGGTATCATTAACAAGGCTGGCATTTATTTCGAGTTCAAGCTCAATTTTCTATCATCAACCATACACATGTATACCACCAAACGAAGCAACATTTCTCTGGACCAAGGTACACAACACAGTACGTATAACTCACACACACAACACTTAAAGTAGTATTATACAGAGATAAGTGAACAAATAGTAAGGTGCATTTACAACACAAGTTAAAAAGTAAACAGTATAACGCTGTTGGTGCTCCATACATGATGAGACCTGGGTGACGGAAGGGAGTTCGGTAATCCTTCAGCACAGGGGAAGAAGCTCTTTCCCATCCTAACGGTTCTTGTATTATACTACAGTACCTCCTGCCTGAAGGTTTGTTGGACAGATGGGAGGGATGATTAATGATGCCAAAGGCCCTGCATACGCAGAGCTCCGGATAAATATCTCTGATGGGTGGAAGAGAGGCCCCTGTGATCCTCTCAGCGGTCCTTGTAATCCTTTGCAGGGACTTGGAGTCAAAGATTTCCATCCCTAACTGTCCCTTGAGTTGTTGTCAAGTCAGTTAAAAGTCATCCATATTTGTTGGTCTGGAGTCACATGGAAGTTAGCTCAGATAAATACCTCAGATTTCCCTCTCTGAAAGATATTAATGAACCAAATGGGTTTTCTTAAATTAACAATCCACTGTTAGGCATTCTGCATCTTTCAAAGGGAAATGCCTTTTAGGTATAGTGCTAATCATAGTTTTACTGTTACATTTTCGTCACCAAATTGTTAAGAGTAGTAAAGAGTGATAAGAACAAGAGTTGCTTCTGTCTATGCAACAAAATAAAAATATTTAATATTTTTGTTTTTAACCTCAATGAGCCCAGGAAATTCAAACACTGTAACAAGTATTTATCTTAACAAGTTTCCCTGTGCTCCTTATATAATGGACTGAGGAATTAATAAGTCTGTCTCTAAGCTATTATTATGATCTGTTTTGTGGTATTCCTGCCTGCCTTTGCATCTGGTGGTTGATGAACCAATTGCTGATTCTGCCCCCAATCAAACACAGCAAATGATTGTGCTGTAAGCCACAAAGGCTCTGCCCGCCCTATCCTTGTGATTCTGACCATGTTCAGTTTCAGAGGCAAGACCGTCTGATTATTTTCTGCTAATTGAATTGTTCACTTTGGGTGGGGAATGGCACAGCAATTGAACTTGGACTTCAAGCTGAGTTTGTGATCTCTGAATGCAAGAGGGAATGCCCCCAGTCAGAGATAGGTAGAGAGAATATAAAACATAGAACTTTACAGCACAGCATGGGCCTTTCAGCCCATGATGTTGTGCTAGTCTCTTAACCTATTCTAGAAGCCATCTAACTCTCCCCTCCTACATAGCCTTCCATATTTCTATCAGTAATGTGCCTATCTATAAGATTTTTTTTAATGTCCCTAATGTATCTGCCTCCATCACTACCCCGAGCAGTGTGTTCCACTCATCCACCAGTATCTGTAAAATAAAAAATCTTGTGGAACAAACCACAAAAAAAAAAAAAATTAATTTGAAGTTTATATTTAGAGTGGACAATTGGGGGTTGGAGGGTGTAAGCGAAGGAGGAACACAAAACGTAAAGTTCTCTGAAGTGGCATGTTAGTTTGGTGTCTTTAACCCCTGGTTAATTGATCAGAATCAGATTTATTGTCATTGGTATATAAAGTTTGTCATTTTGTGAGATCAGTACAGTGCAAGTATTACTATAAGTTGCAATAAAAAAATAAATATAGTGCAAAAGAGAAATAGTGAGGTAGTATTCATGGACCATACAGAAATCTGATGGCAGTGGGAAGAAAGTGTTCTTAAAGGGTTGGTTATGGATCTGATCAATTGTTATGAACTACTGAACTGTAACATGTTATTTACTGGTTGGATGTGGCTTATTTCACATCTCAAGCCTTCACCATTTCTCTGATGGAAATTCATGTTCAAGTTCAATTTATTGTCACAGGCATGCATGCACAGGGTATAATTGCCATGGAAGTTAGCATTTTGCAGCAGCGCAGTACATTACAAACATGATAGACATAAGTTATTGTAAATATAAATTCACATAATTACACATAAGTTACATGACAAAATAAAGAAAAATAAATATAACAGCAGGAGTAGAAGTTGATGTGAGAAATATATAGTCCAAGGCAGTGTTGTGATTTTATTTATGTTGGTTCAAGAATACGATGGTGGCGGGGAAGAAGCTTTTGTTGAAATTAGGTTGCACACTAACAGTGTCACATTGTGTAACCCAGCCCTGGCCATCCGAGAATGCCAACATTTCCTTTATTTTCATTGAGATATATTTAGCTAATTTTGGAATTGGAGTTGGATCACCACCTTGGATAAGAAGGCACAGCAGCGTCTCCTCTTCCTGAGGAGATTCAGGCAAGCGAGGCTCTCCTCTCACCACCAACCACCGCCCCCCCCATCTTAACCGAAATTTACAGGAGCGCCATTGAGAGCATCCTGACAGGCTGCATTTCCATCTGGTTTGGGAGCAGCAGAGCACCGGACCAGAAATCCCGACAAAGGACTGTGAGAACAGCCAAGAGGATCAAGGGTCTCCCTACCATCCATTGGAGACAAATTTCAGAAGCGCTGCATATGCAAGGCCCTTAGTATCATCAAGGATCCCACCCATCCATCTAGCATCCTCTTTGACTTTCCAATGCATAAAGACAGGAATGGTCAGGATGGGAAACAGCTTCTTCCCTCAGGCCATTAGGCTTCTGAGCTTCCTGCCGCATCGCATTCAAAGTGACACCAGTTAATTTGTTCTGTAACCTACAGTATTTAATGTATGCACTTTATTAATTGCAAATTCATTTGTAGACTTAATTCTTACTTTCCTAAGTTATTGTGTGTTATGTGTATGACTGTGCTTCACACCCTGGTCCAGAAAAACATTGTCCTGGTTGACAGTACAGTATACATATATATAGCTAAATGACAATGAACTTCACTTGACTAAAGTTATGCATCATATCCAATTGCTGAAGGTCATAATTTTTCCTTTCTTTTGGCACATTGAGTAACCCAACTAATTATAACTTCATAAAAATAAACTTTTAACTTTTTACCATGGAAGCATTATTCAATACAGAAAGTAACTGAACCATTTTGAAGGTAGACTTACCACCAATTGGTACCATTGTTTTTATACTTTATTGGTATGGTATATTTAGAAAAAGTATTTTGAGCCTCTGTAACCAATTCTTTATGTCTTAGACATGCGTTTTGACAATGATCAAACTCAGTGACTCACAAAACTGAATAGTTTCTGAAATGAAAGCAGAAAATGACTCATGACAGACTCTAAAATGCTGGAAACATTCAGCAGAACAGGCAACATTCACAGAGGGAGACACATTTCCGTTTGGAAAGCTTTTGTCAGTATTAACAAGGGGTTCGAGATTTGAAACTTAGCATCTCTTTCCACTGTCACCCAGATACTTTCAGCTGTGGCACATGGGTGATTTTGAAATATTGATTTTCCCATACAGAGTTACAGTGTGTGAAAAATAAAATCCTGCAGATGCTGCAAACCTGACAGAAAAAAACCCTGAAAATTCTGAATTTCGTTGACCAAGATTATTTCCTTTTCTTCTCCCTCCACAGGTACCATTGGGTCCTGAGTATCTCCAGCATTCTCTATTTTTTTTTCATTTTCTATTTCCATACAGTAGGAATCATTGTAATATTATTTATTATTTAGAGATACAGCATGAAACAGGCACTTCAGCCACACTGCCGACCAAACCACCCGTTTATCACTAACCTAAACACAGGACAATTTACAATGACCAATTAGCCTCCTAACCGGCGTGTCCTTGGACACTGGGAGGAAAGGGGAGCACCCGGAGGAAACCCACGCAGCCACAGGGAAAACATAGCATACTGACAGCGCCCGAATTGAACTCCAGACTCCAACACCCTGATGTGAGTAGCGTCGATCGAACTGCTACACCACCATGCAACGTGGGACATCACGGCCATGCAGCAGATCAGACCTGGAACCCTGCTGCCAATTTTTCTCAGCACTACACGGGAGGGAATTTCGACATTAGCAGATAGTGAAAAATGCGCTGTTTTTTAAAAAAATTTTAAACTCTTGCTTTGACAAAAACTGTGCAAATGAACAACTTGCTCCTGGGTTATTATTTTTCTCATGAGCTACACCACACGATTCCATATGTTGTTTGAATTTGATTTTGCATGTAAATATTTACTGAATGGGGTTATCTTAGTGGTTATTTATAAATATTGTTCAGTAACGAAGGGAACTAAACTGCTCCATGTGAATCTGAGCTTTAGAGATTAAAAGTCAAAAGGAGAACCCAGCAACCAGTTTCCTGTTAATTCATTCATTTGGTATGTTAAACACAGGATTCTTCATCTTCTAACTTTTCCCACAGTTCAGTTGCTTGCTGGGTGAAAGGTCGTTTAAAAGCCAACCATGTTAATTCCCATAATGACAGCCTAATGAACCCATGCAATCCCACTGTATTTATTCTTACATTTATTCTTTCTCATATATGCCCATCCTCCCTTTATTGTTTTGGCCATTAATCTCCATTAAGGCCAGTTTAACCCACGCACACATCCACGCGATATGAGACGAAACTAAAGCATCAAGAAGACAGCCCAGCCAGTCACGCATAGAGCGTGCGAACTGTGCGCAGACAGCGTGTCACCTGTAAGCCAGATCCGGGAAGGATGGCATGTCCTCTCGCTCCCAATAAAACTTTGAAGAACCATGACACGAGGAAATCTGCAGGTGCTGGAATTTCAAGCAACAAACATAAAAAATGCTGGTGAACGCAGCAGGCCAGGCAGCATCCTTAGGAAGAGGTACAGTCGACGTTTCGGGTCGAGACCCTTCGTCAGGACTGATTGAAAGAAGAGTGAGTAAGAGATTTGAAAGTAAAGAACCTTGTGTGTTTACAATAATTCAATTATTGTATATATACCATAACTGACACTAGATTTTTAATTCCGAATTGGCGGATAGATTTAATTCCTCTTATCCTTGCGTGACATAGAAAAGAAATAGTAGTGTCAAGAGGATTTGCTCACCCAATGAATGTTTGGTTTGTGCATTGCAGGTCCCTGCATTTGTGCTATTCAAAATTGCAAAACGAAGTGCAAATTTAATGTCACTAACAGCTCGGAAACGCACGAGTCCACGCACACATGATGGTCGTCGAGTACAGTACAACGCGATGGCGGCGTGTCTCGTCTGGTGGTAACGTGAGTCTATTCCCTCCTCCCCCCACTCCCCCCCCCCGCTCACTTGGGGCTGTGCAAGTGTAACCAGCGCACAAGTTGCAGCCCCCACCAGGAACTAAATCAGAACATTTCTACACCTAAGTCCCTTAAGGCGATGCTGAATCATTGACAGTTGCTTTAGTCTAGAAGTGATTTGGTTGTCTTAAACAAGAGTGCGCTTTGGAGCTGCCAGGGCCATGGATATCGTCTGCAACCGGGAGGGCAAAGGCTTCTCTATTTCTGCCGGAAGAAGGTTGTTTCAGCACTGATCTCCCCGCGTTGTCGGTGGGAGGCAGAGGTTGGGAATAAAACCTCCTCGCCAGTGGAAGATGACGGGAGGAGCTTCTGCCACACAGAGTAAGCCCCAAGAACCTTCTGGAACAACGGGTCTAAACAGGAACATATGCTAGGATGTTTCCTACAGTGGGGAACGTCTAGGACTGAGAGCAGAACCTCAGAATACAAGGACTTCCATTTAGAAAGGACGGCGATGAGAACGAATTTCTTCTGTCAGAGGGTGATGAATCTGTGGAATTAATTGGTCGTGGGTATATTTAAGGCAGAGGTTAATAGATTCTTGATTAGTAAGGGCGTCGAAGGTTACGGGAGTAGACTGCAGAATGGGGTTGAGAGGTATAAATCAAACATGAGGAACGGCGCAGCAGACTCGGTATGTTAAATGGCTAAATTCTACTCCGAGGTCATATGATCTAAAAACTTCAAAGCAAGATGGCCAATGTCTGAGCCCTCGGAGCGGTAAATCTCCAGCCAGACTCCCGTCGCTGCGGGTGGGAGGGGGTTCACATCAATTGCAATTAGGATGTTGTGTTGACCTCTCTCTGTGTGGAATTTGCCCAAATTGTGGTCTTCCAAAGTTGTGATAGACTCGACCCATGGGCGTGAATTGTTCACTTTCAGGAAATGCCGTTGGGTCTTTGAATGTGTAACTATTGTCTGAACATCCGCATCATCGAGTCTATTCACTTGGAGGTAGCCATATTTCAGTCTAGGCGAGATGGATAGATGGATTCAGAGGACGAGATAACAAGGACCATGCACTCAACTCATGCAATTAAAATCAGGTTATTTGGTCACTGATCAGTTGCAATAGGTGACCCAGCTGGCTGTAACAACATGGCAAGGTGATAGTAAAGAGAATAAATGCTGTCATCTTGAAAGTGAGCAGCAGATTAGTATTCTGGTTAGCTGCTGTCACACCTCGGTGTTCAGGCACCTATGATGCCAGTAATCTGCTGGAAAGACAAAATACTGCAGTGCCAAAGTACCCTCAAATCTCCGGTCATTGAGGGAATTGATGGCAGCTCTGGGAACTTACCAGAAATCAGATCCGCCCTTGCAGGATGCACGTTCATTCACGCTGCGGGATTCATGGGCAGATATGTGGGGATGGCCACCTCAACGTTCCAAGATTGATGCCGGGTTCCCGCGGAGCTGCTACATACTGTCTGTGGGTTCCCGGGTGCGAGTGGGGATGCCCTAGGTAACTTGGATTTCACACTCGTCCACAGATGGCCTTCCTGAGTTCTGAGAAGCGGAGTCCAGAAGACATCCTGTACAGAGCTGACATCTCCCATCCCCATCTCCATCACCCGGAATGGCTGTGGCCCACTGATATTATCACATGCGGATCCTGCCTCTGGAATGAATACCCTATGGTCACAAAATGGCAGATGGAGTAACGGCGATTTTCTTCTCTAGGTTGCTGGTGATTTATCTCCTGGCCCTGTGTTAGCGGGGTATTTTGCGAGATGTAATAGCATCATGTAGTAACTATCTGAATCTTATAAGCCAGTAAAGATTTGGCATGAGAGGGAAAAGAGATGTGAAATAAAGAATAATTATATATGAGGCAACATCATCCTCAAACTACCAGGCTGTGTACCAGGATCAACAATGGTATGAATTGGTTTGGCGTGGACAAGTTAAGGAGTTCAGAATCAGGATCAGATTTATTTTCACTAATTTATGTTCTCAAAACTGTTGTTTTGCAGCAGCGGTACAGAGCAATTCATAAATTAAAATAATAAACATATTGAAACTATAATAAGTGGCGCTGAAGTAGTGAGGTAGTGTTCATGGGTTCCTTCAGAAATCTGATGGAAGAGGGGAAGAAGCTTTTCCTAAAAGGTTGTATGTGCGTCTTCACGTCCGATACGTCCTATCTGATGGTAGAAATGCGAAGAGGGCATGTATTGGGTGTTGGGGGTCCTTAATGAGGCATCGTCTTTTGAAGATGTCTCCTGTTTGTTTGTTGAGACAGTGTTTTGCGATTTGTGACGCGTCTACCATAGGTGAATAGGTAGGAGTGCCGGCCAGATGTTGGAGTGTTAATAGACGTGAACAGCTGCGCTATCCGCGAGGAGGGAGAGACTCTCTCCTGCGCTCTATCTATTCTATAAGTAACGCTCAGTGTTAAAATACTTATTTGCAAATCCCTCAAAGACTTCATTCTTCTTATCTATGCAGTCCTCTCCATCCCCACATTCCTCAGAGATACTATTTTCCTCTCATGTTACTGTCATGCATTGCCTGATTTTAGTCGATTTATCACCTGCCGAGATCCTCGGGCTCTCTTACTGAACTTCGCTGCAATCTGCCTTTCTAACAACACACACAAAATGCTGGAGCAACTCGAAAGGTCAGG
Source organism: Mobula birostris (assembly GCF_030028105.1). NCBI lineage: Eukaryota > Metazoa > Chordata > Chondrichthyes > Myliobatiformes > Myliobatidae > Mobula > Mobula birostris. The sequence continues at coordinate 118,786,898 of NC_092379.1, forward strand.
CAGCATCTATGGAGATGAATGAACAGTCGACATTTTAGGTGGAGACCGGAAAGGAAAGGGGAAGATGCCATAATTAAAAAGTGGGAGAAGGGGAGGAATAAAAAAGAGAAAAAATGCAGATGCTGGAAATCCGATCAACAGATACACAATGCTAAAGGAACTCGGCAGGCTGGGCGGCATCCAGGAAAAGAGAGTAGTCGACGTTTCCGGCCGAAACCCTTCCGCTGGACTGAAGGAAAAAAAAAGCTGAGAAGTAGATTTAAAAGGTGGGGGGAGGGGAGAGAGAAACACAAGGTGATAGGCGAAACCGGAAAGGGGACGGATGAAGTAATGAGCGGGGAAGTAAATTGATGAAAGAGACAGAAGGCTTTGGAAGGAGGGAGGAGCACCAGAGGGAGGCGGTGGGCGGGCAAGAAGATAAAGATGAGAAAGGGTAAAAGGAATGGGAAATGGTGAAAGGGGTGGGGGGGGGGTTGGGAAGATATACCGGAAGTTCAAGAAATCGATGTTCATGCCAAAAGGTTGGAGGCGACCCAAACGGAATATAGGTTGTTGTTCCTCCAACCCAAGTGTGGTCTCACCACGACAGTGGAGGAGGCCATGGATGGACATATCAGAACGGGAATGGGAAGTGGATTTACAATGGGTGCTCACAAGGAAATCCATCTTTTTCTGGCGGACAGAGCGCAGGTGCTCGGTGAAGCGGTCTTCCAATCTACGTCCGGGTCTCACCGATATACAAGAGGCCACACCGGGAGCACCGAACACCGTATATGACCCCAATAGACTCACATGTGAAGTGTCGCCTCACCTGGAAAGACTGTTTAGGACCCTGAATGGTAGTGAGGGAGGGGATGTAGGGGCAGGTGTAACACTTGTTCCACTTGCAAGGATAAGTGCCAGGAGGGAGATCAGTGGGGAGGGACGAATGGACCTGGGAGTCGGGGGCCGAGCGATCCCTGTGGAAAGCAGAAAGTGGGGGGCGGAGGGAAAGATGTGCTTGGTGGTGGGATCCCTTTGGAGATGGCGGAAGTTTCGGAGAATTATGTCTGGACGCGGAGGCTGGTGGTAGGTGAGGACAAGAGGAACCCTATCGCTGGTAGAGTGGCGGGAGAATGGGGTAAGAGCAGACGTGCGTGAAAAGGAAGCGATGCGGTTGAGGGCAGCGTTGATGGTGGAGGAAGGGAAGCCCATTTCTTTGAGAAAGGAGGACATCTCCTTCGTTCTGGAAAAGCTTCATCCTGAGAGCAGATGCGGCGGAGACGGGGAAATTGAGAGAAGAGAGTGGGGTTTTTACAAGTAACAGGGTGGGAAGAGGTATGGTCCAGGTAGCTGTGAGAGTCTGTGGATAAGCTGTCTCCGGAGATGGAGACAGTGAGATCGAGAAAGGGGAGGCGGTGTCGGAAATGGACCAGGTCAATTTGAGAGCAGGGAGATAGCTAGAAGACGATAGATGAAGCCAGGTGCGTGGGCAAGGTCAGAAATATGAGAAAATCTGCATATGCTGAAAATTCAACGAAACACACACAAAATGCTGGAGCAATTTTGACCTTACCCACCCAACACACGCATAATCGGCTAGCATGTTGTGTGTGTTGGGTGAGTAAGGTCCAGGGCTGGAGAGGAAAGAATCTGACTGGAGAAGAGAGTGGACCATTAGAGAAAGGGAAGGAGGAGCGGATCCAGGGGAAGGTTACATGCAAGTGGGGCGAAGAGGTAAGAGTCCAGAGCAGGGAATAGAAGAAGAGGGGAGCGAGGGGCATTTTTTTTTACCGGAATGAGAAATCGGTATCCTTGCCATCAGGTTGCAGGCTAAACAGTTGGAATATAAGGTGTGGCTCTTCCACCCTGGAGGCGGGCTCGTCGTGATACAAGAGGAAGCCATGGACCAACATGTCAGAGCTGGAATAAGAATCGGAATTAAAATAGTTGGCTACCGAAAAGTTCCGATTTTGGTGGATGGAGTGGAGGTAACGAAGAAGCGGTCCCCCAATTTTGGACGGGTCTCACCAATGCGGAGGAGGCCGCCGCGGGAGTAACGGGCACGATAAGTGAACCAAACAGATTCGCAGGTGAAGTGTTGCCGAACTCTATCACTGTTAAGCGGGTGGAAAAGTGGGGAGAGGGCGGACGTTGGGAGATGGAGGAGATGTCGATGAGGGCAGCATCAATGGTGGAAAAAGGGAAATCCCAGTTATCTTCTGAAGAGGGTGGACATCTCTGATGTCCTGGAAAGGAAAGGGGCGGAAGGTGTCAGAAATGGACCAAATGAATTTATGGGCAGAGTGGAAGTTGAAAGTAAAGTTGATGAAATGGACGAGCTTAGCTTGGGCGCATGAAGCAGCACAAATACAGTCGTCAAGGTAGCAGCGAAAGAGTTGTTGAGTATTACCATGGAAGGTTTGGAACATGGACTGTTCTCTGTAGCCAACGAAAAGGCGGGCATTGCTGGGGCTCACGTGGGTGCCCACGGCGATGCTTCGAGACTAGAGAAAGTGGGAGGATCCGAAGGAAAATTGTCGAAGGTGAGGGCCTGTTCTCCCAGACGGAGAAGGAGGATGGTGGAGAGGAACTGTTTGGTTCTTTTATCGAGAAAGAAGCGGAAACCTAAGGCCTTCTTGATGGGAAATAAGGTTTATAGGGACTGGCCATCCATGGTGAAAATGAGGCGGTCAGGGTCAGGGAATTGAAAAGATCGAGAGCATGAGAAGTTTCGCGGATGCAGGTGGGAAGAGGCTGAACCAAGAAGGATGGGATGGAGCCGGGCTATGAGGACACCAGTTCAGTGGGGCAGGAGCAAGCAGAGACAACGGGCCTAGCCAGACAATCAAGTTTGTGGATCTTGGGTAGGGGTAAGTGAACTACGGGTTTGGTGACAGTAGATGGGAGTTCTCCAGAGCTGATGAGATCAGTGGAGGTGTTGGAGACCGCTTGTGATTCCCTCCTTTACGCCGTCCCTTAAAACCACTCTCTTGCCGGTCTCATATCTCCTTATGTGGCTTACTGTCAAAATTTGTTTGATAACACTCCTTTGCGAACCTTGGATGTTGTGACATGCTGAAAGTAAGGAATAAGTAGAAAATGTCGTTGGGCTGCTCGAATACATACGTGATTGTCACAGTACAAACGCAGCGACCCCAAACACATCCAACTCGGCACATCCTTATCGAGGCCATTCAGGGCAGTAGATTAATGCAGTGATGTTCCCGTAGAAACAAGGTTAGCTGCACAGGCAGAAATGGTCTAGAAACGTATTGTTTGTTTTCACATTCTACTGAAGTCCTGAAACTCATGGCTGGCAGGAGTCAACAGTATTCGCTGCCAGACGGAGAGGAACCGCAAAGGGAAGACTGACCATCACACTCCCCCTCCGCCACAGTAACCTCCGCAGTGTCAGAGGCCAAGAACTTGCACACCCAAAACATTGCCACTGGAATGGTTTTACCCTTCTGTTAGTCATTCCATCCTCCTGCCACAGAAGGCTTTGGAAACCAAGAACAGATAAGAAGATTTAACTTACCAAGAAAAAGAGAAAACATAGCGATAAATTCAGAAGTTCGCAAACAATAAACCCAGTATCCTATATAAACAGATATAGACGCGAACTTTACAATACATACCAACTGCATTGTTTTTCAGTCTATACAACACATCCGAATTATTATACAGGTTGTTCTGTAAATAATATATCAGGATATGAGGGGGAGAGATTTACTGGGGAAAGGTTATTACAGCTTCTAGCAAACAGCTTAGTTATTTATGGGTTATTAATAATTGTATCTGTTTGATAATGCAGATATCTTTTGAAATTATAAAATATTCCAGTATTTTGTTGCATGTTTAATGTTTAATTGACGTGAAATGTTTCCGGTAAGCATATTTTGCACTCCAAATCGATAGAGAAATTTCGGACAGAAAACACGAAGTGCTGGATAATACTCAGCAGGTCATGAAAAAGGCGTCGACTCCGTTTCGGGTCCAGATCCTTCATCCGGACTGGAAAGGAAGGGAAGAAGCCAGAATAAAAAGTTAAGGGGAGGGGAAGGAATACAAGAGGTGAAGCTAGGTGGTGAGGGAGGGGTTGATGAAGTGAGAGGCTGGCAAGTAATAGGTGGAAAAGGTAAAGGGCTGAAAAAGAGGAGAGTGGACCATGGGAGAAAGGGGACGAGAGCTGATAGGCAGGTGAGGAAAATATCTGAGTCTAATAGCGTGTCATTAATTTCACCGATTTATCACATTTCTTATTCTAAATACACATCATTGTTGGGGGGTATTTGGTGTCTAGCATATCGTATGAAAGCAAACCGTGAGCGCATACTGCCAGGCTCAAGGGCAGCTTCTACTCTGCTGTTAATTGGATGGTTCCCCAGTAAAATAAGATGGACTCTTGACCTCACAATCTGTCTCCTTTTGATCTTGCTCCTTTATGTTTTACTGCACTGCGCTTTCTCTGAAGCTGTTGCACTTCATTCTGCATTATTGTTTTACCCTGCTCTACTTCAATGCACTGTGTAATGGTTTAATCTGTATGAACAGTCTGCAAGACAAACTCTTCACTGTATTTCGATACATGTGACAATAATAAGCCAATCTCATTTCGGAAGGCACAGCACACACAAAATGCTGGAGGAACTCAGCAGGCCAGGCAGCATCTATGGAAAAGAGTGAACAGTCGATGTTTTGGGCCGAGATCCTTCATCAGGACTCGGGTGTATATGTAGGATTTTATAAGACTCCACGAAGCACAAGATGCTTTACAACAGCACTTTCCACTTATGCCGTACCTGTGTGAAAAAATATTTAAGGTCTTCAATGAAGTGTCATCAGATTAAAATCGACAATATGCCACATAAAGGGACATAAAAATCGTAAAGGAAGAGCGTAAAGAAAAAAAGGAGACAGATTTAGGGTTAAGAAGAAGTTCTACTTCCCATGCATTGTCGTGGTTTCTCGTTTCTCACAAACGACAAGGAGACGCAGAAAATCCTTCAAGAAGTTTTAAACTTTAATTTGCAAATCAAAGCTGAGACAATCAGAAAGCTAGTCGCTGACTGCCCCCCGAGGCTTGTATATAGCATTTTTTATAGCAATTTCCTATCTTAGCTACATTATCATATCCAGTCGGCCTGTAATTACATATCATCAATATATCCGCTCTTGACTTTCCACTATTGCTTTACTCCCCAATTTAATTATGTCCTAGTTTACATTTTAGACCAGGTGTCCCCTCATCCCTAACCACAGTTATTTCTTAATTAGTCTTGTTGTGACATACTACCACATATTTCATTACCTTACTCGCTACCGTTATCTTTCTACTTGGTTTCATTCTAGTTCTCTTCATGAATTAATAGTGATTAGGTCAAAAGTCATGGCTACATGGTGAATACCCTCTATTCAGCTAGCAGTGGTTACATAGTAAATATAGAAAATATAATGTGTGCATTCGAGTAAATACTGAAATACTGTTGAGTAAATACTGTAATACATATATAGTAAATATAGAAAATACAATGTATGCGTTTACATTTTCCAATAGCATCTCGGTAGGCGGAGGAGCGATGAAATTCGAGGTGTACACGGCAGCAAAATGAAAGAAACACAGGTATCTTATCACGATAGCGGTTAGCGCGACGCTGTTACAGCTCAGGGAGTTGCGGTGTATGGAGTTCAGTTCTGGTAACTCATCTCCTTCTACCTTAGGAGTTTACAGTATATGTTCTCCCCATAAACCATGTGTGTTTCCTCCGGGTGCACCGGTGTCCACCCACAGTCCAAAGGCCGACCAGTTAGAAGGTTAATTGGCCATTGTAAATTGTCCTGTGATTAGGCTCGGGGTTAAATTGGTGGGTTGCTGGGTGGTGCGGCTCGATAGGTCGGAGGGGCCGGTTTCGCGCTACAGCATATCGCTCTAAATAAATAAATAAATAAAATGGAATTTTAGAATGGAGGGGGATTGCAGAGATAAAGAGAGTGTAGCCATTGAGAAATTCATAAAAATATTTTAACATTGAGTGTTGTTTAACTAAGAGTCAATAAAGTTCCGTAGCCATTGGAATGGATAGACGGAACTCGATGTTAGTCACTGTGAGATAAAAGATGTTTTTAGTTTATTTATGAAGTGTAGTCACTGTAGTAATGTAAGAAATGCAGAAACCAGTTGTACGAGGGGTGATTGATAAGTCCGTGGCCTGAGTTAGAAGGAGATGAGTTTCTGCTTTTTCACTCAAGGAGTTGGATTGCACGTGCGCTTAACAAGAGCTGTATAACTCACCTCCTTCTACTTCAGACCACGAACTTATCAATCACCCCTCGTATATTCAACATGGACTTGTGTTGAGATCATTGGCATATAGTTTGCATCCTGGATGTTGATTGAGGTACAAAGGTTGATCAGGGCAATGATTGGATACCACAGAGATATTCATCTATCCGACAGGATGTCTCAGTTTAATGTCTCCGTCGACCGGCGCTCCACGTCCGGCAATACTTGGTTGCCTCAGATCTATGTCGGCTTGGGTGATTGTTGGAGTCCCTACGGAGGAGTTGGGGTCGTGCTGGAACTTGTGACTCAGAGGCCAGGGTGCCCCGCGAAGCCACAGCTGACCTGCAGGAATGGATCCGTGAGATGGCAACCTGACACATTCCGTCAGTCAAAACGGCACAAATCATTCTGGGCTACACAGCCTGTTCCCTGTAAACATTACACGCCGAAACTCTAAATATAGTTTGTAAAAGTTTTTGTCGTTCTCCCTCTAAGTAATGAACGAAGGTTTTCTGCACTATTTCTGCGTCGATTAAACGCTTATGAACTGCTGGGGTTTAAGGTTGTGTGTTATATGTATCATTTGAAGTAACTACTGCCTGGTCAGTTCTGTCTCTAACGTCGATTCAAACGGCGTTATTTGTCGCCATGATGCAAGACTCCTATTTTAAACAGAGTAAATATTTGGAAGCAGGGCGCATGTGAATTTATGGTGTTAATTCCTTTAAGGACAGCAACGCTCCGCAGTTGATCAATTTTCAAAGTGATTTTGTGGTTTAAAGTGAAATGTATTCATCTATTGACCAAGTCCTGACTCTGTACTTCTTGGGAATCACTAACGATTAACTCTGACAAGTTCATTATTTCGCGAGTACCGAACTAACTGTACTGAAACCAGTGGACACGGGATAAGGACAGCACGGTGCTCTCAGCTATCTCGGTCGTAGCCAGACTGTAGCATGGGCAGTCAGGCAGGCAATTTACCCATCCGAATTCCAGCGTGAGATTGATAAAAACAAGTCCCACCCCAAAACCAGCGCAACCGTGTTTATTTTTAGAATGGGTCTGGAGCTGTGCGGAGGTGTCATTGGTTAGTGGTACCGTCACTCATCCTTGTCCAACTTTACAGTCAAGGATTCATTCAAATACGGAGTTATCGGGCAGTGGGGCTCAAGACTACACTGTGTATGAACTAAACTAAGGATAGAGATCACATGCGAAAGCGGTTTCCCTCAGTTCGGGCCAGTTTCAGGCACCATCTGAAAAGATCTTTGTTTTATTTTGCGGTTTTATTTTCTTGATGTTCACGGGCAGAGGATCAACAAGGTTCGAAAAATGATTCTGTAGCGGCCAGGCAAAAGGTCTAGGAGTACCCGTGAGAGGAGTCTGCCGAGGTACACAGTCTGGGAGCTGCTCTGATTGATGTAATCTTCTGGCAGTCAGGTAATTGTGATGGTTTGGCCGTTTGAAATACTTGTTGATAATCATTCTGCTCACAGTATGAGACGAAGAACTTTTTTTTTACATGTAGAGTTTGACGAGAAGCCAACTCTAGCATTTTAAGGAAAACGCGCCTTGTTTCTAAACAAAAAGTTACAACAGAATATCTTTACATTGAGTTTATTAGTTTATTGGAGTAATTTATCTAACAATATTACCAATAAGATCTTAAAACTATTGCGTGGGAACAAGGGTCCTAGAATTGTGCTAAAGTTTGGAAAATATTTCCGTCGCCGCCGCGGTTTATGAGACAAAGCTGATTATACTTCCACTGCGAGGAGGAAAACCACGCCGGCTCGGGCTCTGTACGCTGGAACTTAGAAGGATGAGGGGGGATCTCATTGAAACCTTTCGACTGTTGAAAGGCGTAGACCGAGTAGATGTGTAAAAGGTGTTTCCCATGGTGGGAGAGTCTAGGACAAGAGGGCACAGCCTCACGATAGAGGGGTGCCTTTTCAAATCAGAGATGCGGAGAAATTTCTTTCGCCAGATGGTGGTGAATTTGTGGAATTTGTTGCCACGTACAGCTGTGGAGGCCAGGTCGTTGGGTGTATTTAAGGCAGACATTGATAGGTTCTTGATTGGACGCGGCATCAACGGCTACGGGGAGAAGGCCGGGAACTGGGGAGTAGATGGGGGAGAAAAAGGATCAGCCATGATTGAATGGCGGAGCAGACTCGATGAGCCAAATTCTGCTCCCGTGTCTTGTGGTTTTATGGTTTAATTCCTGGAACATGAATTTGACTGTAAACCAGAGCCGACAGTGTCTCACCGCTGCCTGTTAGAGTCTGATCTTCAAGCACAGTGAACCACGTCAACGTGTGCACATCCAGCCAGTGGTTAAATGACACTTTTCAATCGTGTAGCACCACCTGCAGCTTCCACACTATTTTGCTCTTCCCGAAATTACCCAGTTTCTCTCTTTTTTCCTTTGTCACAGCTGTTTTCCTCTTCCTCTTCTGTTTGGCCATTTCCATTTCCCTTTGTATGCGGCGCTGAAGGGTGACCTTATAGGTATTGAAAAACGCATAAAGGAGCACATGACGGATTAAAGTGAATGGTCAGTCTTTTTCCATGTGAGGGTGTCCAAAGTTCAAGGTCGTACTTTTAAGGTGAGAGGGGAATGATTTAAAAAGGACCTGAGGGGAAACATTTTTACACAAGACGTGGTGCCAAAGGAAACTGTAAAGACAAGTACAGTTAGAATGCTTAGAAGACATTTACACCAGGACAAGGTGGTTTAGATGCAGGGGTTCCCCAACTGCGGGTCCACGACCCCTTGATTAATGGGAAGGGTCCATGACATAAAAAAGGTTGGAACCCTTGAGGAATTTGGGCCACAGGTGAATGGGACCAGGATAGACTATTAGCTCAGCACAGACAAATTGAGCCAAAGGACTCATTACCATGTTGTACAACTCCACGGCTATTTTCTGTTTCTACGAAAGCAGGAAAAAGGAAAAGGCAGCAACCACTGATAACAGGACTGAGATTCAGACTGTGGCTTTGTAAGTCTGGCATATTATTAACAGGCATTTCATTCACTTTGGAAAACAGGTCTGATGGGATAGTGAAAATGCAGATGATTATGGGTAACATGGGAAGGTTTCTGGTGCCCAGTGGGACAAGGTCAGCTTCAAAAGCCCCATGTCGGCAGATGTCCTGATCCAGGGAGGGCTGAGCTCTGACTGCAGCTCAGTCACAGAGAGCAAAAGGTGCACTGTGATAAAATCACGTCGAGAACTGCGGGTCTCCTCAAAGGGAATTAAATAAAGAAATGCAAAGAGCGAACATCTGCTCCCCCCCCACCCCATTTCACAGAAGTTACACTCACCTTTCAAAGGGCAGATACCATTAGAATCCAAACCACTCCATCCCCTACATGCAGTCAATGTCTAATGAGATATTGTCATTGAGTCGGACAGCACAAAATGGCCCTTCGGCCCATCAAATCCATGATGACAGTCAAACGTCCATTTACATTAATACAGTCATAGAGACACATAGCATGGAAACAGGCTCTTCAGCAGAGTGAGGTCAATCCTATTTTTCTTTTATCCACCCCTCATACTCATGAATTATCCCCAGAATCTATCACATCTGCATTCTTGGGACAATTTATAGTGGCAAATTAATCTAAAACCTTTGAACCTGGGTCTCTAGCGCTGTGGGTCGGTGGCTGTGCCACTTTGCTGCCCTTGGGGAAGCCATGTCTTTTTATAAGGTCTCAAACCAGGTCCCTTTCTACAACTGAGGGTCAGAGATTTCTCCCAGAGCCCCATCACAAGCAAGAAAATTAGAGCCAGATTTTAATGAGCATGAGCTCATGGCACAAAACTTTGAATGAACAATCACCAGTGAATTGCCAACTTTATGAAGTTATTTACAAGAATGATTCATGGAGATCTATGGAGGGAGAAAAACAGTCGAGACCCTTCATCAGGATTGGAAAGGAAGGGGGCAGAAGCCAGAATAAGAAGTTGGTGGGAGGGTCAGGAGGATAAGCCAGCAGGTGACAGATGAGACCAGGCGAGGAGGAAGGTAGGATGGTGGGGAGGTGAGGAATGAAGTAAAATGCTGGGAAGGGATAGATGGAAGAGGTAAAGGGCTGAAGAAGGATAAATCTGACAGGAGAGGACAATGGATCTTGAAATAAAGGGAAAGAGCAGGGGAACCAGAGGGAGGTGATAGGCAGATTATGAGTGCGGTGGAGGAGAACACAAGGAGTAAGAGGGTAAACAGAATGAATAATGGGAAAAAAGAGAGAAGGAGGGAGGGCAGAGAAATGAGCAAAATTCAATCAGATTGAAGTTAATTCCATCAGGTTGGAAGCTACCTGAGCAGAATATGAGGTGTTGCTCCTCCAATCTGAGTTTGGCCTTATCATGGCAGGAGAGGCATGCATGTCAGTCTGGGAATTCAAATATGAATTGGGGCATAGCAGTAATAGGAATGCTTGCTGTGAACATTGAGAAACCCTGCTATATCTTCCAGATCTGATATGTAGCTATTTTTTTAATTACGTGGAAAACATTTAAATGAACAAATGTAAACTATCATATAGTTAATTCCACCAAGGTCCTGACAGCAAAATCCTTAGAAGACTAATACAAATGAGGTACCATTGAAATTCTCTGCCTGTTAGCCAAAGTCAAGTCAAAGTCAAAATAAATTTATATCAAAGTATGTACTTGAGATTCATTTTCTCACAATGTAATTGAATTTATGAAACATTATACATAAGCTAAGACTGGCAAACAGCCAATGTGCAAAAGAAGACAAATTATGCACATTGGTTGTGCATATGGCATTCATTAGCATGAGGTATGAAGTTGTATGTTTCTCATTCAGAGATGATAATTGGGAGCTATCAGTTGTGAGGACACCCAACTGACTGAATCAGAAAAGCACCAAATTCATTGCATGTTATCAATTTCATTCATATTGATCTGCAGGATGTTAAAGAGCTATGAAGTGGGTTAGACCATAGAGGGACAACGACAAGGCAATATTTTTGCTTTGAATTGCCAAGCTGCAGGAAGAATTTAGCTCAGAAGGATGGGAGTGATGATTGAGTGAATTGAGCTTACCATGAGCAGCAAGGCTCTGGGAAAACTGAAGTTTACATGCAAGGAAATAGGAGCAGGCAAAGTGACAAATCACATGTACTTCATTGGCTGAGATGGGGAAAGGTCTGATGATGTCATGGAGATGGAAGCCTCTGTGATGAGTAAGATATGAGATCAGGACCCCTGATCAAGTATGGCGTGGGCATGAATTGCCAGCTTTAGTCTGAGGCTGTACTTGGAAAGGAGATTATCCCACTGCTAAAGGAACTGGTGAATACTTCAGGCCCAAAACATTGACTGTTTATTCCCCTCCAAATGAGTTAGGTAAATAATCTAGAAAGATAACACACTGATTGAGATCTTCAAATTGTGGATATGAAGATTATGAAAGATTTGCTGACTGTAAGGATATGAAATGTGATTAGGCTGGGTGATATCAGTAAAACTTGTGGTAATTCTGTGGTTTGCTTGGAGCAGCCTGCAGAGTATCAGTACAGGTTTGCTGTAATGACAAGATCCAATGTCATCTTAAGTGCACTGGAACAGCTTTTGGAAGTCTCCGAACAAGTCTTTCATGATCGTGACATCCGAACAGACACCAAAATGTTAGTGTACAAAGCAGTGGTAATCCCAACGCTCCTGTATGCATCAGAAACCTGGACAACATACCGACGACATCTGAAGGCACTTGAAAAGTTCCATCAACGCTGTCTTCAAAACATCTTAAATATCAGCTGGGAAGATAGAAGAACCAATGTCAGTGTGCTAAATGAAGCAAAAACAGCAAGCATTGAAGCCTACGTAATCAAAAACCAACTAAGATGGAGCAGTCATGTTGTTCAGATGAAAGACGAATGTCTGCCGAAACAGATCTTCTACTCCCAGCTTAAAGAAGGCAAACGTAATAGAGGCGGACAACAGAAGAGGTTCAAAGATGTCTTAAAGACCAACATGAAGAAATGTAACATCAATATCAACAATTGGGAAACCAATGCCAAGGACAGGAAACTCTGGCAAGCCATCATCCGAGAAGGAACAGCAACGTTCGAAGCCAACAGATGTGCAGAATTAGAAGAAAAGAGAAGAAAATGGAAAGAGAGGCAGTAACAACCAAAGCCCGATCTGCCATCTGGAACTACCTGTCCAGAATGCGGAAGAACTTTCAAAGCCAAGATTGGAGTCATAAGCCACTTGAGAGCCCATAAGTAGATCAACAGAACAAAGACCGTCATCCTCGACTTCAAGAGATAGCCACGATGAATATAACACAATTATTTTTAAATTTGTTTTCCTATTTCCACAATTGCCTTAATTCCTTATGCACCTCCCTATCTTTTCATTGGTTATTTTTGACAGTGAGAGATTACATAATAGCTTACCATGGCATGAGAACAGGCTGTTAAATGCAACTTATTTTCAGGAACATTCAGGCACACAGAAGATGACACGGAAGATCATATTTTGAAATCCAGGTCAATTTATCTGGTCCAGAGCAACTAGTAGCCTGAGCAAAGCTATTGTTGCTGTCACTACTCCACCTAAATTAGAAGACACTGGAGATGGCACATGGACTCACCCCAAGTGTGTAGCTCAGTACCATTTCAGATTGAGCAATAATCCATTCAAATATAACAGAGTGCATCCAAAAATATTCTTTTCTCCTCAGATTCCAGAATCTGCTGCCCTTCGCTGTCTCTGCTATTACATTCTAACCTCTATTGCTATCTCTCATCCTTCCGTCCCTACAAATTTCTATCTGGCAATCAATCCCTCCTCACCTGGATCCAGCAATCACTTACCTGCTCCAGTCTCACCCCTAGTGAGGGACTAGGCAGGAGCAAGCAAGCAATAGACGGATCCAAGTGAGGAGGAATTTGAGGCTATTCAATATACCGTAGTCATCAAGGCTATATTGGAGGAAGTGTCTACTTGAAACACTCAGTCCTGATGCAAAGTCCGGATCTGAGTTGTTGACTATCCTTTGCCTCCACAGATGCTGCCTCACCTACTAAGTTCCTCCAGCAGCTCATTTTTTGCTCTAAGTTCCAGCATCTATAATTGGTATTGGCATTGGTTTTGTCACATGTACCAAGGTACAATGAAAAGCTTATCTTGCATACTGTTTATACAGATCAACACATTACACACTGCATTGAAGTAGAACACGGTAAAAGAATAACATTGCAGAATAAAGTGCGAAAGGCACAAAGAAAGTGCAGTGCAGGTAAACAATAGATCATAACAAGGCAGATTCTGAGGTCAAAAGTCCATCTTATTGTACAAGGGAACCATTTAATATTCTTTATAACAATGCAGAATAAGGTGTGTGGTAGTTCTTAGAAATAGAGTTTAGATTTAAAAGAGTAGAATGATTATAATAGAAGTAATGAGTGAATGTGTATGGAGCAGTTTGCAAAACCAGTTGACATGCTCTGGTGCCATCTTGCTAATCTCTTGCATCTCTCTGATACTATTAACTTGCTCCATAAAACATGGTTAATGATGTTTTGCTGACACAGTGTGACCAACAATGTGAATACACTCTCACCTGTGAACAGTTATTCATAGGACAGGATCAAGATTACATTCTCCATTTAAAATGACAATAGAATAATGATCAAAAATCATGTGTGTACAACACATGATAAAATGGATTCTATTACTGATACAAAGAAATAAAGGAGTAAAAGGACTGGTATTATATAGCACCTTTCACACCCCAAAATGACCCAAAGTGTCTTACAGCTGGATAAGTAATATTAAAGTATAATCATTGCAAGTAGGAACTGTCAAAATAAATTTGTACCTAGTAAGCTCCTACAACAAATATAAAGTAACTGTTTGAATATTGGTTGAAGATTAGTATTTATCAGGACAGACTTCTAGAGGGCAGACTGGGTCTAGATAAGTGGGTTTCACCAAAACAGCTAAACCCATTTTGTGGTGCTCCCTCACTACTGTACTTAAGCCCAAAACTAAGTTAGTGCTCAGATCCCAAAATTAGGGCTTTAGCCTATCATTTATTAGGTGACCAAAATAAAAGAGGAAAGGCTGACAGGACTACTTTGGAGATTGCCGCTATTTAAAAATAAATGAGATATTAAAAATAGTTAAGACCTCGTCAAGACCAGCATAAATAACCTACACAAAAATACAGGTAGTGGAAGATGAGCAGGAGGAACTTGGCAAGTCAGGCAATATCTATGGAGGAAAATAAACAGTCAACATTTCAGGCAGATACCCTTCATCTGATTCATTCCCCTGCATTCAATGCTTGCAAAACACATTCACCCCCTTTGGAAGTTTTCATGTTTTATTGTTTTACAACATGGAATCACAGTGGATTTAATTTGGCTTTTTTGACACTGATCAACTGACTCTGGTGTCAAAGTGAAAACAGATCTCTACAAAGTGATCTAAATTAACTAGAAATATAAGTCAGTAAATAATTGATTGCATAAGTATTCATTCCCCACCCCTTTAATATGACACACCAAATCATCACTAGTGCAGCCAATTGGCTTTATAAGTCACATAATTATTTAAATGGAGATTTGTTTTTGAAGACCTGTGTTCAGTCAAGGAGTTTCAACTGATTTTAGTAAAAAAAAATACACCTGTATCTGGAAGGTCCAACTGCTGGTGAATCAGTATCTGGCAAAAACTACACCATGAAAACAAAAGAGCACCCCAAGCAACTCTGCAAAAAGGTATTGAAAAGCACAAGTCAGGAGATGGATACAAGAAAATTTCCGAGTCACTAAATCTCCCTTGGAGTACAGTTAAGTCAATCATCAAGAAATGGAAAGAACAGGGCACAGCTGTAAATCTGCCTAGAGCAGATTATCCTCAAAAACTGTGTGACTTGACCGTGCAAGGGGACTAATGGGAGAGGCCAAGAGACCTATGACAACTCTGGAGGAGTTCAGTAGATAAAATGGGAGAAGCTGCACATGCAACAACTGTTGCCCGGGTGCTTCACCAGTCACAGCTTCTGGGAGAGTGGCAAAGAGAAAGCCACTGTTGAAAAAAATCTCTTATGAAATCTTGGCTGGAGTTTGCCAGAAGGCATGTGGAAGATTCTGAAGTCAGCTGGAAGAAGGTTCTATCCTTTGCTGAAACCAAAATTGAGCTTTTTGGTCATCAAACTAAACACTATGTTTGGCATAAGACAAACACCGCACATCATCAAAAACACACCATCTCTACCGTGAAGCATGGTGGTGGCTGCATCATGCTGTGGGGATGCTTCACTGCAGCGGCCCTGGAAGGCTTTTGAAGGTAGAGGGTAAAAGGAATGCAGCAAAATGCAGGGAAATCCTGGAGGAAAGTCTGATGTAGTCTGCAAGAAAACTGTCTTGGGAGAAGATTTGTTTTCCAGCAAGACGATGACCCCAAGCATAAAGCCAAAGCTACACAGGAATGGCTTAAAAACAACAACGTTAATGTCGGGAGTGGCTAAGTCAAAAGTGCAGACCTCAATCCAATTGAGAATCTGTGGCTGTACTTGAAAAAGGGCTGTTCACTCACAATCCCCGTGCAATCTGACAGAGCTTGAGCATTTTTGTAAAGAAGACTTGAAGGGGGTGAATACTTATGCAATCAATTATTTTGTGTGTTATATTTATAACGAATTTTGATCACTTTGTAGAGATCTGTTTTTACTTTGGCACAAAAGTGTCTTTTTTCAGTTGATCAGTATCAAAAAAATCCAAATTAAATCCACTGTGACTCAATGCTGTGCAACAATAAAACATGAAAACTTCCAAAGGGGATGTATACATTTTATGAGCACTGTAGATGCTGCCTGACTTGCTGAGTTCCTCCAACATTTTGTGTATATTGTTGCAGGATCTTGTCCAACTAGGTAGTGAAATAGAAAACAGAATAAAAAATAGTGGAAATGATCATCAGTTCAGACAGTGGAAATAGTTAACATTTCAGTCTTGTCATCACAACTCAATAAATAGAAAATTCCACTGAAGATTAATGTGAGAAGGCTCTAAATTTTCACTACAGCAGTGACAAAGCAAACACGAAGTACAAACCATCTTCTTATCTCAATGTCATCTAGTTATTGAATTAAGTTTGCTATATGACAAGCAAAGACATCAAAGCAATTATGAGGGAATTATTTGGTGCATTAAATTAAATTGTCCGGCAATTATAGCCAATGGTTCGAGCACATATAATCTGAATTGATAATCTAGTCCTTCACGAAGGGTGTGCTGCACCGTCAGAGGTGCTTTCCTTGAGATGAAATATACAGTACTGTGCAAAAATCTTGTGCACATGCAGTATATACAGTATAGCTGGAGTACCTACAACTTTTGCACAGTACTGTAGTAATTTCATGACATACATGAGTGATGATAAACCTGATTCTGATATGGGTTTCTATTGTGGATTGAGAGTGGGAATGGGGGAGGGAGACGGGAATTACAGTTGGGAAAGTGGGAAAGGAGAGGGGAGGGACCAGAAAGAACCAGAGGGACAATCTGTAATGATCAATATACCAATTATTTGGAATAAAAGGAACTTGCCTGGTGTCTCAGGGCTAGGTGTGTCTGCACCCGCATCAAACACCCCTCCCCCACCCCTGGCACTCCTTCTCTGCCACCTGTCCCTCACCCCTCCCAGGGCACTCTACCCTTGCCATTCCCAACATCCTTTGCTCCAACCAGATTTACAGTACTGTGCAAACGTCTTAGGCACACACACACACGCTATATATATACTTATACACACAACACAGTTGCTGGTGAACGCAGTTGGCCAGGCAGCGTCTCTAGGAAGAGGTACAGTCGACATTTCAGGCTGGGACCCTTTGTCCGAGAATTCCTTGTGTTTGTATGTGTGTGTGTGTGTATGTATATATATATATATATATATATATATATATATATATATATATATATATATGGTGCCTAGGACGTTTGCACAGTACTGTAAATTGAAACTTTGTCAACTGTCCTAGTGAAGCAAATAGCACTAACTTGAAAAACAGCAAAATAATTATCATCAATATCCTAGCCAATTGTTATCAGCCAAATAATATTTCAAAAATATATATTATTTATTATATTGATGTATATTTGATCTTGCTGTGCTTTAATTTGCTGCTGTGTTTTATAAACGACTAAACTTGAGATTAACTTTTTTTTGTGAACTGCACTCAGTGACCACTTTATTAGATACACCCATTCATTAATGCAAATATCCAATCAGCCAATCATGTGGCGGTAATTCAATGCGTAAAAGCATTCAGACATGGTCAAGAGGTTCAGCTGTTCAAACTAAACATTGGAATGGGAAGAAATGCAATCTAAGTGACATTGCCTGTGGAAAGATTATTGGTGCTATATGGGTGGTCTGCTGATCTGGGATTTTTTTTATATACACACACACACACAACAGTCTCTGCAGTTTATAGAGAATGGTGCAGAAAAGCAAAAAACATCCCATGAGTGGCAATTTTCAAAAACAGCTTGTTAAGGAGGTCAGAGGAGAACGGCCAGTTGTGCTCATACTGACAGGAAGGCGATAGTAACTCAAATAGTCACACATTACAACAGTGGTGTGCAGAAGAGCGTCTCTGAATGCGCACAACACATCGAACCTATACGAGCAGAAAACCACAAATGTACACTCAGTGGCCACTTACTTTAGGTATAGGAGATACCTAATAAAGTGGTTATTGAGTGTATATGGAACATGCAGAAAAGGACAGGAAAGATGCTACATAAATACAAGTCTTTTTTGGAGTGTTTCAAAATAAATTCAGAGTTGGACATAATAAGAGCTAGTAGATGTCTAAGTGGTCAGATTTTGGATAAATGACCTTAATTTGTAATTTAGTTCACTAAGAATAGAATAAAGGCTTCTTTCCAAATTCAAGAAATTTAAACTAAAACCTTATGTTGTTTTACATCCAAACCATTACCACAAGCTATAAATATAAGCAATTGCTTAAATTATGCCTCAGTGTTACTAAGGATCTGCATTTCCTTGTTCACAAATAAGCTTTCACATAAATGGGAATGAGTTGCATAAAGAATACCAGATGCCTGGTGGTGTGTTATACAGAGAATAACAAAGGTTTGAGAGCAAATTTCACACAACTTGAGGGAAGAATTATATGGAATACAACTTGAGGTCTGGGAAAGATTATATGAAGAACAACAGGACTCAAGAGACACAAAATACTCTGCAGATGCTGGGGTCAAAGCAACACTCACAATACGCTGGAGGAACTCAGCAGGTTGGGCAGCATCCGTGGAAACAATCAGTCAACATTTTGGGCCGAGACCCTTTTGGGTTGAGTCCTGACGAAGGGTCTCGGCCCGAAACGTTGACTGATCGTTTCCACGGATGCTGCCCAACCTGCTGAACTCCTCCAGCACATTAACAAGACTCAGAATGTGTTGCAAAGACTTAAAGGCTCCCTGGCATTGAGCTACAATCATTTATGGAGAGTAGTTCATTACAGTAAGCAGGGATGACTTGGGCCAAAGGACCTGTTTCCATGAGCTATTATTATACAACTCTATGAATAAATTATTATTGTTCTAAGAGGTTTGTCTGGTTTTACTCAGGCGTGCATGTCTCTGAAGACGTTGTAGAATAGACTAGTCACAAATGGAGCTTTCAGTGAGCTGTTGTTTACAGAGGAAGTATAGGAGATTGGTCAGAAGAGGACTGAACACAATGAAGCAGAAATAACAAGTTTCTTATTGATGAACCATCATAGGCAGAGAGGTCAAAAACAGTGAAATGTGAAAGTAGGCAATGGTTAGAATGGAAAGGATCTGAAGTTGGAACTTCAAATCAGGATCAAATTAAAATCAAAGACAGTGAATATTATAGTTCCAGTCTGAACTGGCTGAGATAGGAATGGAATTGGTAATAAGAGTCTGGAGCCTTTGGACCACCTGTGAAGATCAATCTTCCCAGTGCCTTATCCAGGACTGGATGTTGGACAAACAAGTGACATTATTGATGCAGGGGAGGCAGGGGCAACATAGAGCTGGGACTTACTGGTCTCATGTAGAAGATGACCCACATGTGCTGAAGCCGTCACCAAGTGCAGTTTATATGTGAAGAACAAAAGGATGGAATAATAAAGAGAAATCACTATTAGAAATAATCTAGCAAGCCAGAGCCCATCTATGCAGCATAAAGCCAATCCATTGTGAAGGACAATGGAGGTGAAACATGAGAGGATGTTTCTGTAAGAAACAGAATCATTCTGTCCTTTGTTCCTCTGAGAAAGATCATGATTGATCTTGTACCCCAGGTTCCACTGTTTTGCACTACTTATCACCGAGAATTTTACAAATATTAATTAATTCTCAAGGATTATTTGAATTTCAATATTTCTGAATATTTGATTTTTTCAGTTTAATGGCTCTTTAAGGTTGTTGTAGCCAGGGGGCTTGGTTTTCAGAAGCTATTTGAGATGCACGTCATTCGGGAGCATTTAATAGGTAGTGCGAGCTGATCCCCACTACCTTCCCCGGCTATAGCTTCTGACAACCAAGTTCAGCTCCTGCCCTTCACACGCGGCTTAGCTACTAATCCCAGTGGAACCATTTCCACTGACAGGAGAAGGGGCAAAAACATGTTACAGGCACCTTAAAACCGGTCACTTTGGGCAGATGGGGCTCACGGGCACGTTGGCGGCTCATCTAGGTGAAGGGAAACTCTGATCTCAAACTTCCACTGCCTTGCAGATACACTCATTCACAGTAAAGGCTTTGGGAGTAAATTCCAAGGAAAAATCCAGAGCTGGAATCCCTAAGGCAGTCCTATGTTGAATTCAATGCTGACTGGCAACTGTTGCGATGCCAAACTGTATCGGTCTCTGCCGTTCCTTTGGATTCATCAGCTGCGTGGTGAGGACAGGCCTGCTGCATGGGCAACAGCTTGCTCTCCATATCGTACTGCCCTGGTTTGCTTGCATACTGGCCTGTATATTATGTAGACAGCTGGGACACAACATCCATGGAATGGTGGGTCTCAGAAAATTCTGAAGCGTAAGATAACGTAGGACTATTTCAGTCTGCTTAACATCTTCTCATAGGATACCCCTCCATCCCAGAAATCAATCTGATAAATCTTCATGGTAAGTATATCTTTCCTTGAGTAAGAGGACGAGATTTGTATACTTTATACTTTATTGTCTCCAAACAATTTATACTAGAACATACAATCATCACAACGATATTTGATTCTGTGCTTCCCGCTCCCTGGATTACAAATATTAAATATTAAAATATTAAAAATAGTAAAAATTAATCAATATATATTTAAATTATAAATCATAAATAGAAAATAGAAAAATGGGAAGTAAGGTATTGCAAAAAAAAAAACGAGAGGCGAGTCCAGATATTTGGAGGATACGGCCCAGATCCGGGTCAGGATCCGTTCAGCAGTCTTATCACAGTTGGAAAGAAGCTGTTCCCAAATCTGGCCGTACGAGTCTTCAAGCTCCTGAGCCTTCTTCCAGAGGGAAGAGGGACGAAAAGTGTGTTGGCGGGGTGGGTCGTGTCCTTGATTATCCTGGCAGCACTGCTCCGACAGCGTGCGGTGTAAAGTGAGTCCAAGGATGCAAGGTTGGTTTATGCGATGTGCTGCGCCGTGTTCATGATCTTCTGCTGCTTCTTTCAGTCTTGGACAGGACAACTTCCATACCAGGTTGTATTGCACTCTAGAAGAATGCTTTCTATGGTGCATCTATAAAAGTTAGTGAGGGTTTTAGGGGATAGGCCAAATTTCTTTAGTTTTCTCAGGAAGTAAAGGCGCTGGTGGGCCTTCTTGGCAGTGCACTCTGCTTGGTTGGACCAAGTCAGGTCATTCATGATATTGGCTCCGAGGAACTTAAAGCTTTTGACCTGTTCCACTTGCGCACCACCGATGTAACTTGGGTCGTACGGCCCGCTACTCCTTCTGAAGTCAACAACCAATTCCTTCGTCTTGCTGACGTTGAGGGATAGGTTATTGTCTTCGCACCATGCCACCAAGTTCTTAATTTCCTCTCTGTACTCAAACTCATCATTACCCGAGATACGGCCTACAATTGTTGTGTCATCAGCAAACTTATATATTGAGTTTGATGGAAACTTGGCTACACAATTATGGGTGTACAGTGAGTACAGCAGGGGGCTGAGTACACAGCTTTGTGGGGCACTAGTGCTCAGAGTGATTGTAGAGGAGAGCTTGTCCCCTATTTTTACAGCCTGGCTCCTGTCTGTGAGGAAGTTGAAGATCCAGCTGCAGATCTGAGTGCTAAGGCCCAGGTTCCGGAGCTTAGGAATCAGTTTATTTGGAATGATGGTATTAAAGGCAGAGCTGTAGTCAATGAAAAGGAGCCTTATGTATGCGTCTTTATTCTCCAGGCGTTCTAAGGAGGAATGTAGGGCCAGAGAGATGGCATCTGCCGTTGACCTGTTGTATTCCAGCATGGTATCATCAAGGTCCTTTATAGATGGAGCAAACCATCTCTATTACTTTCCTCAAATGGCTTGCAATAAAGACCAACGTCCTGTTTGTCTTCCCAAATACCTGTTATACTTGCAAGTACCCAATCCCTCTCAAAGCCAACAGCTTTCAATCATTCACTCCTTAGAAGAACACTATTCTTTGTACCCAATTTGGTTGATCTAATCTCTTTCCACTTTGTATTCTATCTGTTATTTCCTTGCTTGCTTTTTGCTGCTCCTGTAATCAATGGTTGACTCTATCACAGGCACAACGCAGCTTCCGTGTGAATCAGCTACTAAATCAGGAAAACCTGCCACCTTTACTTTCAGGAAGGATGAGGACAGTTCCCATGTCCACATTGCTTGCAGGTGTTCATCAATCTAGATACATAATAAGTTTTCCTTCAACATTGCTGGATGTAAACCTGAAACTCCATATCTAACACTATTTTTAATAGACTAATAGTCTGAGAAGGTCGTTCACCAAAACTTTCTAAAGGTTAATCGATATTCAAAGTAAATTTATTATCATATAGGTCACCTATACAACCCTGAGATTCATTGTCTTGTGGGCATATTCAATAAATCCATAGAATAATAACTATAACATAATCAATTAAAGACCACACCAGCTTGGGTGTTCAACCAATGTGCATAAGACAACAAACTTTGCAAATACAATAATAAATAATAATAATAATAATAGATAAATGAGCAATAAATATTGAGAATATTAGATGAAGAGTGAGCCCGTAGGTTGTGGAAACATTCCAGTGATAGGGCAAGTGAAGTTGAGTGAAGTTATCCCCTTTGGTTCAAGAGCCAGGTGGTTGAGGGGTAGTAACTGTTCCTGAACCTGATGGTGTGAGTCCTGAGGCTCCTGTGTATTCTTCCTGATGACAGTAGGAAGCAAACAGCATGTCCTGGGCGGTGGGCGTTGCTGATGATAGGTGTTGCTTTCAGGCCACGGCATTTCATGTAGATGTGCTCAATGGTGGGGAGGGTTTTACCCATGTTGGACTGGGCCATATCCATTACTGTAGCTATTGTAGGATTTTCCATTCAAGGACATTGGTGTTTCCATACTAGTCTGTGATGCAGTCAACCTATATACTCTTCACTACACATCTACAGAAGTTTGTCAAAGTTTTAGATGTCATGCCAAATCTTCACAAACTCCTGAGGAAGTAGAGGTGCTGCCTTGCCTTTCTTCACAATTGCACTTACATGCCAGGGAGTTCTGGGGAGTACCATCAATGCTATCCTTACCAATGACACCAAATGTCTCCAAAAATTAAAATATGTGAAAGAAGTCATTACTCTGGATTCTTCCCCCTTACTTTCCAGTCCTGATGAAGGGCCTTGGCCTGAAATAGCAATATTTATTCCCTTTATTAGATGTTGCCTGACCTGCTGAGTTCCTCCAGCATTTTGTATTTTGCTCTGAAGAACACATTATTGTTTTCCTCAAAAGATAATGAAGGACATTAGCTCATGTACATTGGTACATGATACAATCTGTAAATGTGGCCCTTTTGAAGTATGTATTGCAGTCAGTTACAGGAGGAAAACTCTTCTTGCACAAGTCTGAATGAGATGTGAACTGACATTAATGTTTCAAGAGCTCAACAGCTCTTGAAATAGTTGCAATTATTTACACTCAAGCAGTTCCAATGCTACATCCCTAAACCTTCAGAACACTCTTAGTACTTAATAGCAATGGCATAGTGGATTCAATAAAATAAAATTAGCACTGAGAGAAACATTGAGAAGAGAAGTAGTCCATGCCATAACATTCAGGAAGCTGCTGGTAAGTGGCAAGTTATATTTATGCCACAAAAGGTGGCAAACAATGACTACCCACGAAAGAGGGAGAGAATAACAACCCACCCTTGAGATTAAAGGGCATTATCTTGCCTGAATTTCTCACCTAGAGTTCAACGTTGATCAGTTGGACCACCCATTTAAATACCATGGCTATGAGAGTGGATCAGTGGCTGGTTACCCCGTGAAATGTGACTCTCCTCATGGCAAACCAAGGCCTTTCCAATATTTTTAAATGCATGTCAGGAATCAAATGAAAAACTCACCACTTGCCTCCTTGAGTGGAACTCCAATAGTATCCAAGATGCTCAACACCATCCAGACTAAAGCAGTGTACTTGACTGGAATATTATCTATTGCCCTGAACCATAGGTCCCTAGTGCCCATGGTATGTAGCATCTACAAGATGCACTGCAGTTACTTAGCTAGGCTACTTTAGCAAGACGAACCTACAATCTCAGCTACCAAGAAGGTCAGGGCAGCAAGAGCATAGGAACATCACCTCCAGCAGGTTTTCCTTAATGTTGATTACGATCCTGGTTTGGAATGTATCACACTGCTTCATTTTGCAACTGGTGGATCACCCTGTCTAACACCATTCTAGTTAACACCTTCAGCAGAAGGTCTACAGCATTTTTGAAGGCTGCCCACCTCTCCACCTTCTCAAAGGGAAATCGGGATAGAAATACAATTATCAATTTCTACCATCATGGCTTTTCAGTCAGATTATTACCAGTTCACTTACAACTCAAAGATAATATTCACGTTTCAAAAACTGTGCTGCACTATATACAAAAAAACGAGAATATCTTCAAAAGGCATTAGATTAAAAAGGCAGCATCTATCATTAAAGACACCCATCACATAGGACAAGCTCTCTTTTCACCAAAAATTACCTAAGAGAATAGACGTAATTTTAAAGGCAAAGCGTAGTCACAGTAAATATTGATCTGATTTCGTTGTTTGCTGTTTACTGTTCTTTATAATAAATTTCTTGGTATTTAGAAACTTTTCATTATTTTTGAAAGCATCTTCACCTTACAGAACTTTTTAATGCAATACAGTAAGACTTCTGCATTTACTGTATATATTTCTTACCGTAATTTATAGGTTTTAATGTATTGCAATACACTGCTGCCACAAAACAAATTTCATGACATTTGTCAGTGATATAAAACCTAATTCTGATTCTGAAAATAATGCTATAAGAACAAAAGATAAAGAATCCTAAGTAGGTCATATGGCTGTTGGAGTCTGCTGCAGCCATTCATTTAAAGTATTGCTGAGCCGGCACCTCCACTCTCGCGTTCGTTACCTCATTACCTCAGACGAAAACATTCTTATGATCTATCTTGAGCACTCTGGACAGCTGAACATTCTTTTCCCACAGAAGAGAGAATTTCAAAGACTTGAAAATTACTGCATAACAAAAAAAGATCCTCTCATCTCAATCTTAAATACCCATCCTTTTTCCTGAGACGGTATCCCCTTGTCCTAAATTTTAAGATGGTAAGAAACAGCATTTTGACATGCAGCCTTTCAAACCCTTTGGAATTTTGCATGACTGTCTTCTGAATTTAAATGAATATCAACCAGCCCAGGTGCTTCTTTACTGGACGTTTCAGAAATCAATCTAGTGCATCTGCATAGAGACCAAAACGATACACGTTGATTCCTGTGAGGATGCAAGTCTGTGCCAAGACCAAAAGTATACACAAGTCAGGAGTGCAATAAAAAACATGTCTGTATAGAGACCAATAATAAAAACATGGATCCCTGTTGGGATGCAAAAGTCTTTAATTTTTTTCAACACTCATTTAAAAACAATATTTATTATGCCTGCCATTTGCTTTTTAGCCATTTATAATGCAGTAAGTTCAGCCATACTCAATGGAATAAACAATGGCACCGGTCCAAATAAGCTCCATATCCTCCATCTATTTGGCTGGCTTCATTCATATATCCAAGCCAATTCAGCATTGCTTCCAACTGCAGTACACATTGTTTAGGAATTTTTTTAAAAAACTGATTATTGAAAGAACTAAGTCACCAGCATATCAACTTCTTGCAGGCCTGAAATCTGAACTTTGCAAAGTATCACAGGGTAACATGAAGCCAGCTGTCTCCAGCACCCTGGGTGGGGAAAAAAGAATATTGACCAAAGCCACCTGCAACACAAGGGGTGATTGATAAGTTCATGGCCTAAGGTAAAAGGAGATGAGTTCTTAACTTCAAGCTTTCTGCATAATCACTCAAAGAGTTGAACTGCACGTGCATGTAGGAGGGTACTATGTTGAAAAATAAGTGTGCTCGGTTTTCTAAAATTGACTCCTTCTACCTTAGGCCACGAACTTATTAATCTCCCCTTGTAGGTCAGACCTCAACTTCACATTTTAAGATGCAGAAAGACAGGTCTCTCATTGCCTGGGCTCGTGAAGAAGGTTACTTAGATAAGATATCCATGAACTTCTGGTGCCAATGGCATTATGTCCAGCATTAATTACCGCCTCAGAAAGGAGGAAAGAAGTGAAAAAAAAAGTACAGGAAACATTTTGCTTTTCTAACTGCGAAATGCCATTAACTGGGAATAGAACACTGTAACTTTGTTGATTGGAGTAACTAATAAAGTTGAATTTGCTTAAATCCTGTTTCATTGACAGCTGATAGTTTCTGGTTTTACAGCATTTTAATAGGAATACAAAAAGGAAGACTCACTAGGTACTAAATTCATCAGATAGCATCTTGATAAAAAAAATAGCTCCACCTAAAAAAATACAAGGGGCTAGTGTTGCACAGTAGCAGGGCACAAATGCATTTTCTTTCTGTTTTCAAGTTAAAAATAAGTATGTATCAGTAATGAGTTGACACTGACATGCCGAAAGTAGTCCCTAAATGCTGATAGATTGCTAAATCAAACTTTGAAAGGCAAAACTGATTAGATTAATAACATATGAAGGACAGAAATAGGTACGGGGTTGGCCACTGGGAATTCAAAATAGAAAGTCTCAGCTCCTGTTAAGATACAGTTCCACAGGTAGTGAATGATGTATGATATCTTGATCAGGCAGCCATTCTGCAATGGTGCGCCAGCACAGTGCTATTCATTCTTAAGAGGGAATTATGGTCACGCTCAGCATTTTGACATAATAGCTCGATGCTCTCTCAATTGGTGTCCACGTTTCCACAACAAAGCTGGAACTCTAAGATACTGATCAGAAGGGCTGTTAATAATTTGTTTATAGTTCCTAATCCAAAGATGCTGAGGTTAATTATATCTCTCCTCCTGCCCTGCCAGAAAACAAATCAGGATCTACATAAACTGTTTACCTACCAACTAAACCTTTATGGGACCAGTATACAGTTATTAAAGACCAGTGTTACCATTATGCATTTCTTGCAAAACATTTTCACATATTTAAGTGTAACAGGGGGTGTGAAATTGCTTTTGATAGCTGGCTGAGATTACTTGAAGTTTTGCCTCTTAGATTTGTGACCTTTTATTTTTATCTCAGTTTTAGTGGAAAAAATAGTTCAACTGGGGGTGGGGGAGGGGGAGCCAGGTGGGCTGCAGTAGGTTGCACATCTGTTGCATGACACATTTGGCAGTGCATTCAACATTATGGAAAGGCTGTACTTTTTCGTTTAATAGCTGGATACTTCACAGCTGTTCCGGGATATGAATTTGATTGAAAGCTTCCTCAAAAGCAAAACTATTAATGATTAAGGAATAAATTTGTTTGAAGTCCATGATCGTACTGATTTTCTCAGTATTTAATGATGTTAGGAGTAGTGTGACAAATATAGGAGAGAAACAGACGCAGCTGCCCTATTGTCTTGGTGTTGACATAATTGAGCATTCCCAAGGGTGTAAACTGAAAATGTTTTTTCCTGACTATTGTTCAAAAGAAGGGCTTTAAACAGCACAAGCTGCTGTGAAAGAAGTCAGCGAGTATCACAAGGAGACTGTTTGTTACCATCCCATAGCCAGAAATCTATGAAAAGAATTGAGCGACTTAAAGAGGATGTGTGTGAAGGAAGCTCCATTATTGTGCATCTACCATCTCTCATCCTCCACGCACTTCCCTATCACACATTCAATCTGCAGAATTGTTCGGATACCATTCCCAATCACACATAATATTCAAACTTTTATTTTG
The DNA here is from genome assembly GCF_030028105.1 of Mobula birostris. Taxonomy (NCBI): domain Eukaryota; kingdom Metazoa; phylum Chordata; class Chondrichthyes; order Myliobatiformes; family Myliobatidae; genus Mobula; species Mobula birostris. The sequence continues at coordinate 118,814,694 of NC_092379.1, forward strand.
CTCAGGGTTATTTTCACATCAAATGTCCCTTTCCATTCCCTATTGATCTATTATGAATTAATTCCTCCTTTCACTTCAAAGAACATAATATGGAATTTACCCTTAACTCTGTGCTAAATATTAATCAATTGGAACTGTACTTTTAAAGCGTGAAACAAAATTACTGAACAGTAGTGAAAATGGATGAAATTTATTTCAATACTTTAAAATGAATCTTATGATTTATTTTGCATCTGGTTAATATCCATTTTCAAAAAGCGAATTGAACTGCTTAAGATTAATAAAATGCAAATGGCCTCGAACATTTTTACATCCCCTGGATTGATAGTCAAAGGCACTTTGGTGAATGGGAGATACTTTGGCACATCCTAATAACTGATGTAAATGCAAATTCAAAACCTTCCTTGATATTGAATGCTGCCTAATTGTATGAAAATCTGAGAAATAATACATCAAAGGAACTTAAGTTCAGTACAATAAATATAAGGTTGAAATTTGTGGTCCCCAACTCAGTGGTGGGGCCACATGGTCCCATTAGCATGGGAGACTGAATTCTTCCCCTAATTATTAATTCACAAGCATCAAAATTGTACATAGAATTAAAATAATTCCTGTGGTTAATGAAGAAACAAACTTCACAACAGAGTCAAATCAAAACCACTGGAAGTTGGTAAAGTTAATCATTTATTGGTGCTTGGTTCCCCCCACCCCATCATGTGCCCCATAAAGCACAAAAGAAACGAGATATTAACAATAAAGATTTGTAGAGTTATGAAGGAAATGAATGCTGTACTTGTGGCGGCTCAAATGAAAAAGGTCTGAATGCTCAAAGTAGAACATTGTGACTGAGTCACGATGGTCCATGTGATTCCTAGCATCATAATTTGCTCTTTGTTGCATTTTTGATTACTTATATACAAACAGTTTTGTTACTTATTGATACTCATCAATCTAAATGTTCTCTCACATGTTCCAACTTAGTGTAATATTCAATTAGTGCCCAAAGAGACTGATGTTTCTTTTCCCCCAAAGATGCTTGCAAATCTTTATCTGCCAAATCATCTGGTATCCTTTGATCAATTATAATTTAAATAACAAGAACTGATATTAGCCTTTTAATTCTAGGCTGTTTAATGAGAGTAATGAAGAAAGTTCTCTGTTGCAGTATGAACTTGCATCTCTAGATTATTAGTCTCGGGTGCCATATTGCTGTACAGTATCTTAATTATTATATTACTTACTTCCAAATCTCATTCAGAAACACCGAGATCAACTGTATTTATTGCTATTTTGCAGTCAACTAATCACAGATGGGACTGGAGCTTGGGTGCTTCCAAATTGCTATGCTAACTGGATAAATTTCTTAAGTGATCCAGAATGCTAGATATACTCTTCAAAAATATTTGAAAGAACCTTCAGTTTTTTTGGTGCCTTGCTTTAGTTTCCTTGCCATGGGCTCCCTGTGCTTAAGTAGAGAGCAGGTAGTGACCAATTGTCAGGAGATGCATGAGAACTATTCAGAGAAATGACACTTTGTAATTGACCGACTTTCCAGTGAGAAGTGACAAAGATATCTTCATCAAGCACACTTGCATTGCAAATCACAGCTCAATGGGAGTCTCTAAAGAACCTCAAAAAGGCCTGTTGGAATAATGTTGACCCTTCAAAGTTCAAAGAAAACTTATTATCAAAGTATGTGTAAGTCACCATATACAACTTCGAGATTCTTTTTCTTGCAGGCATTCACAGTAAAACAAAGAAATAGAATGAATTAAAAACTACAAAGACTGATAAACAACCAAAAGAATACAAACTGTGCAAATTTTTTTTTAAAAACTGTGAACATGAGTTATAGAGTAATTTACAGTGAGTCCATAGATTGTGGAATCACTTTAGTGTTGAGGTGAGTGATGGTTGAAGAGTAATAATTATTCCTAAATCTGGTGATGTGGGACCCAAGGCTCCTGTGCCTCTTTCCTGATGATGGATGCTGCTTTCTTGTGGCAGTGCTCCTTGGAGGTGTGCTCAGTGGTGCTGAGGGCTGTTGTCAAGTACTTTGCAGCTCTCTTGCGTGGAGTTCCACGTGATAGGCTTCACAGAATCTGTTTCGCATAAAAGGTGCTTTCTTCTGCAATTACCAGTGAACTACAACATAGAAGCCAAATACTGACCACCTCCTGTCTGGGAATAATAATCTGCAAATAAACTGACATGTTTTTCCTTTTGTCATTTTTAATTTGCAATCCAAAAATATGAAAGTAACCAAACATTGGTAGGGCAGGTCATTAATGAAAGTTTTTAGCCCATCTATCTGACCACAGCGTTTCTGTTTCGAATCACTTAAGATGGATTTTTCTGATTGTAAACAGAATGAATTTTGCTGTCATCTGGTTTAGAGACAGTCTGTTATCTCTCTATACCAGAGGCTATTTGTCTCCACCATTTTCCATGAGTGTTGTACCACGGAATAGATTGATTTTAATATTGTAAATTCTGTGCCATTTTCAGCAAGGCAAAAGAGAAGCAAACTGTCCAACCAGAATTAATCTGTAGATCAGCCAAGGAATTTGAATCTTGCCTACATTTGGGCTTTCACATGTCCCATTTCCATATAAATATAGACATTTCAAGTTTTTCCTTTCCACCATGTATTAAAAGTATAGGCATGTCAACATTATATGTAAAACAGGGGACCAATCCATCTTATGTCCACTTTGTATAGTGAATGTGAGAGACATAAAACTGCCCAAAAACAAATTTAGAGTGTGTGTAGAATTTATTCATTATTAATAATTGATTTTATATTTGTTGACCCCTTGTATTAAATAAATCCAAACATTTCATTTCTAAGTTGGACACAGAAAGCAGATAAACTAATAATTTTCCACCGTCACATCTTTACTACTGTTTAAGACATTAGTATTTTTGCCTTACCCGAGGGTAGAGCAGTACAAACTGCACCTTGTACATCATTTCTCACCTTTTGAATGGTGGCAATTTGCTTCAAAATACAGTTACTCATTTTTAGCTGTGCCTGAAAATTTACATACTGTTGTACTGCATTTAAATTTCATGAACCTGAAGATCTGAAACAATCTCTTCCTTGTTCTTCAGCCCCACTGGTGGATATATTTTAGACCAGATCACCAGAATTTGTTAATATAAGCTATTAGAGCCAAACGCAAATACAATGATAGAGTTAAAGTATTGCCCGTTTCTGTGACACCAGCAGGCTAAAAAAAAAAAATCAAATCATTTGGACTCTTCAGTTTTTGTCATTTTGGCCTTAATTCAAAATGCTTATTTTAAAAGCATTAGGAAATTTTAAAGTAGTAAGAACAACAGTATAGCTGTCTTGTTCAATCCCTATTCATCAGTCTTCCTGACCAGGCACTGGGTGCACATTTGGACACTGGTAGCACAAAACAAACATATTCTTGGATCCCAGAACAGTCCTTTGAGGTAATCTCCATTTTGCTCTTTTGGTCTAATTGCAGAGATTGCACTTTTCATCCAAACCCTTACCTTCAACATTTTTATCACTTCCATCCTCTTGAAATACAATGTTGGAAAGTGTATGGTTATGCACTTTGGCAGAAGAAATAAACGGACAGACTATTATTTAAATGGGGAAAGAATTTAAAGTTCTGCGATGCAATGGGACTTGGGAGTCCTCGTACAGGATACTGTTAAGGTTAACCTCCAGGTTGAGTCAGTAGTGAAGGCGGCCAATGCAATGTTGGCATTCATTTCTAGAGGAATAGAGTATAGGTGCAGGGATGTGATGTTGAGGCTCTATAAGGCGCTGGTGAGACCTCACTTGGAGTACTGTGGGCAGTTTTGGTCTCCTTATTTAAGAAAGGATGTGCTGACGTTGGAGAGGGTACAGAGAAGATTCACTAGAATGATTCTGGGAATGAGAGGGTTAACATATGAGGAACATTTGTCTGCTCTTGGACTGTATTCCTTGGAGCTTAGAAGAATGAGGGGAGACCTCATAGAAACATTTCGAATGTTGAAAGGCATGGACAGAGTGGATGTGGCAAAGTTGTTTCCCATGATGGGGGAGTCTAGTACGAGAGGGTATGACTTAAGGATTGAAGGGCGCCCTTTCAGAACAGAAATGCGAAGAAATTTTTTTAGTCGGGGGTGGTGAATCTATGGAATTTGTTGCCACAGGCAGCGGTGGAGGCCAAGTCATTGGATGTATTTAAGGCAGAGATTGATTGGTATCTGAGTAGCCAGGGCATCAAAGGTTATGGTGAGAAGGTAGGGGAGTGGGACTAAATGGGAGAATGGATCAGCTCATGATAAAATGGCGGAGCAGACTCGATGGGCCAAATAGCTGACTTCTGCCCCTTTGTCTTATGGTCTCTTAAAAGCATCGCAGTTAAAAAAAATTCCCAATTTTTCCTTAAACTTTATTGTTTGATAACTGACCATTGTTTTCACTTGAAAAATTGGTATCTGGATTATATGGTGTATTGCAAGGTTGAGAGGCAGTTATTACAGAAATAACTGTTAAGTAAAGGTAGAGAATGCTTTTAAGAAACTCATAACGCAGCATCTGTGTAAAGAAAAAGAATTAATAGTTTAGGTTTTCATCATATCCACTTAGAACTTAGTTTTATTTTGTGAGGTCTTTAGTGGTTTAATTTTTATCTCAAGCTAGATGAGCTTGAGATTGCCGATGGTTGGGGTTGGAGAGTAATGGGCAGTATGTAGACTGATCCTACCGATAGAACTTTAATCAACAAAACAGACTTGGAACGTGAATCCTACTGACTTCTGGTCTCCTGTTCTTCCCAACAGGCTAAAAGCAGGAAAGAATGGGTGACTGGAGTTTGTTGGGCAACTTACTAGAAAGTGCCCAGGAGCATTCCACCGTGGTAGGGAAGGTGTGGCTGACATCGCTGTTCGTCTTCCGCATCCTGGTGCTGGGGACAGCCACCGAGAAAGTGTGGGGGGACGAGCAATCCTTCTTCACCTGTGACACCAAGCAACCTGGCTGCCAGAACGTCTGCTACGACAGGATCTTCCCCATCTCCCACATCCGGTTCTGGGTGCTGCAGATCATCTTTGTGTCCACTCCCACGCTGGTCTACCTGGGCCACATCTTCCTTCTGGTGCGGATGGAGGAGAAGCAGAAGGAGAAGGAGAGGGAGAGAGGCAAGCTGAGCAGATATCCCCCTGGAGACAAGGAAGCACTGATGCAAAATGCCAGGAACATCGAATGCCCTACGCTGCATGACCAGGGTAAAATTAGACTGCAAGGAGCTATTCTACGAACTTACTTGTTTAATATAATTTTTAAAACTCTCTTCGAAGTTGGTTTTATATGGGCCCAGTATTATCTCTATGGCTTTGAGCTGAAACCTCTTTACAAATGTGACTACTCGCCTTGCCCTAACATTGTTGACTGTTACATTTCCCGGCCCACTGAGAAGACTATTTTCATTATATTCATGCTGGCCATGGCTTGCCTGTCCCTACTTTTGAACATCATTGAGATATGTCATCTGGGAATCAAGAAATGCAGAAGGGCCACCAAGAACAATCACGCCACCCAAGCTGCCTGTAAACAGAATGGCACACTGACAAGCAAGAGAATAGGACCCTGCACCCCAAGTTACCAATACTTTGCGGGCCACACTAGACCGCAGCTTTACAGTGTCCCCCCACTGGCAGAACCTGATCCAGTGTTCCACCCTTACAATGGCAATGTCTCCACGAAGCAAAACCGAGAGAACTTTGCCATAATGGATGACAGGGGTGGGAGTCGGGAGGATCATAGCTCGCTCCCCAGCAAGCACATCTCAGTCACCGATCAGAGACGGAACAGTGAACGAAGCAAAGGAAGCAGCCGCAGCAAATCAGACGATCTGACAATTTGAGTCCCTGGCCTGGGGGCATTGAGCAGAATTCTTGAGAAATCATTCTATTTGAACTTTGAGAACATCCAAAGTATCCAATGAAACCGCCAAATAGATATGTCCAACATGACAACAAAATTGCGTTCTTCTCAATAATTGCTTCAGTCATTTTGGTTTGTATTTATTGTGGGCATGTTTTGCCCTCAGCCCCTTCCCTACCACCCTACTCTCCTTCGGGTCCCTCATTTCTGATACTCCCCCGTCCAACCCATTCTTCCTTCTTTCATTCCCTTGCTTGGTCTCCCCATCTCTCTGATTGGCCACCACTCGCTCAAGCCACAAGGCTGCTCGCCAACCATTCAAGGCAGGTCCTGGATCATGCTCTGGAAATGAATAGGGCAAATCCCAGAGACAATCTCCATCTGCTCCTCTAAGACCACTTTAGATGCCTCCCACAACCGCCCTCACTTCATGGGGCTAATCCAATGCACACCTTGATACATCTCACCAAAGCTTTCAACTCTGCCAGCTTCATCAGATTTGTGGATATTCCTTGTCAAATGTGGATGTCTTCATATATTTTTCATTACTGCACAGAGACGACATAATATGATGCCAATCACTGGGTTCTCCACGAATCTAGTCCCACTGCATACCTGGACCAAGCACGGCTATGACATCATATTGGATATCTTGTCAATCTCACTCATTGCAATACCTCAGCTCACCTTTAACAATTTCCACACCGTGGGTAAATGGGACTAGGCAGAATAACAGTTCAGCACAGACTAGATGGGCTGAAGGGTCTATTTATGTCCTGTAGTGGTCTCTAACAGCAGCAGAGTTAATCTACAGGATAAATGAGGAAACATTCAATATTTATTGCTTCCATTCTAGAATCAAAATTACTCTGTTTTATTCTGATCTCAGTCAATGTAAGCAACATTTAATCCATGCTCATACATACCGAGGCTGAGCTATGAATTATTGTTGATTCTTGAAGTCTAGAATAAAACGTACTTTAATCAACTAGAATGTAGTCTTCATCAAACCTAACCCACGCAAAAACTCTTCTCTGTCAAACAATATCTACATTTGTATAATAAATGGTCAAAGTGAATTACTTCCAGTATCTTATGAAATACCTCTTAGTGTCTACATTCACAACAGTGTGCCAGCATGACTTTTAGCCAAATGAGAAAGAGCTCACAAAGACAAGATCTTAAACCTGGCAGCAGGATCGTGGTCTTTGAGAACTGATGCTGCCCACATGCATTCTTCAGAAACATGGGCATTGTACAGGAGACTCCTCAAAGAACTTCAATGGGAAAATATCACCAATGGTGTCCCTAGAAAATTCTCCAGAGGCATTCAAAGATCAGTATTCATTCCTGGGTGCATGGCTTCAACAGAGGTTTTAAACCTGCTCAACCCGCTTCAGTGACCAGGCCATATTATCTGCTGCCCAACACTTGTCAAGAAATCTTCAGGAGGACAGAGAAGACAATTTAATTATATTTTCAGAACCTTCCCAAAAAAAAAAAATTAAACATCTTCACTGATTCATAAGATCCCTGGCTTCTGACTAGGGAAAACGAAGAAACATGTCAGAAACAGACATACTAACTCCCTGTAGCGGGAGAACATGAAGAACGTGTAAAGACAGCAGGAGTAGTAGACAAAGACAATACACTCAATAAAGTATTTCTAATCCTACCCATAGCAGAGCTTGTTGCTCACCTTCAAAGTTCACAGAACTAAAGAGGAAGCAAGTCATCCCTGGCCCTGAGGGTCCACCCCAGATACAACAAGCACCAAGCTTTACAGAAAAGGTTGCTCTCTCTCCAGGTAATCATCTCAGCCTGAAACATTGACTATCCACTTCCATTCATAGATGCGGCCTGACCTGCTGATTTCCTCCAGTATTTTAGTGTATTACTCCAGAACACTTAAGAACAAAATTCCTCTTTTTAAACAGCAATGCATTTTCAAAAGTGCCATGATTTAAAACTACATGTTCCTATCATATGATAAGTGGAGATATCTAGCCTACTCACATTTTTAAAATGAAAAAAAATTGAGCCCAAGCTTTAGATACATTTACAATCCCTCAAATGCTGGAGGGCTTATAGAATTATTATCTTCATGACAATGTTCAGGAAAACAAGAATTTCCCATTGAAATAGGCAAAACTGTTTTCATCATTCTTTATTACAAAGAAATCATAATACAATGCCGTAATTTGGCATGATTTCCCTGTTTGTGTTATCTGTTGACAGACAAGAAGAATTATTTGGTACAAGCCTTTCTTACGGCAATTGTTCTTTTGTGATGCTTGATAAAAATGCTCAGGAACCGATAAGGTCATCTGACTTGATAAACCATTTCTTTATGACAGCTCAGCCTGATCTGCCCAATGTTGCACATCCTTTTCTCTTTATTGACCAGAACTTTGCAGTCAGAAGCAAAAATGAGTCCAGTTGTTCATCACCTTTGCAGTTGCCCATGGATTTTCTATATTTTTTGCACTGGAAACTGTGGTTAGAATGCCATTTTGGTGTGGGGCTCTGTGTGAACAGAGAATTCTTCTCAACAAACAATGCTGTAGAAACATGAGGAACATGGAGACTAAACCATCATATGCCCTTCATGTACTAAGAGGTAAATAAAGCAGAGCTAAAAGAAAACATTCATCAGAATTAACTTTTTCATAATTTAAATCTAAAGGGATCGGATCCCACACACAAAAAACTAATCTTCCCTTCTAAAGAGGTAGTGTAGATTAGGATGTTGCATTCCATTGTAAAATCACTTTCAATAGAATGGACAAGCCCCAAACTTCCGTGTTAAAGTTCAGGTGCTATCATGCAAGTGCAGCATCTACAGTTGCATCTTTTAGTTACAAACTTTTCAGAAGATGCCCCTATAATGAAGCTTTTGGAAACAACAGGAAGCCCTGACACCATATTCATTATTTCCATATTTAACCATAACTACATGATCACTGGAAGTTGTTATGCCATTTAAACTTTAAGAATAGCGACACTATTAACTCCAGTACAACTCTCACTGCAAATTCCTGGGCAGTATCTCAAGGTCATTTATACTGTCTACATGATGTTGTTTTCAATGGTGATTTATTCCACATTGTGTTAACAGATTCATCTTGAATTTCATTTGTTGTATTCCTGTTACTTTCCTGATTTGATTCTAAGCATGATTATAACCATTCAAAATGTGGTGACATAAAGCTTAGCTCATTTCATCAATAAATATGCATGAAATATTGTTTTAGGTATGTGTACACCTTCTACCTATCTGGGTTGATTTTGGAAGATTTACCTCTGTATTCCACTTTTCTGCAGACTTGCACTGCCTTCATGTTAGCTATAACCTGGATATTGTGGCCATCAGCAAGTCACTAATCTACAAAACCCTGTGGGGATCTCCTCCCAGTACCTTCCTGCACAAAGCCACCTCTGACCTTAATAACAAGTCTTTGCAAAGCTACAGGAGCTCTCAGGTGTGAATCCTGTCACAATGGAGGGGTCAGAGAGAGTAATGAGTCCAAAAACACTGCAGATGCTTGAAATATGAAATAAATCAGAAAGTGTTGGAAGCATTCAACCAGTCAGGCAGCAATTGGGGAAGTAAAAAAGTGTTAATATTTCAGATTAAAGACCTCTCCTCAGAATTTTCACTTTCATCCACTAACATTTGGAAACAAAAATCTATGAAAGTTATTCAAAATTATCTTTAATTTAAAAATACAATTAAAACTAAAATCTCAAATATTTTTTAATACTTTATTTTCAAAAATTAAAAAAATGAAATCAACAAGAACATACCAGCTCAGACATGTATAAAAATGAAATAAGCCAAAAAAAGGGGACATAACATTAGAGGGATGCCTATTGTACAAAGTGCTCAAAAATACTAAACATTAAATCTCAAATGAGGGCCGTGAGCAATCAGCTGGGGTGGAGGGAAATCGCTCATCCACCCCCGGCCTCATCCAGGTAGGCAAGAAATGGATCCCAGATAGCCGAAAATTTTATAATTGAATTGGTTCTCAAGAACCTAAGTTTCTCCATCTGTATGACTGAGATCATATCAGCCATCCATCTCCGAAAGGAAGGGGGAGAAGGTGATTTCCATTCCCTCAATCATCCCCAGCATCAGAGACTGTTATATGGCTGCAGGGAAACAAATAGTAGATTGTCAGCAGCCGAATATAGCGAGACCAGCTTCCAAGGGGAGCTCAAACTAAAATCTCAAGTATGTAATTAAACTAAACAGAAGAAAACATAAAGCACAGGTAGTGATTTCACAACCATTACTTTCCATTCAAATCGATGGAGCTGCTATCCCTGTGCTGGGATATCCCAGCAGTGATTGAGCAATGATGCACCTCACACACTACTGCTATATTCCACCAGCAGTCTGAAGTTCGAGCACCATTGCAAACATCAGACTGACAACTGCTAATGACGTTGGAGATTCTGCATCCAGATGTGGGAATCTCAAATCTGATGATACCTCATTGCAACTCAAGAAAATTCCTGCAACATCCAGCCCAATGTCATCACTCACCATCATTTTGTTATGTTATGCTGGTACCTTTCACTCCAGAAGTTTCTATTTGTGCATCAGTCAGGGCTAATAGATGCACTCATTGCCACTTTACTTCAGAGATATTGGTATTCTCCAGTTTCTTTTGGCTGTTTTTCCAACACTTGTAACAGAATCCTATAGAATTGCAGAAATTCACAACAGTTTCTAGAACATGGTTCTCAGGGGATACAAGGTTTTCAAGGTTATGTGTCAGAATCAGTTAACAGTAAAAGCTGTTGGTAAGTATAAGAGGAATGAAGTGAAGCACTGGAAAACACACAAACACTGACACTCTTTTCTTGTGCAAAAAAAAGGATTTTATGACATGCTTGTGGCTTTCTACATTTAAAAGCCAGAGCACAAATGTAGAACCTCTGGAGCCTTAGGAAAAAAAGCTTCACCATCCTGGGGTATTGCTACTTGCTGCAACGGATTGACTGGAATGTGAAAGCACTAACCTGTCATCTTCTGAACTAAAGGAGTTTTTGTTTTAAAAGAAGTGGAGCCACAGCTGTGAAGTTGTCAGTAAGCCCACCTCTCATCAATTGTTCGAGGTAAGGTGAAGTCTTTGTGGGTTACTGGGAAATAGTTTGAACTTACCAGCACAGTCATTCTCAACTGCGTTAGAGACTCACAGGACACTGAAGAGTAATCAGGAACAGGAAAACCATGCTTGTTTTTCTCTTCCTCCGCCCTGCAAGTACAACATTCAAAGTGAGTGCTACAGCAGTGAAGCCATTAACATGTAGCAGTTCACTGACTGATTCTTTATCTCTTTGCCTCAGGACAGCTGCCCAGCACGTTTCCTTACATTATGGTACCCAGCTGTGAACAGAGAAGGAATTGCAATGACACGATCAGCAAGAGATTTGTTTCTGAGCTGTGAGATGTAAAAAGACTTGACTTTGTATGCTTAGTTTTATTAATATCTTTGCAAAACTCTCACCAACTCAAACCACTTAGCTTGGTAATTATGGCAATATCTGAATATTCAACACGGGCCATACATTTCAAAGGATACAAGCCATCTGCAGCAATTCCAGAAGCTGCCTCACCACCACACTTTTCAAGGGAAACTGAGCATCCAAACCTGATGCTGGTCTTGTCCAGTTATATGCATACCCCTAAAAATCAATTTAAACACCGATTAGTTTTATCAAACCTATGAGAATATTAAACATATGCATTGAAATTGCCTTGCAGGGTACCTTCCCTCATCTGTTTTAAAACATAACATTTTACTTTATTTATTTATTTATTGCTTCTGAAAGTTAGACAAATTTAGTTGCTCCATTTAATATCCTTTTGTGACTGTTTTATCCTTTAATCCAGAAGTGGAAATGTTGAATTTTCTTTGAATCTCCAGCTTTCTCTAATAAATTTGGAGCATTCCTTTGCCTACAAGTCCCATGGAGTCAGAAATGTAAAGTCCCATCTGGAAGGACAGAAAAAGATGGTGTCTCCACATCAGTTGAAGTGCTGATTCAGATCCCTCTTCAGCAAAGTACACAAGTTTGCAATCTATTCTTCACCTCAGACCTTCACCGCTGACACTACTTGGTGCCCTATTCCCACATTTCCACTAACATCATTCTTGTTTAGACACCATCAGCTTGTGTATGAAAATTGTTTAAATTGGAACTAATGCCTTGCACCATGGGACCATGGCTAAGATTAAGACCACAGTTTATAAAATGTATTCCAACAGTCAAAATATCAAAAAAGAAACAATGTACTCAGCTGTATCTTTCTACAACTATGAATGCAATCTCAAAGAATTTAATAATACAACAAATTATCTAAAAAAAAAGATTCTCTCTGTGAACAGAGAATTGCCCCACCAATGTTGTTCAGGGGGACAAAAAGATATAACTGTACCGTATCTAAAGAACCAACTGTAAATCAGATATTATTTCTTTACAGCATGAGAAACCTGAGGCACGATGAAATGATTTGTGAAAGGAATTTGAACAGTGTCATGTGGCACGTATATCAGCATAGATTTAAAACAATATCCCTTTCATTTGATGATTGCAACCATTTTAAGAACTTTGAGCAACTGTTGCACATCCCAAGTAATATTCAGTTTTGTCCTTTTGTGTTTTCAGACCCTTTTATTGTTATTTTTTTGAAAAGGAAGAACATAGTACCTTCAAGGAATAATATGGTGCCTTTATTTTGATAGAGAAATATTCCATCCTTTTTGTGGAATACTAGTCTTAGACCTGTGGATATGAGCTAGCAGCTCATTTATGATACTGTTAACCACTGCTGCAGTTCAAAGCATTACCATTTGCGAGTACCAGTGACAGGAAATAAATTATTTCTCATTTTAAAAACAACCTTTTCCATTAGATGGTGTGCTTGAGGTTACAATCACAATATGAATCCATGTCCTGTTTTATGTGGCATTATTAAATTACACCACAATTTCCCTTAAACACTGTATGGCCTGAATATTATTCCAAACATAACATCTAGATAATAAATTGAAGACCAATCCCAAATTAAGTAAAAAAAGTAAATTTTAAACTACTACTAATTCCTTAGCAAAAGTACACTTAATGAAGATTATTCAATTGACTATCAAGCAACTTTAGCCAAAATAATCTTTAGAATGAATCTGCAGAGAAAGAGGTAATTTTGTTCACCTCACTTGTGTTGGCTTTTCTGGAAAAAAAAGATCACGTTAATCCGGGTATTCTGCCATTTCCTCTAATCATTATCCATTTCTTGTACTGAATGTACCAAGTTTAATTCTGAAAATTAGTAATGAAATTTCCCCATTAGTTGTTTAGGCACATTAACAATTGTCCTTATTCCCCGCTATTTTGGAAACTTGGTTACCAATTTTCCCGAGATCATTGCCTGTTCTCTGTTAATCCAGACTTTGACGTGAGGAATTTCACCTGCCTTATTCCTTGCCCAATTAACGAGTCCATGCTCTCCCAAGCTTTGTCACTATCCTCCCAAATGTTAAATGATGCTGTCTATAATCAAACAAGTCATTCCTGCGGGGATGTCCACATGTCTGCGGCATACTTCACTCATTTGATAACTTTACTCTACATAGCTCAGTCGATTTGCTATCCAAGCTGAGTGCACCCTGTTAACGTCAGAGACTTCAAAATCAGGGTTTCCCAAACTAGTGTCCACAGACTCCTTGATTAATGGTTTTGGTCCACGGCATTAAAAAGGTTGAGAACCCCTGCTTTAAGTAATAAATCAAGCTTGTGACCACTTTGAATATCTATAATTTGTATCAATGGGTTATTTCAGTATGAACTCAATATACACATTTTTCATTCACAAGGAGGAAAACATCCTGACTACTTTCCATAATCTTCAGAGATGAATTGCAGTTTCTAAGACTGAAATGGCACATCTTTGTCAGGTGGGGGAATATGAACCAAAGGATCTGAATGGTATTAAGGTGGCAATCAGCAATGGACTAACTGATTGGCTGACAGGGAACAACTGGCAGAGTGATCTGCTCCTGCTTCCATGTGTAGGACAGACACAAACCCTGTATCTCTTAGTTCTTTCGGCCATCTTGGAGGTCATTAGCAGAGATTGAGGTGTATTAAAGTGGATAGGAGATGTACCAGAGAAAGAAGATAAAAAGGACTTCATTCCTGTTCCACAGTGACTCCCAACAGCCTGCTACTAGAATACCTATCATCAGAACACCGCACTCCCACTGAAACGCAAAAGGTTCGAGGAAAGGGGGCAAAAGTAGAACCACTGAAAAAAGAGTTTTAAAAATATTCAGACCCAGGAAAATGGCAGAAGGGTTCTTTCACGCCCAGAAGTGCATTTTGCAGTAGGCACAGTATTTATAATTATTCATTTATCCGCTTTTGCTTGTTAGACTGAACAACAACACAGACACAAATATTGAATCAAGGACATGTTATAAAAATGTAGACTGTTCCAACAAATTAGGCAACAGAGACTGAAGTATTAAACACGTGCATTCCTTTTTTGAGCTTTTAATGTTTTGTTTGACATTTTTCATTTGAGCACTTACCCCTTTCCAGTCAATGCCGATATAATCATTGAGATTTCCTTTTCTTCAATCTTTATTGTGGGCGTTTTCTTTTTGTGGAACATCAAGACTATCTGAAGCAATTACTACCTGAAAAAGTGGCAGGCCAGTTAGAACTTCAGAAAATACAAGTTCCACCAGTGAACCTTTGAAATTGTGAACTTGTCTTTTCTACTTCATTGGGGTTTTATTGTGTATTTACAAGACTTTTTATTTTGGCTCTTTGAACAGTAAGCAGTAATTTGAATGTTAACATTGGCTTAGAATTTTATAGTTATATAACATTCCTGACATGCTGCAAGTATATTCCATACCAGCCACACCCCCCAAACCCCCATTTTGCAGTTTAAAATTTCCGGATCGTTTCAAAAGCTGTAGCAATACGTCTTTAAATGTGGAAGCTCAAGCGAGATTTACAGATTATCTAAAACTTCCATTTATATGCTCCCAAAGAGCGTGCGTCTCAAATAACCTCTGACAACCAAGTTAATCCCTTTGCCTTTAGGTGCGGCTTGCCTGCCAAACCCGGCAGCATTGGTTCAACTCACAGGAGGAGGAGAAAAGGTAGGTTACTGGCACCTTAAAACCAATCGTTTAAGGCAGACGGGGCTCGCCGCCGTGGTTAGCAGCAGCTCATCTTGGAGAAGGAAAACTCTGATCTCAAGCCTCCGCTGCTTTGTGGCTATATCCATTCATGGGGAAGGCTTCAGGAGTAAACCCCGAGAAAAAAAATACAGAGCTGGAGTCCCCAAGGCAGTCCCACGTTGAGTTCAACACTGACTGGCAACCGCTGCGACGCCGCTGGTGCCAAGCTGTATTGGTCTCTGCCGTTCCTCTAGATTCATCAGTAGAGGGAGAGCCTGCTGCAAAGCAACAGATGCCGTCTAGATTGTATTGCCCTGGCTAGCGTAATGATTCAACATCCATGGTCGGCCCCGACCTACGGAGGGGCTTTGCAATGCTACACAGTGTCTTGTACACCTCAAGAAATCATCCCACGATGAGGCGTCGGAACAAGAATCCCTTTTTTAATGTGAGGGTTCAGTACTGGGGTTAGGGGCATAGATTCAAATTAATTGGTTGAAAGATTAGACAGAAACACCTGAAACGGCAGATGCTGCATTTTGAAGCAACAAACAATCTGCTGGAACAACTTGTAAACAAAGTTCACTTACTGAACTTTGGGTAGCTACACCTTACTACCTGAAATGGATATGGAAGAAGAAACCGTCATAGGAATAGGGATGTGAAACCCTTTTGGGTTGATATGGATACAATGGACCAAATTATATCCTTCATGCCTGAATTCCTTTCTGATTCTACAGACCACCATAAGGGATTCTCATCAGAAATTGATTGTTTGTAGGGGTAGAGGGGATAAAATAGAACCAAATGATGTCTCAACCGAAGCCAGCTAGATGATTTAGTCTAACTTAATATCACACAGTATTTGAAAACCTTAGGTGGAAAGGGAAGGTTGGCATTTTCAACAGTGACTTCTAAAATGAACTCGGGGTACTTCGCCTCCGATTTACAAGTTCATAATTGCATCTTGGTCGCAATTATTCTTTAACATAAAATGTGGGTAACACTAACAACACCGGTTACTGAAGGCCAGCCTAGAAAAGAAAGACCGCTAGGGATACACGTGGAATTAAGAGTGAAACCTTGTACAAGTTATTTTGTTTGGAAAATGTTAAGGGGAAAAAGGTCAAATGTGATACGACTGTGATATTATGTAATGAACACGAGCAATGATGGGGAAGGAAGTGTCCTGCTAACTGGACCAGCAGCTAGCATTTAACCGAGATAAAATTTGAATCTCAACATAGCAGCTGAGAAATTTGAATTCAACTCATTATATAAATAAACATTTGAAAAAAGCTCATCGCCGTTATGGCAACCATAAAACTACCAGAGTGGGTGAAAGTAGATGGCACTGAGTAAACAATCAAACCCGGCATTTTGTAACTTTATGATATTTTTTTTTAGAAGTTATGACAGTTTATGAGAAGTCTCCAAGTAGGAACTCACTCCTGCCAGCAAAGATCACAAGCATAAAAAAAAACACGCAGAATGTCAATTCCAATCATCTTTTTTAAAAGACATTTACAAAAAGGCTCATAGTCGTTAGATACCAACAATATAAATTAGTAAATAATGCCAAACTCGTAGTTGCAACTAGATGATTTTTAGCAGTTATTAAAATATTTATATAAATATAATTAAAATATTTATATAAATATAATTAAAATATTTAAATTAAAAAGTCTGTTGAAAGTCTTACTGAACTGGCATAGGAGTTCAGACCAATATAGATCAGCCCCGATCATATTGAACGGTGGGGAAGGCTTGAGACGCCATGTGACCTACTTTTGTTGTTATTTCCCTGTGCCGTCATTCATAATTTTGTTTTAGTCTGCATTTAGGTAATAAACTGCAGATGTTTCTTCTACTCACAATTTTAAAGATACAAAAGTTTACTACCGTAAAATTAATGCATTAGAATTAAGATCCAAATTCATATTAATATATGATTGAATGAGATTGCAGATTACTGAAGGGAATACCACCATCTAATGGTTGAATACATTAAGTTAACACCCCCGATAAATCATCAGAAGATGTGCAATATATTCATTAATTAAAACTAATTAATACTGGGATGTTGATTTGTGGCAGTACCAAGTCATTTTGAATTAATTTATACTTTCCCCAGCACTTCAACATTTTTCCGTGTAGATTGATCATATTTCACTTGTAATGATGGGTAACAGAAGCTACAAGCAAATTTTTAAAAAAATTCTCCCATTACCTTATGCCCCAAGAACACATTTTCCATTCAAATTAGCAATCAAGTAAAAAAAATTAAAACTGAATAATTGTAATGAAACTACAAATGTAAGAACTTCTACAAGTTCTTGGTAACATTCTGTGAAAATAAATGTGATACAAAGCATTACAAGCCAGCACCATTAGATTCAGTCACAGACGTCTATTTATTCCACTGCAACCATGCCAATCATGCTCATTTGTGTTGTCCTTGCAGAAAGGGCCACAAGACATTACAGCATAATAGACCCTTCAGTTCACGATGCTGTGCCAACCCTATAACCTACTCTGAGATCAATCTAACCCTTCCCCACATAGACCTCAATTTTCTTGTACATCCATGTGCCCAAGTATCTTAAATGTCCCCAATATATGTGCATTTACCAACACCCCTGGTAGAGTGTGTGTCTGAAAAGAGGATGCTGTCAAAGTTGCATGCCATCTTGGTACATGTCTCCCATCCACTACATAATGTACTGGGTGGGCACAGGAGTACATTCAGCCAGAGACTCATTCCTCCGAGATGCAGCACAGAGCATCATAGGAAGTCATTCCTGCCTGTGGCCATCAAACTTTACAACTCCTCCCTTGGAGGGTCAGACACCCTGAGCCAATAGGCTGGTCCTGGACTTATTTCATAATTTACTGGCATAATTTACATATTACTGTTTATTACTATTTTTCTATTACTATTCTATCACTATTTATTTCCATGACTATTACTATTTACTAATAGTAGTATTACTATTACTATTTATTATTTATGGTGCAACTGTAACAAAAACCAATTTCCCCCGGGATCAATAAAGTATGACTCTGACTGAGAGTGCTCCATGCATCCACCACTGTGCAAAAATCTGACATTCCCCCCCCCCCACCTTTATTTTCCTCTAAATACCTTAAAGTCATGCACCCTTGTATTAGATATTTCTGCCCTGGGTAAAAGTCTCTGCCTATCCACTCGATCTATGCCTCGTATCATCTTGTACACCACTATCTAGTTACATCTCATCCTCCTTCACTCCAAAGAGAATAAGACATGCTTTCTAATCCGGGCATCGTCCTGATAAACCTCCTCTGCACCCTTTCTAAAACTTAGATATCCTTCCTCTGAGATGACCAGCACTGCACACGATACTCCAAGTATGGTCTAACCTGGGTTTTGTAGAGCCCTCCACATTACTTCACAGCTCTTGAACTCAAATCCCCTAATAAAGGTCAGCACATCACATGCCTTAACTCACCTATCGAAGTTGTAGAACTTTGAGGAATCCCAAGATCCCTCTGTTCCTTCACACTTATGAATTCACTCTGTATTTGGTCTTCAAATTCAACCTTCCAAAGTGTATCGCTTCATACTTTTCTGGATTGAACTCCATCTCCACTTCTCAGCCCAGCTCTGCATCCTATTAATTACTTGTAACTTATGACAAACTTCTACACTATGCACACCATCCTTTGTGTCAGCTGTAAACTTACTAACCGACCACTTCTTCATCCAAGCATTCATAAAAATCTCGAAGAGCAGGGGTTACAGAATAGATCCTGCAGGACACCACTGAGTATTGATTCCCAGGCAAATTATGACCCATCTTCTGTGGGCAAGCCAATTCTGAATCCTTGTGGCCAAATTTCTATGGATCCCATACCACCCGACTTTCTTGAATGTGCTTACCATGAGGAACCTTGTCAAATGTCTTACTAAAATCCATATACACATCCACTGCTTTCTCTATCAATATAATTTGTCATATCCTCAGAGAATTCAGTCCCGTGAAGCACAACCTGCCCCTCATATGATATGAAAAAGAAACAGGTAATTAAATGTGACAACCCCAGAATACAGGAGATTTCGGATGTCAATCACCTTGGCTCTTGGTCACACAATGAATATCCAGTTGGGCAAATCATAGAAACATAGAAAATAGGTGCAGGAGTAGGCCATTCGGCCCTTCAAGTCTGCACCGCCATTTATTATGATCATGGCTGATCATCCAACTCAGAACACCGCCCCAGCCTTCCCTCCATACCCCCTGACCCCCGTAGCCACAAGGGCCATATCTAACTCCCTCTTAAATATAGCCAATGAACTGGCCTCAACTGTTTCCTGTGGCAGAGAATTCCACAGATTCACCAGTGTGTGTGTGAAGAAGTTTTTCCTAATCTCGGTCCTAAAAGGCTTCCCCTCTATCCTCAAACTGTGACCCCTCGTTCTGGACTTCCCCAACATCGGGAACAATCTTCCTACATCTAGCCTGTCCAATCCCTTAACGATCTTATACGTTTCAATCAGATCCCCCCTCAATCTTCTAAATTCCAACGAGTACAAGCCCAGTTCATCCATTCTTTCTTCATATGAAAGTCCTGCCATCCCAGGAATCAATCTGGTGAACCTTCTCTGTACTCCCTCTATGGCAAGGATGTCTTTTCTCAGATTAGGGGACCAAAACTGCACACAATACTCCAGGTGTGGTCTCACCAAGGCCTTGTACAACTGCAGTAGTACCTCCCTGCTCCTGTACTCAAATCCTTTTGCTATGAATGCCAGCATACCATTCGCCTTTTTCACTGCCTGCTGTACCTGCATGCCCACTTTCAATGACTGGTGTATAATGACACCCAGGTCACGTTGCACCTCCCCTTTTCCTAATCGGCCACCATTCAGATAATAATCTGTTTTCCTAGTCTTTCAAGGTGATAGCTGTTGGAGTGGGGTGATGGAAGTGGATAACAGAAACACACCTGGCAGTTAAATAATCCACATAATTATCACTTCCACCAACCAAGGAAACATGATGATTAAAAGAGTTAAAAACAAAACTAACATCAAACCATTTGCTTCACAATAACGTCGAAAGAAATCATTTTCTCAGTTTGTTCAGGTAAACTAACCAGATTCACAAATTAACTGGCTGCAAAAATAAAAGCAGTGAAATTTGTATAATTTATGTTAGCACTGTGTATCAAATAAAGAGTAAACATTGAATTATATCCTATTAAACGTTGGCTGCAGAATAAATTCTCTATTCAATTTCAGCAAACTCATAATATCAACTGTTTCTCTCTCCATAGCTGTTGCCTTGACCTCCGGAGTATTCCCCACTGTTTCTATTGGAATGGCAAATGATTATAGTGCCATGAGTTAACTCATTGACAGAACTCTCTCCAGTTTAGACAGTGTTGGTTTTGTATGGTAGGCGTTGAGATACAGTTGAGTCAAGATTACATTTGCAGTTATAAGGCAAACATCTTTTACTTATGTTAAATAAATGCTATTCTCTTCCTTGTAACTTAGTGGATGGGCATGTGAACCAATTACACAAAGTATATTGTAATGCATTTCATTTAAACCCGAACACCAATGCTATTAAACACAATACATTGCATTCACTGAATTTATATCATGCTAGTTAGTTCTTGTATCCTAATCAGAATCTACATTTGGGTGTACAAGCAAAACTGTGGTGAATAATTTCTCATCCAGATCTCTCATGTAATATAGCAATGACAGTACATGAATCTAAGTTATCAAATGCATTAGAAATCTAATTGCAACAAACTTTGAATAGGTATTTTAACTGTGCACAGGGTATGAGTGATTTTGGTAAAACGAGCATTTATCACACATCCCAAATTGCCCAGAATCAAAAGGCCTTTTAAAGCAAGTCAGAAAGCACTGGAGAGCCAACTACATCGGTCCTATACTGAGGTGTAGAGTGGGCAAGAGCTATAGACTTCCTTCCTCAAAAGTATACGAGCTAACCAATGGATTTTACAGACCTGTAATTGTGAATACTATTTAATTACATTTAAATTCTTCAGCTTGGATTTTTGGAGGCGAAAGATGCTGTTGAACTCCAGACCTTCAGTTTATTAACCACTGTGCTACCTTAGCCTATATTGAGCAAGTTGGTAACGTCTCTAGCGACTATGCTTAATTAATTTGCAAATATCATCAAGTTGAGAGTTACTTACATTTGCAAGGTGCTTAGGGGCAAAAGCCTTATTACATGAATTACTGCAAACACAAGGGTCTTTTAAAAGGTAACTTTTATTCAAATGAACAGTGATTAAATTAACTTAATTAGAGGCTCAGTCAAATTCGAGTAATTATCTTTTGCATTAAAATCTATTGTAAAATCCAGTACCTTAATATCTAAACTCAAGAACACAACAAGAACAAGTCAACTGAAGATTTCTGCTGCTTTCTGTAAGGAGTTTCTACGTTCTCCCCGTGACCGTATGGGTTTCCTCCTACAGTTAAAAGGCATACTGATTGGTAGGTTAATTGATCATTGTAAACTGTCCCATGATTAGGCTAGGGTTAAATCTGGGATTGCTGGATGGCGCAGCCTATTCCACACTGTATCTCAATAAATAAATTAAAAATGAAACAAATTAAAAACACAACATCCAAAGCAACAATAAAAATACTGGGAATATTCAAGTGGTGAAAACGGATGAAAAATTATTGATCAGAAAAGATATTCTCATTTGATGTCTGACAAGACAAAGATTAACCTTCCATTCAGACATGTGCCTGCATATTACCCCACAGTACATCTTCTCATCACCTACATTTACAGTGAAGCATTTTCTAACAGCAAAAGCATGAGAATTCAGTGAGGAGAATAAAAAAAAGATGAGGACATCAGCGTTAGGTTTTATATCTATATATTACTCTAAAAAGAATAGAATAACTCTGCTAGGATTGAATCAATTTTCACACTTGCATTACAAATGGCATTAGAACTGATTTCCAGTAACTTCTGAACATGGCTGTAAACTTGCTCTTAGTCATGCAACCCTGTTCATAAAGGAACTAAAAGAACAACAGCTGTGTAAAAGGAAAGAACAGCTGAGTGTTTGCTGCTCTTCCCTTTGCAGTCATCAACCTATTTCATGCCAAAGAAGGAAGAAACAAAATTCAGCTTAGCTTATTACCCAGTTTAGTTAAAGAATCGCAGAAGCAAAAGGAAACAGTTAATAAAAGGGGCAGTTTATATAAAAAGGTGAAACCAGTGCTGTTCAATGAAAAACTATTATAGATTTATTGAAAAGCAAGGACACATTTAAAAATGTAATCACTGAGCTCAAACTACACTGAATACTTTTCCAAATAGGGTTGGAACTCTTTTAGCAGTGTAAATATTTAGCAGGATTGTGTGTGCATCATAAGTAGAAATATATAGACAAGAAAGCTGGTAAAAGGGTTGACAAACCCAAAATTTGACATGGTCTGAGTTCCTACTATTATCTAGTCACAATGACATTAGCTTTGTTACTCTATATTGTTCACATGCTGGCTGTGCATTCACCAAAGTGCCCTCAAACATTGGATATGGCAGATGTGGAACCTGAAGCCAAACGCTGCTAGGAGAGCTCAAAGGATGACGCAGCAGACTTGGAAACAAAGGGATAGTTGTCCTGAAACTACCCTGCCTGATGCTTAATTCATGCCACATCAAATAATCTTATCCGGGGCAAGGAATGTGTGACCGTTTGCCCAAACTCTTCCAAGCATATAAAGTCTTCTGAAGCAACATCCAGTCTTTCATGATTAAAAGGGCACATTCAAATGCCATGGCTCCAAAACTTGTCACAGCTATTCTCACAAAACAACCTGTCAATATTATGAGGTCTGTGAGCTCATGAGTGGAGTACAGAAAATACAAGATGAGAGTTGGGCGCTCTGAAGACTCTCATTAGCCCCTTTCTGAGACCTTACCTCATTCCAATCTACTTTTTGGACACAAGGATTGCGAAATCTCAGTCATGTGTCACACTTAACAGAGAATGGAATGTAATTTCTGATTTTTTTTTCTGGTGGGGTAATAGGTTGAGTGATGATTGAAAATTTCACTACACAACTGCCAAATCAGTGCTATGTAATCAAAGAGATCCACCTCTGCTAAACAAGTCTAAACTGGCAACAAAACTGTTCAGTTCAGCACAGACATGGCAAACTGCCAAAGGTGACCACCACTCCTTCCAAAACAAAGTACCTTGAATCAGTTGAACTTCTTTGACGAGTTTCATCATTATTATCTTAGTGAGCTTGGGGTAGCTGAAAGAAAGCACTGTGGTGTGAAAAGTAATAAATGTTCGATGGAAGAGGGTTAGACAACACAGCAGTGCAATATCCCAGGCATAACACTGTAATGATTTAGCAATACTTCAAACTCTTATGGCAAAAAAAAAGGGTCTTGAGACTTACTAATAGCTTCAAACATAAAAGATGCATACTGTCTGAAATCATTCTTATCACAGCCAAGTTGAGCAAGAAGGTTTGAGTATTCTTTACAGACTGTTCAGGACTAGCAAATATACAAAACACAAAATTGTAATGGGAGAACACAAATTATCTTTATGTTTTCCAGTCACTTTTCCACATTTTTTCCCCAATAAAATGACATAGTTCAACTTTGGTCAATTTATACAGTGACATATATCAGTGTGGTTAATCTTAGAGACAATAAAGATAACCAATGCCCATTACCAAGGTGAGAGAGACTGCAATTTAACACACCCTAACTGAATCCCAATACAATGCAATGGCGGACACATTGTTTATTAGAAAGAGTCTAAAAGAATGAACGATTGCATTTCCACAAGCAGATTTCATTTAACAAACTCAGACCACCTTTTCTATATTTAATTTAAAGGCAAAAGATAGTATTTCAAAACCATTAAACCAATCAATGTAGGTCAAGATTAGCATTTCATCCAACCCATCTACCAGGAATTTCTTTTAAGTGGAGGAAACATAGTTCTTTACAGATTACAATTCAACATAAGATATAAAAAAGGGTCATTATAGTGTCCCTACACTAAATACCCTAAAACTGATTCACTGTGGACATGTAATTTTTTCCTAAATTTTACATCACACCCAAAAAGTACAATTTTTGAAATGATCAAGTGAAACTTAACTGCTTTCATCTACTGTGATAGGAGTTTATGATTGTGGTACAGCAGTTTATAAACCTGCAACATCAGGTCCATTCAGTTTGCATAAACAGCTTTAATTTTTTTTTAAAAATGCATGTCACCTTGGCAAACCTTCAGGTTACCAAATGAATACTGTGCAGATGTCTACCATTTTAAAACATTGTTTACACTGATCTAACTCAATGAAACAGCTTTATTTGATAATATAATACAGAAAAACACACAAGAGACAGTATCCCCTTTTTTTTTTGATCCCCTTTCCTCCTGCGTTCCTTCAAATACTGAATTTCTTAACAGGTCAGCTGACCGGCCTGGTAGCACATTGATACAGTAAGTATTCCTGCTCAACAAAAATCAAACCAGAGGCAAACAGCTCAATCTATTAGTCACCAGCAAAAGATGTAATCCTTTTACGTTTTTTTAAAAAAGTGTATTACTTCAAAATTCTAATTCGCTATTTGCATTCTTTAAGAGGATTTTAGCTGGACAATCTTACAGATCAAGTGATGAAACATTATTGCACAGGTTAATGTTCCCACTGTACGAATATCATAGATGACACACGGGAATGACAAAGTACTATTTCAACAGAAATTAAAAACCTGGAGTCAGAAATTATAGGAAATAAAACACTACCCACATGAAAAAAATTTTCTCATCCTCTATTGCAAAGTCCACTGTGCTATTATTTATGGTATTAACTATAAATGTTCACAGCCTTTTTGGTTATAATTAAAAATACACAAAATAGAATCAAATATTTTTATAATTTCAAACATCAGCAAACATTTCAGCAGAGTATAGGAAAGGACAATTTGTTATACTCAAGTTCCAGTCTTCATTTCCGACAGAAGTTTCCTCAAAATATTTATTCACTCTTTAAATTGAGCTAAGACCTAGCAAACTGTTCTACAAAAAGTCCCCTTTAGGAACATGTGCCTTTTACTGGCAGTAGTTGTTTCACCTTTCAAATTACTTACAAAAGAATATTTAAAAAATACTAATCTTGTACTCTGGTTAGAATTCTCCTTGTCCATTCCTCCTGCATATTTCTCAGGGAGACAGTTGAAAATAAACTTTTAATGTAAAAGCTGAATTCAAGGATATTCCAGATAAGGGTAAGTATGACATATGACTCTGGAAGTATATGCTTCCACCATTTGCCTTCAAATCTTCCTTCTACTGATGAGCAGTGAAACTAATTTCCAATAATAGTTAAACTCAGTCACAGACTTGAGATTACCCTATGCTTCTGCTATTGTGTTCTTCTTCATCTGAAAATAAAATGGCGGCAATAAGTGGAATGTTCTAGAAGGCAGCGCATGAGATCCCACTTTGCTGGACCATTTTTTAAAGCAATGTTAAAATCCCAAGAACTGCAATTGGATGAAGGATTCTCCCACTGCATCAGCATGTACACTGCTAACCGTGTCAACTTTTCCATTTAGAGCAAGTACAAAGCTGCTTGCTTATTGACTGCAAGAGCTTTAGGTTCAAAGCAATTTTTTTTTTTGGTCTCTGGAGAATGTAATGTACACCCGATTGTCAGCAAGTGCACTCAAGCTAAAAGGGATACTGTCTCCAAACAATGGTGATAGTCTAACCATCTCTGCTCTCACAAACAGGCCACATGACTCTGCAAGTACGTGTGTAGTATTTTTTTTTCCGCAGCACCAAGTAGGCCAGCCTATAATGACCCATTGTTTTTCTAAATAAAAAGTTACAGAACTTTGTACAACATCTACTACACATCATCCTTCAACGTCGTCATCTTCTAGTGAATCCTTCGAATAGTCATCATAGATTTCTTTCACAGCCATGATTCGGTTCAGCATGCTCTCCAACATACTCCGATCCATGGGAATAACAGAGTACCACAAAGGGCTTTCTGCCACACAAGAGCGCTCTGGCTGCAAGTAGAAAACGTCATTCCTGTTCTTCATACTCTCAGGGCTACAGAAATACAAAAAGAAGAAAAAAAATACATAAAAGATCAGTATTCATTTTTGTTGTTCCTGTCCACTGTAGCAATGCACTCTGCAAACAAATACATGCCAAATTATTTTCCAAGTATTGCAGAAGCTAAGAATACCTTGCGCACAACTCCTTTTCCCCTTTTCTTCTGACACAACTAAGAAGCTGATTCCCAAGAGCAGCATGAAACCGTACATAATCAGCAAGTCCTGTTAGAAAGCTAGTGCTTTCATTGGACTCTATAGTGAAATTTGCTTTCAATCATGGAACTAAATATAGTGACACAGATCATTATATACTTCTTAGAAAGAATGGTTTTGATGGGATCATTCACCCATCAGTCATGCCAAAGGAATGCATTACTGTTAGATGAAATTGTTTTACATGAGTTCAATATCTTCTTGATAAAGCTCAATTAAAATCAGCAATCAGAGAAATTCTAAGAAAATTACATCACAAGAACCATCAACTGTGGATTGTAGAAACCAATTTTAAATAGATCCTGGATAAAAACTTTTGCCGGTAGTGTAGTAGTTAGTGCAACACTATTACAGCTCGGGGCATCAAGAGTTCAGAGTCCAATTCCAGCGTCATCTGCTTGAATTTCCAGCATCTGCAGAACTCCTGTTGTTGTCATCTGCATGAGTCTGTATGTTCTCCCTGTGGAGAGGCATGGGCTTTATCTGGGTGCTCGGGTTACCTTCCACAGCATTATTGTCTTGTGGTTAGGTTAGGGTTAAAAACAGGATTGTTAGGGTTTGCAGGGCGGTGTAGCTTGACGAGCCAGAAGGGCATACTCTGAGCTGTATCTCTAAATAAGTAAGTAAATTTCTTCTCTGTAAAATACACTTTGCCTGAAGCTCTGCTAGTCCCCACCTTGATGGCAGACAAATTGACTTCAATGGCTTTATCAGACTGAATACACCATTCTTGGTGATAATGTCTATTGACTTACTTTATATGATAAACAACGAAGTATTAAAAGGCATGGAGTCTCAATGCTTTCAGTGACTTGATTTTGAGATGCTGTTGCCAGAGAGATTATTTTGTGGCAGGAGAGGATGTGCATTTTGTCACAAAATAATCTCTCCGGCAACAATGTCCCTTCACTGATTTGCAGCTTTACAAATAGCAGTACCAGATGGAAGTGTTTGGCAGAAATTTGTTCATTAGACATATAAACATATTCTCTTCTATTGCAGTAGTCAAATTTTTAAAAAATTATCAAATGGATTAATTTTCGTTGAATTACAAAGTTTGATCAGTTAGGGAGATGGACTGAGGAATGGAAAATAGATTTCAACTTGGACAAATGTGAAGTAATAGATTTTCCACAATCAAAATTGGATAGACCAGTGAAAAGCAGGACACTGACTAGTTGTTGTGGAGGAGAGGGACCTGGGAGTATGCGTGCAGAGTTCACTGGAGGTGACCATTCTGTTTAAGAAAAGCTTTTAGCATGCTGGCCTGAAGTTTAGGAGAAGGGACATTATGTTGCAGATAAAAAAGTCACTGGCGAGACCAGTCATGGAGTACTGAGTACAGTTTTAAACGCCCTGCTACAGCAAAGACATCAAGCTGGAAAGGAGAGATTTAAGAGACCTGAGAGGCAACTTCTTTTCATAGGAACTAGTGAATATCTGGAATGAGCTGCCAGAAGTGGCTAACGTGGGTACAAATGCATTATTTAAGAGGCATTTGAATACCTGTATGAAAAGAGGGTTTTTGGGCCAAACATGGGCAAATGGGACTTGCAGGGAGGATGCTGTAACTGGCATAGACCAATTGGGCTGAAGGGTCTGTTGTCATGCTGTGTTACTCTATGGTCAATTCTGTTTATTGGCAATAACCAACCTTAAGGTTTAGCTGCCACCAATACCAAGTGCATGATGCTGCTTCACTGCTGCAAGTTATATAAAGTAGGAAATTCTATGCAACCAAATTGATGTCAAAATCATTTTCAAAATACTCGACTTATCCTTACCAACAACGGGTACTCAAATGTAAATTATTCCATTCGCAGTGCTTGCATTCTCAAACTTGATCACAGAAATGCACCCCACATAAAAACAGCAATTTTATCTATTAGGGAAATAACTAGATACATTACCATTTTGAGAGGTAGAACTCATAAAATTTCACAGGGCATCTTAATGGATTCATTCTGTTTTCCCTCTGTTCAAAAACAGCAACTTCCTCCTCACGTTTCCTCTTTCCTACAGTGCTGCCTGTGAACAGAACAGTAAAACTAAGTCATTATCAACAGGAATAATGGTCTTCATAAAATTCCAATTCATTCTTTTCTGAGTAAACCTTATTTACATCTTAGTACTTCATGTCATTTGAGTAAACCACCAATAAATGTTAATAGCTTAACAATCTGCTTTTGACGTTAGTGCTGGAAGATGTCAGGATCCAACTTGTTTATACAAATTCAATTTTTAAAAAATCCCAAATTCATTTTGTACATTCACATCAGGGCACTGACTCATGGACATGAGGAGCCATTCAGTTATTGCCCACTGTCTACCATGCATTCATTCCATTAACAGCCTCCCAGAATATACTAAAATGCTGTATCGCCAATGGAACTACAGAAAATGAATCGCTGATGTTGGAGCATTTGATGACTCTTGCCCTGTACTGGAGTCTAGAAGAATGATGGAAATCTCATTGAAGCCGATCAAATATTGAAAGGCCTAGATAGACTGGATGTGGGGAGAATGTTTCCTATAGGATTCTCCTTTCACAAGTTGTTAAGGTGGTTTAAGGCGGCATATGGCATGATTTTTGACCCTATCAAATTCCACCTTCTCCAGCCCTTTACCTTTTCCACCCACTCAAGTTCACATATCAGCTTCTAGCTAGCCTCCTTCTCCTGCAGCCACCTTTCTAATTCCCCTTCCATTTCAGTCCTGAAGATGGGTCTCAGACCAAAATTTCGATTCATCTTCATAGCTGCAGCCTGACCTGCTGAATTCCTCCAACATTTTGTGTGTGTTGACATGGCATGTTTGCATTTATTAGTCGAGATACTGAGTTCAAAAAACAGGAATTTGCAATATTATAAAACTCTAGTTAAGTTGCACCTGGAGTACTGTATGAAGTTCTAGTCACCCCATTGTATGAAGGATGTCAAAGCTTTGAGAGTGTGCAGAAGATCCTGCCTAGATTAGAGGGATTGTGCTATAACGAGGGTTAGACAAACTTGGGTTGTTTTCTCTGGAGCGGCAGAAGCTGAAGGGAGATCTGACAGAGTTTTATACGATTATGACAGACAAAGGGTAGAAAGGCAGCATCTTTTTTTTTTACACCTAGGGTTGAAATGTCTAATACCAGAGGGCATGCAGTTAAAGTGAGAGGGAGTAATTTCAAAGAAGGTGTGAGGGACAAGTTGTTCTTTTTTATATAAACAGAGTGGTGGGTGGTTGAAATGCGCTGCCTGGGGTGGTGGTAGTAAATGCAGATACATGAAGACTTTTAAGGGACAGTTAGAGAGGTGCATGAATGTGAGGTAAATGGAATGATATGGACATTGTGTAGGCAGAAGAAATGAGTTATTGGCCATTTGATTACTAACTTAATTGGTTCAGTACAACACTGTGGTCCGAACTGCTCTATGCTCTTGGGGAAATCTAGGACCAAAGGGCACAGCTTCAGAATACAAGGACATCCCTTTGGGAGAGAGATGAGGATGGATTTCTTTATCCAGAGGGTAGTGAATCTGTGGAATTCAATGCACAGACAGCTGTGGAGGCCAAATCATTGTGTATATTTAAAGCAGAGTTTGATAGGTTGTTGATTGGTAAGGGCATCAAAGGTTACTGGGAGAAGACAGCAGAATGGGGTTGAGAGAGATAATAAATCGGCCGTAACAGAATGGCGTAGAAGACTTGACAGGTCGAATCGCATAATTCTGCTCCTATGACTTATGGTCTAAAACCACAGAGCCTATATTTGAACTCAGCAAAATCCCACAATTATTAATGTTTTTAACAATACTATTAATAATGGCCAAGAATGCACTGGTTTACACCTATGTGCTTTAAAAAAATATTTTGAGAGGATATACAACATGTACGTCAAAAGGCCATATAAAGGCTCACCCAAAAACAGGGGTTCCCAAACTGGGACCCACTGACCCCCTTGGTTAATGGTAAGGGTCCACAACATTAAAAGAATGTTAAGAACACCTGCTCAAAAAGATAGCACTCCTAAACAATATAACAGTTCCTCAGGCTATACTGGACGGGGTAAAGAACAGGTGCAGAGACTTTTCCATAACATTTCCTGTGAAGTTGAACCTGCAATCTTTATAACCCAGACAGAGTCAGAGCCGACATTAATGTACTATTCTTTTGTGAAGTACATTCAGCTGATCCTAATCCTGTACTCTGCAGATGCACATTCTCTAGACACTGCTGCTGTGTAGAATCCGATCATGTCATTTGCACTCTGAACCAAGGGTCAAGGCAAAATGCAACAACTAAACCACGGTACGGTAGATATTTTCAGCAGGTGTGACACAAAGCACCTGACCACAGAAGGTCTAGAGCTAAACCAGTCTTTATGCTTTATAGATAGTAACCTATGTAGTTATCAGATTAAGAGATGAAATCCCTCCTTAACTTTCCTTCCTGACCCAGGAAAGCCAATTATGAGGAAGCGGAAATGAGTAAACCTAGCACAGTCAGCAAGCAAAACGAAGATTGTTATTTTTTATTTCATCAGTTAATCCAATTATCTTACATACATTTGCATTAGGGTAGGAAAAGAGTCATATCTCCAGCGTGGAACTGAATGCAAATGAGAGGATCATTACCATAGATTGCAGGTCTTCTACAAAGGCATTATGTCTGCTTCACAGAGGAAAGACTTCAGTCTTAAAGTACACTCAGGATATAAATAGAAAAGCAGATTTAAAAATAGGAGGTCAAAAATGGGGAATGGGAGAGGATTGAGAGATCTGTTTAGCCTGAGAATGAAGCAAAGTTAGCAGAACTTAATGGAAAAGAAAAATTTAAATCTGTGGAGGAGAAAACTAATAATTTCAGGTTAAATCAATGCTGACATGGATCATAAACAGAAATGAACTTAGTTATTTTTCTGGTTGGAAGCAGTCAAGAAATTACAAGTGATGATTTAGTATCCCTGCCATACTTATCCACAGTCAGTATGTGGCAAACAACCAGGGTCAGTTCAATGATTTGGTCCCAAACGTTTTTGACCCTTATAGATTTATAGGAATACCAACACCTGTTCTGGCCATCACTTTAAATATCTGAGCAAAGGTAATGACTGGCAGTTGCTATTTGTTTTTAAGCTCTGGAAAAATAAAACTACAATCCAACTTCAACTGTAACAAGCAAACGGAATATAGCAGGATAATAAGACTAGAGCTACTCTCTTCAGTCTACATCGCCTTAACTTTATTCTTCTAATAAATTATTCACTACTTCTCCCATATGCGGAAGACTCACCTTGGTCTCTTGCCTTTTTGTAATGAGCTGGCATGTAATAGCGAATGCTGACCACTTTTGTGGTCCCCCTTGGTGTTGTGCATTTCCTGGATTGCCGAACAACACTGGTAAAGGACAGCCGCATATGTTCTTCCACACACTTCAACCCAAAGTACTTTGTGTTGAAGAACATGAGTGTATTTAGTAAAACAAAGGGCGAGTATACTCCCAGTTGCTTACATTCCCAGAGATGCTCTTCTTCCACCCGGGAGAATATTAAACCTAACAAAAGAATTCACTGTGTTAATCAAATTCACACTTGTACGGTAGGATATCATGAAACATAGTACGTGTGGCAATAGTCTCAAAACATAGTGGCGTTGTGGCTGGGGGAGACGTATAATAGAGGGGATAAAACAAGGGCTTCACATGAATTGGACTGGGATCGGTGTACCAGTAATTTAAATATCAAGGGCTCTCTTCCTAGCCAAAACAAGGAAGGACAGGCCTCCCCTGATCCACTCCTTTCATCCCAACCCGTTCAATGGATCACTATCCTTAATTTCTGTCACCTTCAACCGGATTTCATTCCCAGATACACCTTGTCCTCTCTTACCACATTGGTAGAAAAAAAAAACCCCCAAGAATTTTTAAGATCCAAGAAAGGTTGGTATAAATATCTGCTGATCACTGTCCACATTTTTCAAAAGTCTGGACAAGTACACCCAAATGGAAATGATGAAAGGGATGGGAAATATAACTCAGTTAGTTGATCACAGTTTTGCACCGGGAAAAGTTGAGGAACATGTGTATTAAATACTTTGTGATCCGGTACAAACAGGGAAATATGAACGGTATACAATTAGGAACTACTAAAAGACCCAGAAACAAAGTGGAATACAGTATTTACATCATTAATATTTCAAACACCAGACATTTTTGAAAAACTAGGAGATACTATAAATACATAGATCAGGCAGCATCAGGAAAGTGAAAGGTTAATATCTTGGTTAGAAATCCTGCTTTACAGAGTTTAATTAAGACTTTGAAGATAAGTTGGTGGATCAGTTACTGACCATGAATATTTGGACAATAGTTTTTAAATAAAAGTTGATAAATCTGTAGCACTTACCATTTGGAAGCAAACTTGGTTGCCAGCCTTGTAACATTTTATTTAATTCTTGGACAAATGTAAGGTAATAAAGGTCAGTGAATATGTTCACCATTCTGTTATTTTCAAGCAAAAACTGTAATAAAGCAGATTAGAAAGGGGAAATTGTTACACGGTGCAATAACTAAACACTGTTCATATGGCGGGGGGGGGGGGGAGAGAGAAGAAAAAGTACTTTTAGCCATAGGTAGTTTAATTTAAGCTTTGTTTAAATATTTGCTGCATTCACTTTTGTTCCCGCTCAAGTCATTTTGTTGCAACCAATCACATTATTAACTGTCAGTGAAGAGCTAAACACTGAAGGTTGGGGAGACAACATACAATTAAGTCTCTATTGGAGAGGTTTGTTAATTTGAAGCAGAAGTGAACAACACATGAATTAGGGATAGTGTAAAGGAATTGTCACCTTCAACTACCAGAGAATATGATGGTGTGCTACATTATGTCCTTTGCTTTAAAAAAAAATTTGAGGTGCATAGATGCGCCTGGATTTTGATTGTACGGCTATTACCCAAAGCATACAAGTTCCTTTTATGGCTCTAACTTAGCAGGCGGTAGGATATTTACTGATCTATTCTCGTACGGCACAAGATTATGAAAAATGACACTCCAGTTATGTCTAATCAAACACTTTGGATATCCGAGCTTTCATATCCAATTTGTCCACATTCAGAAAACATCCACAGGTAAATAAAAGTCAACACCCAGAAGTATCTTCCAGATAGATTTTCCAAAATCACGAGAGATGCAAGTGACCAAAATGAAAACCAATACCTTGCTCTGGTCACAGAATCTAACACAGCTAGGTATTCACATAACTCAGCACTGTACTACAGAGTGCACTGATCAATGAAGCCATGTTGTTGGCAGCAAACTTATTTCTGGATTCAGTAGGGTCAGGGGTGGAAAGTATGCAGTTGCAGTTTTTGACACAAAAGGTATATGGGAAGAATGATCAACTTGGGGTCAACAATCTATTGTGAATTAGCCTTGGGTATAACACCTGCAATTGAGTCGAAGGCAAGGGCTTCAGCCGTATCAGTTTAACTGTAAGAGTAACATTTCAGTTTAGACACAGTTGAGTCAAGCAGACTGATTTTAAGTATAGCAAATCCCAAGACAGTAAAACCAAAGGTATTACTCTAAAACAAGACAAACAACTTTCAGTGATTTCCTGCAATACAAAGTCTCATCATCTGCACATGTGAAAAAAAGAGCTGAATTGTGTTTGTTTCTTATCCCCACATAAATTTCATAAGAGCAAATTCGTGTTCCTATGAAATATGAAATTCCTGTTCTTATGACACTCCATATCTGAGATTTTTTTTTTGGTAGTGATTTAGGAATTCCATAGGTGCAAGTTTCTGTTACCTAAACTACCATAACACTTCAATACCAGTTAATAGTTATTCTTACTAACAATGCAGTCGTGAAATGGTATGAAAAAATTCAGAGGTCAGGATAAAAGCTGTTTGAATTAAAAGTTGTGAATGTCCAAGCATAACTACATCCTATTAACTTCATATCAATGAATGGGTGAATAGCCAATAAAAGCAAACAGCTTTCTTAAGCTCTTGCACCATCTAGTGGAAGAGCACCCACAAAGCAGAACCAACCCAAGGAAGGTTCAAAGAAATTTGTATTGGAACCATGATAAATTGACAAACTTCTTAATAAAATAATCAACAAACTAATTTATTTTGTCCAAATACAACAGTGGGGTTGAGTAACTGAGGCCATGAAGGAACAAGGCTTTTAAAAATGAGGCAACATCTGTGGATTAACCAATATAATACGAAAAAAAAGATTGTCGAATGAGAGTGGATTAAATCAACACAATTTTATGTAGAGAAATAGGTGGGAAGCTGGCCACAAAATAATTGGAATAGGTTAGAGGTAATAATGAGTTGACTTTGATGGAAGCTGGCAGTGTTACAGACATGGAAAAAGTAGCAGCCGCCTGCTAGAAGACGGAGAATGCTGTGAGGACATTACAACCACTAAAATATACATTAGCTTGATCACAACTCTCGAAAGAACATACTGCAAGAATCAAAGCATTCTACTGAAATGAAGTGTATGGTCTGTAGAAATAGTTTCAATAATCTTCTCCTTTGCTGAGAAAAACAAGTCATAAGCCTTCTGTGCCCTCCACTTGTAACAACAATCTTGATTGAGTGGCCTGTACAAAGTTTCCTGGACAAAGAACTGTAATCCTGTGATTCTTGGTGTAAAAGAGTTAAAAATACCAACATGCTGAAATAATGCACACGAATTTAAACTCGTGAACCACACCTGCTGAATTCCAAGACATAAATAGTACACACTATCCGGCTCGTATCGCTCTCCATTTGGCCTCTGTACTTCTTTAACAAATTGGGCTAGACCATAATTTAGTTCTGCAGCACTGCAGGATAAAATATCTTCTTTAATTCTCATTGGTTTAGCTGATGGGGAAGAAGAAGAAAAGAAAATAGGATAAGTAGTTCCGCAAGAACAACAAGATAGCATACAGCTGATATTCTCCACTCTTGGTATGGGCATTAATCCTTTACTGGACTAAATTTTCAGAATTGTTACTGCTATATGATAAGAAAAGGATTTTCAAAATGGAATACAATCCCAGGACCCATCCCAAATCCACAACATGCGCAAAAAAGTTAAAAATCCCAAATTACCCAAAGTAAAATATCTCTTTCAGTCCAATTATGACTTAATTAAAATGAAATTATAATTCTATTTTAAATTTAGGAGACCAGTGACATGCTTACTTGCACGTCAAGTAAAGCTGCTGCCTAACAGTACTAGAGACCCAAGGCAACCCTGACCACGGGCTGTGTGGAGCTTGCATGTTTTCTCTGTAACTCTGTGGGTTTCCTCCACATATTCCTGTTTCCTCTTACATTCCAAAAAATGTGGGGCTTGTTTGGCCACTGTAAGTTACCCTTCCAGGAATACCAAGTCATCATGGAGGGAGAGTGGTACAATCTGAAGGAAGTTGATAGGAATACAGGGAAAATAAAAAGGAGGGTTAATGCAAGATTAATACAAGTTGGTATCTGATGATTGGTGTGGTCTTGATGAGCCCTGTTGCCATGCTGCACGTTTATTATTCACATTCTATGGAACCATGAAAAGTCCATTCACTAGAAATGGAGCAACACCAAATGACAATAGCACAAATGAAATAACACAAGAAGATGACAGGCTAGGACACCTTGGTCCTCAAAGCCTACCTCACCATTCAATACAAATTAAGATGACTGTTTATGAAACATTTGCTCAGCTAAAAACTGGTGTTCTGCTTCCAGTTATGAGTGCCACACTTCAGGACAAATGTAAGGGGGTAGATGAAACCAAATGGAACAATTCAAGGAAGGAGTTTAGTTTATAGGGCAGATTCAAGCAGCTGGGGTTGCTCTCCTTTGAAAAAGAAATTAGCAAGACAATCTGAGAGGTCAGTAAAACATGAAGACAGCATTTGAACAGAATTCAAATTTAAAATGGGTAAACGGCTGAGTGTAAGTAACTGCAGTCACATGAGAATAATGCAAAGAAATACTGGTTGGATTACTCATATGTACTGTATACTGAATAAGAACTCTGGAACACCTTACATGCTGTAAGTATTCTACAGCTCTATCCCATTACCATTTAAAATTGTCCTGTGGCAGCCACAGAAATTTCACATTCGAAGCCAACAAATGGAAGATTGGAGCACTACACTTACTTGCAACCCGCAGGTTTAAAAATGGTGCTATTTCATTCAGGTCTACTTCAGCACTGTTTTAGCAATGTTGGTCAAACAGAGGACAAAGAACATAAAAGGACACAGCTTCACTTTTGCTCTTTTTTTAAAAAATGAAGATACTATGTACTTACGTCCAAACTTGAGCTCTTCACTTTTACTGCCATCTCCACTGGCATATTTAGCCTGGACCCAGGACTTCCAGGCATTTACCCCGTATGAGTAATTTAATCCTGTACAACATTGTTGGCTAGCGAGAGAATCGTGAGAACAGCTTTCTGAAAGCATTAGCCGCTTTTGGCCCTATAAGGGAAAAAGAAATAAAATGAACATCAAAAACTGCTCTTTAAGACAGACCAAAGATATTCTGCCATCTTCACATAAAAATCGTAACTTGAACAGACAGGGTAAATCAGCAGATACTTCGTGGACAGGTACCTGAAAAGAAATAATTGCAAGTTTATGGAAAAAATTAGTGGGGAAATGGAACAGATGAAATTGGTCTGCCTGCTAGGAACTGATATAGAAAACCTGAGCCAAATGCCTTCCTCCTTTGCCATGGTTCAATTACATCTTAATTATACCAGTTTGTTTTGGGCTAAAATGCCACAACACAAACTCACTGACTGCTGTGACAGTCATATCTCTTTTGACTATACAAATTCTTAAAGAAATCTTACCCTTCTTACAGCCCGTGGCATTTCAGATTCTGGTTGCTCCTCATCTGTTGTTACAAGCCCACAGTCAAAAAGGAAATCAACACCCGTATTAAGTTCCAATGGAGCTGGAATATAAAGAAAAAAATTCTATGTCTAAGTATGCACTTGCAAGTGATTACAGCTTTCAACAACATTGGCGTGGAATTAGCACTGTTGGCAAACTGATAATAATTATGCATCTTTTGCTCAGTAACGAGGTAGAAGTGTTGGACAATAAATAAGATCACATAGGCTGTATTCCCAGGTTACATGTGAAAAATCACTATTTCCAGAATGGAGTGTAATTATAAATGTGTCCTTGTTTCACAAACTTGAACAAGTTCTACTTTTAATGGATCATGCTGGAGCTGTTAATTCCACAATAAAAATAATCTGTAGTGTGCCCAACTAACGCATCTCTGTACATGCTGTCTTTTGGGTAAGAGAAAAGACTGGACCACGATCCTGCCTGCTCTCTCTAGTAAGGGCTAAGACCATAAGGTAATATTTCAAAGATTAGAAACATGATCATTGGTGCTTTGGCCAATATTAATCCTTTTATTAAAGCAGGCACTAATCATTATCATACTACTGCTTTTGGGTGTTTACTAAATCAGCTAATAAATCATTTGTTACTACAGTGACAACACACCAAAATATGAACTGTCTAGAATAAGCACTGGGGGTAGTTCCAGGCTATGGAAATGCTAAAGATTTCCATGTCAATCTTTTATCTGATCGCAAGACCTTTTGCAAAGTGGTATTAATCTTTATGAAGTTGCATCCATCAGAACAAAAGTTATTTGTGAAATGTCTGCTCCACTGCTTGTATGGAAGTGGAAAATGTGCTGGTAAAACAGTTACCACTACACCATCTCACAGCTTCAAGAATTCAGGTTTGATCCTAATTTTCTGCAGTGTACTTTGCACAGTTTCCATGTGTACTTACAGCCAGAATCTTTAGATTCTGGACGAGTTCCTGAGGACTGGAGGGTGGCTAATGCAACCCCACTTTTTAAAAAAGGAGGGAGAGAGAAACCAGGGAATTATAGACCGGTTAGCCTAACATCAGTGGCGGAGAAGCTGCTAGAGTCAGTTATCAAAGATGTGATAACAGCACATTTAGAAAGTGATGAAATCATCGGACAAAGTCAGCATGGATTTGTGAAAGGAAAATCATGTCTGACGAATCTCACAGAATTTTTTAGGATGTAACTAGTAGAGTGGATAGGGGAGAACCAGTGGATGTGATATATTTGGATTTTCAAAAGGCTTTTGACAAGGTCCCACACAGGAGATTAGTGTGCAAACTTAAAGCACACGGTATTGGGGGTATGGTATTGATGTGGATAGAGAATTGGTTGGCAGACAGGAAGCAAAGAGTGGGAATAAACAGGACCTTTTCAGAATGGCAGGCAGTGACAAGTGGGGTACCGCAAGGCTCAGTGCTGGGACCACAGTTGTTTACAATAGATATTAATGACTTAGGAGAATTAAATGCAGCATCTCCAAGTTTGCGGATGACATGAAGCTGGGCGGCAGTGTTAGCTGTGAGGAGGATGCTAAGAGGATGCAGGGTGACTTGGATAGGTTAGGTGAGTGGGCAAATTCATGGCAGATGCAATTTAATGTGGATAAATGTGAG
This sequence comes from Mobula birostris, assembly GCF_030028105.1. Classification (NCBI taxonomy): domain Eukaryota; kingdom Metazoa; phylum Chordata; class Chondrichthyes; order Myliobatiformes; family Myliobatidae; genus Mobula; species Mobula birostris. The sequence goes on from NC_092379.1 coordinate 118,853,707, forward strand.
GTTATCCACTTTGGTGGCAAAAACAGGAAAACAGATTATTATCTGAATGGTGGCCGATTAGGAAAAGAGGAGGTGCAACAAGACCTGGGTGTCATTATACACCAGTCATTGAAACTGGGCATGCATTTACAGCAGGCGGTGAAAAAGGCCAATGGTATGCTGGCATTAACAGCAAGAGGATTTGAGTGCAGGAGCAGGGAGGTACTACTGCAGTTGTACAAGGCCCTGGTGAGACCACACCTAGAGTATTGTGTGCAGTTCTGGTCCCCTAATCTGAGGAAAGACATTCTTGCCATAGAGGGAGTACAAAGAAGGTTCACCAGATTGATTCCTGGGATGGCAGGACTTTCATATCATGAAAGACTGGATCTACTAGGCTTATACTCACTGGAATTTAGAAGATTGAGGGGGGATCTTATTGAATCATATAAAATCCTAAAGGGATTGGACAGGCTGGATGCAGGAAGATTGTTCCCGATGTTGGGGAAGTCCTGAATGAGGGGTCACAGTTTAAGGATAAAGGGGAAGCCTTTTAGGACCAAGATGAGGAAAAACTTCTTCACACAGAGAGTGGTGAATCTGTGGAATTCTCTGCCACAGGAGACAGTTGAGGCCAGTTCATTGGCTATATTTAAGAGGGAGTTAGATATGGCCCTTGTGGCTAAAAGGATCAGGGGGTATGGAGAGAAGGCAGGTACAGGGTTCCGAGTTGGAATATCAGCCATGATCATACTGAATGGCGGTGCAGGCTCGAAGGGCCAAATGGCCTACTCCTGCACCTATTCTCTATGTTTCTACTCTGGTTTTCTCCCATATCCTAAAGACACGCCAGTACGTTAATTTGCCTTTGGTGTGGGTGGGTAGCAAAAAGGTCAAAGGAGGATAAAGTAGCAAGATTACAGGGAAATAAGGGAAGAGAAAAATTGGGACTAATAGGATTGTTTTTCTGGGAAGTGACTTGGACGCAAAGGGCTAAATGGCTACCTTTTGTAACAAGAGTAATAAAGAAAACTGGCAGACTATTACTTAAATGGAGAAAGAATTCAAAGTTCTGAGATGCAACGGGACTTGGGAGTCCTCGTACAGGATTCCCTTAGAGTTAACCTCCAGGTTGAGTCAGTAGTGAAGAAGGTGAATGCAATGTTGGCATTCATTTCTAGAGGAATAGAGTATAGGAGCAGGGTTGTGATGTTGAGGCTCTATAAGGCGCTGGTGAGACCTCACTTGGAGTACTGTGGGCAGTTTTGGTCTCCTTATTTAAGAAAGGATGTGCTGACGTTGGAGAGGGTACAGAGAAGATTCACTAGAATGATTCTGGGAATGAGAGGGTTAACATATGAGGAACGTTTGTCCGCTCTTGGACTGTATTCCTTGGAGTTTAGAAGAATGAGGGGAGACCTCATAGAAACATTTCGAATGTTAAAAGGCATGGACAGAGTGGATGTGGCAAAGTTGTTTCCCATGATGGGGGAGTCTAGTACGAGAGGGCATGACTTCAGGATTGAAGGGCGCCCTTTCAGAACAGAAATGCAAAGAAATTTTTTTAGTCAGAGGGTGGTGAATCTATGGAATTTGTTGCCACGGGCAGCAGTGGAAGCCAAGTCATTGGGTGTATTTAAGGCAGAGATTGATAGGTATCTGAGTAGCCAGGGCATCAAAGGTTATGGTGAGAAGGCGGAGCAGTGGGACTAAATAGGATAAAATGGATCAGCTCATGATAAAATAGTAGAGCAGACTCGATGGGCAAATGGCCTACTTCTACTCCTTTGTCTTATGGAAAAGCAAAGTCTTTCAAATTCATGAATCAGATTAGCAGTATATTGAAATTTATAATGGTCTAAATTATAGGAAGAAAAAAAAAGTTAAACTGGCTCACAGCACATTGCACAAACCTGACTTTGATTAGTTTAAAGTAGTACAACAATTGCTCATACTTACTTTTGGGAAAGTCTGCTTCCAAATCCTGTCCTGGTTCATCCAAGACATTAGCCATTTTAACTGCCATGGCCAAAACATCATCTCTGGCAGGTCCAAATAAGTCACAGTCCTCTAGGAGGCCATCAGCACTCTGATTGCTAGCAAGATCTGGGTCAGATAAAGAAATTGTAATTATGTTTTACTGTGTAGCCTGCTTGATTGGCACTCACCTATCATCTTTGCTGATGCTCTCCTACCACCTTGAAGGTGGTTTATCATAGTTAACGAACACTGATTTTGCCAGTAATGACAACATCCTATCTACGCACGCAAGGAATTTCGATGAGAAATTTGCCAGAGACAGATGCTAAATACCTATTCCTTAATGTAAACCTAATAAGTAAAACTGGGCATCTTTTTTAAAAACTCTTTCTTACTCAAGCTGCTTTGCTTTTCATTCATGTGCTCAATTAACGTATGATCATTTAAGGATGCTACACATAAAGATCAAACAAATAAGAGCACTGACTCATTTCTTAAATAAGTAACAGGTAACGCATTCAAAGTAAATTTATTACCAAAGTACATATGTGTCACCATATACAACCCTGAGATTCACTTTCTTGTGGCGTACTCAATAGATCTATAATAGAATCAATGAAAGACCACACCGGCTTGGGTATTCAACCAGTGTGCAAAAGGCAACAAACTGTGCAACTACAAAAAGAAAGAAATGATAATACAAAAATAAGCAATAAATATTGAGAACATGAGATGAAGAGTCCTTGAAAGTGAGTCCACAGGTTGTAGGAGCAATTCAATGATGGGGCAAGTGAAGATGAGTGAAGTTATCCCCTTTGGTTCAAGAGCCTGAATAACAATAACTGTTCCTGAACCTGCTGGTGTGAGCCCTGAGGCTCCTGTACCTTCTTTCTAATGGCAGTAGCAAGAAGAGAGCTTGTCCTGAGTGGTGGGGGATCCCTAATGATGGATGCTGCTTTCCTGCGATAGCTTTTCTTGTAGATATCCAATGCTTAGAAGGGCTTTATCTATGATGGGCCGAGCCATATCCGTAATGTTCTGTAGGATTTTCGTTCAAGGGCATGAGTGTTCCCATACCATGCAGCCAGTCAATATGCTCTCCACTCCACATCTACAGAAGTTCGTCAGTTTTAGATGTCATGCCGAATTGTTGCAAACTCCAAGGAAGTATAGGTGCAGTGTTTCTTCAGGAATTATACTTATGTGCTGGACCCAGAACAAGTCGTCCAAAATATTAAAATCAAGGAAAGTTTCTGATTCTCCTTGGAAGCCTTTTGAAACTACGTGATGCATTAGGATCAGAAAGTTACAGAGCAGGTGCACATTTTAGGGCAACTCACTATGAGAAAATTTAGGTAGCAAGGAAGAATGGGTATAATACTTCGAATTCATAAAGCCTCAAAAAAGATTCACATTGCAGATCAGGCTTTGGAACAATGTTTATAATAGAGAAGAGTGTCATAAAATGAAAACTACACTTACCACAAAGGTCCGATGAAGCTTTCTCCATTTCCTCAGCTTCTGCTATCATTTCTGCCATAGCGAGTATGTCAGCTTCAAATGGGTTTGAAGGGATTTTAACTTTCAGTTCCTCTATCGTCTCTACTATTTTATCAGCACTGTCTAAAGTGGTAGGAAGGAACATCGGAATAGGGACCTGGTTTACAAACCACACAACAGCTTGTTATCAAAGTAAGATAGGAAATCCACTAACAATATTATCTATCCTTGTACATTTTGTTCCACTTTTCTTTATGTGTGAATGCAATTAAACCTATTCCCCAAATTACTGCCCACAATCGAAAACACTTTAAGAACTTGATATCAACCAACTCAATAATCACCATTTCTGCAAAACATAGATATCTTGTACTCCCCAACAAATGTAGATGTTATATCCCTAAATATCACATTGCCCTTATGTTTAACTAGATATTACAAGATATTTTTACTCAACAATTCTAGTCTTCCCACTAAAATAACATCATTTGTTCTCAAGACCACTCTAATCCTCTGAAAACTCTGTATAAGTGTGTGTGGGGCGTGAAGCTTATTCTGCTTGTTGGAAATCGCTCTGTCGTGATTGGTTAGTTTAGAAATTGCAGCTGGCTTTCCCACTGGTGAGCCATCTAGAGTCCAATTTCAAATACTTCGGGTCTAAAACAACACATGGAAGAGGCTTGCTCTCTCTTCCTTTAAGGCAATTGGGAATACCAATATCACTGGGAAGGTATGCTCTGCACGAGCTTTTAGCTAAGTGTGTTTGTTGAATATTCAGCTTTGTAGTGTCTGTACTTTGGAGAGCATGAATGTTTGGTTGATTTTTTTAAATGTTTCTAAATAAGTAAATAAATAATGAATATGCTTATTTACAGTGTTTTCTGTCTCGCTTGCTAGACCTAAAAACCTGATTCAATGTTACAACAAACCAAGCATTTTTAATGCAATATCCTCAGTAATAATGCAAAGTAACTGCTGCCTTCCACAAAGCCCTCTCACCTTTACAAACGTTGGTATAGTTTCCTGCTGTGCCTAAAATTGATTAAAACATTCAACATATAATAATTCCATCAGATTATGATGGAATTACCAGAAGTTCTATCATCCCAAAATGAAACTGAATAACCAAATACAGCAGATTCACAAGTGATTTGAAGTATCAAACAACCAATCCTTTAAAGTAGGTATCAGAAGCACTATAGGACAATACAGCACAAGAACAGAGCAACTGAGTTCCTTTAGTAGCTTGTAGGTTGAACTGCTGGGTTCCACCAGCAGACTGATTGCTGCTCCAGATTCCAGTATCTTTAGTCCCTTGCGTTGTCGGCCAGCAGAACAGGCCTTACAGCCCACATGTCTCTGCCAATAACAATGCCAATCTAACAAATCCCATCTGGTCCATACCCTTCCATTCTTCGCCTGTTCATTTAGTATGTCTGTCTAAATGCTTCTTAAACATTGCTAGCATATCCATTCCTACCACCAACCTGGCAGCAGGTTTCAAACATTTATCACTGTGTAAAAAAACAACTTGCCTGCACAAACAATAGTTCTCAGAAATACTAATACAGAATAGCCCTCATGTCAGATGAACAGAGAAAAAAATTAGGTTGGGGGGAATGAAGGCACAAAAAAAAACAACACACACACACACACTTCCTAAACTCAAGACTCTGCAGATGCTGGAAATCTTGAGCAACCCGGACAAAATGCTAGAGAAAGTCAGGCAGCATCTATGGAGGAGGAATAAACAGTTCAACGTTTTGGTCTGACACCCTTCTATAGAAATATCTCTATTTCCCACCGTGTTAATTACTTTATTAGCTTTAACAGACAAAAATTATAGTAAATTTAAATGCCAATCAAAACTCTTTTGAAGCAGCAGAGTTTAATGCTTTAATCATTCTCAGGACTTTCAATCAATCATACGTTTAAACTGTAATCCTAAACAGAAGAAATAAATTCATCCTGATTGACAACGGCTACCAAGTAAATAAGCACATCTGACTCAAAAGGCTTTGAAATATGAGCTGTAAAACTTACCGGGATTGGCATAGAGAAAGGCACTGGGGTATTTTGACAATACATATGCATAGGCACTGGTATGAAGACTGGCACTGGGATGGGTACCACAATCAAATGTGGCTTCCATTCCTCTTCTGAAACAGAAATTAAAAACAGATTTTCAAAAGTGTGTTGGAATGCTTAATTTCCATTGCTGCCTCAAAATTACTCATCTGATCTACTTAGAAATTTTTAATGCTTTTTGTAAGCAGTGTGAAACTTCAAATTCCACCAATCCGTCCCCAAATAATAAAAAACATTCTGTCATTAATCAGAAAAACTACTTTAAAAATAGTGATAAATGATCTGATAATCCAAGACTTATAGATCTGCGTTGTATAAGTAAGGACCACAATGTGGAATAAAACAAAGCATGGTGAACATCTGACTAAAAGTACTCTTTCTAGCTGAGACATCCCAATATTTAATGTGTTGAGCAATGTACAATAACTTTCAATCCTAGAATACGTATAGTATTTGCATGTAGACAGGCTGTGAGATTGGCAGACTCTGCTTTTGAATAAGATATTTACAAATACTACCAAAGGAACAGAACCCATAATGATGGGCAATGTCAAGATTGAAACAAAAATCAGACTGATTCAGGTGACGTGCTTTACCAATCCCCCACCTCTTGATGGAAGCTTTAAGATTACAGAAAACAAAAATATACTTCAGGATTCTCAAATTTAAAATAACTGAAGACAAAATGAAGGGAAGCCCCAGGGACAAACTATCATGCCTTTTTTCATATCTACTGTCCATGGAATGGGAATTCATGGTCTCTACCACCTGGATTATTTGTCTGGGAACATCACCGATTTACTCTATATGGTCAATATTACAAAATTAAAAGAACATGCAAAGAGTTTAATTCATCTTCCACTTGTGTGCAAGATGATAAGAAGAATAAATTGAGTGGAGGGAAAGGTTAGATTGATTTAGAGTAAATCAAAGATGGGCGCAACATTGAGAAAGTAAGGAGGCATGGGATCCAAGGGGACCTTGCTTTGTAGATCCAGAATTGGCTTGCACACAGAAGGCAAAGAGTGGTTGTAGACAGGTCACATTCTGCACAGAGATTAGTGATCAGTGGTGTGCCTCAGGGACCCCTTCTCTTCGTGATTTTTATAAATGTCCTGAATGAGGAAGTGGAGGGATGGATTAGTAAATTTGCTGATGACACAAAGGTTGGGGGTGTTGTGGATAGTGTGGAGGGCTGTCAAGGTTACAGCAGGACATCAAGTGGCAGATAGAGTTCAACCCAGATAAGTGTGAGGTGGTTCATTTTGATATGTCAAATATGATGGCAGAATATAGTATTAATGGTAAGACTCTTGGCAGTGTGGAGGACCAGAGGGATCTTGGGGTCCGAGTCCATAGGCCGCTCAAAGCTGCTGCGCAGGTTGACTCTGTGGTTAAGGTGGCATACGGTGTATTGACCTTCAGGAAATGTGGGATTGAGATCAAGAGCTGAGAGGCAATATTACAGCTATATAGGACCCTGGTCAGACCCCACTTGGAGTACTGTGCTCAGTTCTGGTCACCTTACTCCAGGAAGAACTATAGAAAGGGTGCAGATGAGATTTACGAGGATGTTGCTTGGATTGGGAAGCATGCCTTATGAGAATAGGATGAGTGAACTCGGCCTTTTCTCCTTGGAGCAACGGAGGATGAGAGGTGACCTGACAGAGGCGTACAAGACGCTGAGAGGCATTGATCATGTGGATAGTCAGAGGCTTTTTCCCAGGGCTGAAATGGCTAACACGAGAGGGCACGGTTTTAAGGCGCTTGGAAATAGGTACAGAAGAGATGTCAGGGTTAAGTGTGTTTTTTTTTTTAAAACACAGAGAGTGGTGAGTGCATAGAATGGGCTGTCAGCGATGGTGGTAGAGGCAGATACCATAGGATTTTTTAAAGAGACTCCTGTACATGGAGCTTAGAAAAATAGAGGGCTATGGGTAACCCAAGGTAATTTCTAAAGTACATGTTCGCCACAACATTGTGGGCCGAAGGGTCTGTATTGTGTTGTAGGTTTTCCACGTTTCTATGTTTTAACATTTGGGCTGTAGGGCCCATACTGTATGGTAATGTTCTGTGTTCACTTAACAATAAATAGCTATGTTCTTCTACAATCCACTATACAGATTTAATCTTTACTTTCATTATTTACCTGTTTGACATCCTTTGGACTTCATTTCAGGTTTACAGGAGATGCCCTTATTTTGAGTCAAGGGTTTGCACAGTATTGCCTTGTTCTTCAGTGTCACAGGAGGTGGAGATGGTGGTGAAGGTGGTGGAGGTGGCGGCGGCGGTGGTGGTTGTTTTGACGATCGAGTCTGTACAGATGCCTAACAAAAAATATTTTAAAAATTAGAAATATACAGGACAGTTATATTACTAGAAAAATGAACAAGCAATTTTACCCCAAATTGATATATATCACACATACAAACTGTAAAGACAAGGAAATTTCTAGGCTGAACTTTTTTGTCTGAGGCAGTCAGCCAATTTCAGTCATGGGGGTAGTAGGACCAAAACATGAGGCCTCCCTCCACACAAATCACAGCATGTTTCTGTTCCAAATTACTATCTGGAGATGCCTGCTCAAGTGTACCTGTGTGGTCATTGAAGAGACGACAGGATCAGGTTGAGCTGTGCTGTCTCCCTCACATTCACTGCCCAAGCTTGCACGTGAAGAATGGCCACTGGGTGAGGTACCAGAGTGCTGCTTGTAATCACAAATGAACCCCAGAATGGGTTAGTAGGGTTAAAAAAGGGAGGGTGGGGGAGTGGAGGGGGAGGGGAGGGGGGAAAAATGAAAAAAAAATCATTGATAATTTGTCAAAGAATATATGGAATGTAACTAAATGTTATGAAAACAATGTGATAACTGAAAACACAACATTCCAAATCCCAGAATTTCTCCACACTTTTAATACAAAATTTGATTTTATTCTTCGAACACAAGAACTATCTTCAGGTCACTGCAATCAACAGTACATTGTATTTTCCCCATCTCGGATCCCCAACAAAATACAGCTTCTTTTTAGTGGAGTTTTAATGATTATTCATTATTTGAGGGTGCTGCCATTCATAAGTATGTAGCATGCACTAATTTTTTTTGAGTACTCTACAGCTGTGGAGATGAATTATTACAGTTAAGGCTCCTGTCCCTTCTCACCTAATGAACAGAATCCCAAATATTAAAATCAAAATATGATCATAATCAATAACCGAGCAGACAGAAGAGGACCAGAAACCCCCTCCCCCGTCTGCAATCACAACTGTAATGCATTTCCAAGAAATCTTTTTTTTTTTACTATCTTTTTTTTTTCAAATAAAAATACAAACAAGCAGATGAAGGGAAGGAACTCTGATTATATATGCACAGAATTACCCTCCATTTGATTGAAAACAATCTTTTTGGACACAAGTAATACTGAAGATTTTCAGTGCAATGCCACCTCCCCCTTCCTGGGGTCGTGCATCTGTGCAAGCAACTCGCAATAAAAGCAGTTAATGCTTTACAAACTGAAATACAAACAAAATATGCTTAAATACACAATTCTGATGAAGAGTCAAATCTGAAACTTTACCTATTTTTCTCTTTCAGATGTTGAATGGCCTGTACGTTTCCAGCATTTTTTTGTTTTTATTTCAGATATTCAGCATTCACACTGCTTTTTACCAATGCTTTGCTGATTAACTCCTTAATAAATAAAAGTTATATAAAGTAAATGGTTAATAATGGATTTGAAGGTAGGATAAGCACAAAGATAAATCAAATGCTCCATGGAACAGTGCGATTCTTGCAATGCTGGGATTGTGGAGGGCAGCTGTCTAGTTTTGAGCGAGTAATACAAATACAAGATAAAAACTGTGGAGTTTTGATTACTGGAGACCACTTTATTTTGCAGAACTTTCCTTCTTATGATTACACTGGTGGCAAGGAATCCATCACAGGACAGATTGTGCACGGTCTGTTGAGAAAGTGAGCTTGATAAGCTACAGCGTTTTGTAAGTTCAAGCTTACATTTGTGTATCCATTACGTTTAAGCAGCAGTACGCAAATTCAGAAACAAAATCTCATATTCTGCAGTATAACACAAAAAAGTTTAAGACTTAATTGATTTAAAATTATAATACTGCTGCTTCCTGACTTATGATCATATGTACAACATGCCTGAATTGTACAGAGTGCAACCAATTTCCATGGGAACCTTTCTATTACTGGAACCAACTACCTTGTTTCAAAAAGCTATGAATGGAATATGGATGCACATACCTCGGACATTCAGAGTTCAATCCCTCAACTGTTCAGCTAGTACCCGGGGCATGGGAGGAAGCATACTGAATGTGGAGTTAAAATGGCAAAAAAAAACATTTCAATCCACTCCTATGGTAGGTGGAAGATCATTCAAAACAAAAAAAAACTTTACTTACTTCAAATTTCGTGGGAGAGGGAGTCGGAGAGGGAGTTGGAGACGTCGCATTCTTAGACTCCTGCGCCTCATCTGCAAACAAAAGACACAGATTGTTTGAAACAAACTGAGCCGATGTTTGTGACTGTGCACATTCGAATTTGCGCACAATTCTGGGTGTGCATGTTTACAAAACCTCAGTAAGTTGTTAACTTGCAAAAAAAAATCACCCACATAACGTGGAAGTCACTTGAGGTCACCACTGCACATCTCTGTAATTGCACTCGTCTGTGCTAGTCGTGCAACATGTGCACGGCATAATACAAGCCAGAGGTTCTGGGACAAAACACAATTAGTGAAATTAATTTTTTTTTCATTTTAGGGAATTTCATACATGTTTAATGCATTTGTTTGCATGACTAAATGAAACAAAAAACAGTTTTGAAATGTTGGCAACTGAATGAATGGGCTCAGGAGGGCTTTGTGGAACACATTCTGACATCCGGGATTTGGGCTTGGATTGCGGCTTGGCCAATGGGTCATATCTCTGCACTACTCGAAATGTAAAATGAATCCAGAGGGGTTCGACCAAGTACCTAACCAGGCATGAGCCCACTGCACAAGACTACAATCCACACCAAGTTAACTCCAACTGAGATTTAAATGAGGCAAAGTAAAATGTGACTAAATCTGGATCTAGGAAAACTGCACTCACTCAATGCGGATGTTACACGTAAAAGAAACTTCATCTAGTCAACAATAAAACTCAACTTTACCACTTCCAGGCCGAAACACAATTCTACTGTTCACATAGAACAGAATCAAATTCAATGAAAACATTTAGTTATTATCTACTGATTTCAAATTTCTGCAAAATCAAGGCAGAAAGAGTTCATTGTTCTAAAGGGAGGACATTTCCGAGACACGGAAAATACAGTGAAGTCATTATTTGCTTTTAAAAAAAGCCAATTTAAATGCACTCAATGACCAAAGACACAAAGGTGTTTTTAAATCACTTCTTACTATGTTGAGTTATTTATCAGGCTAGAAGTCTGCAAACCTTTTGCAGAACCTAAAACTGAGACTCCTGAATGAGATATTAGTAACTTTGCTTTGCCATTGATAATTCACCAAGAATGGATGTAATTACTGAGGCAGAAAAATAAATTTTTGTACTTTCCTCATATTTTATCTTTACAGAAGGACATATGCAGACATTAATGGGTTCCTTTGAGTCAGTTTCAGATGAAAAATATCCTATTAAAGCATTGTTAATTGTTGTAAACTAAACTTAGATCACCTTGCCAATGGACCAGGACCTGAAATTGATCAAACCCACATGGCAGCTGCTGTACAATAGCAAACTAACATGGGAGGAAACTAGAGATGGGCATCAACCACAGTTCATGGCATTTCACCAACGGAAAAAAAACTCCATTCTGTCAACCAGGAGAGATTATAGAGGTTCCTCGTCAGACTTGGCCAGCTTCAAAAATATTATCCCCCTTTTGTCCCAGGATGATTGCAAAACAAGATCCTCACCAGGAAATCCACCACAAACCCAATCGCATTGTACAATAAAGCGGTGGCAGTCTATGTCATCAAACCACCTGAACCACAGCAATATTAGGCTGCCTCCACAAAGTTCTCCATTTAAGTAGAGTTAACCCACAGGAGGATCAGGAAACCTTGCAATTTTCATAGCCTGAACTCCAAGGTCTTACCAACCTTAGTCAATGTGTTTCAGCACACAATCAAGGCACAATATCTTGGAGCAGAATGTTTTAAAAATACGGCACAATGAGAAAATTTTAGCTTTAGAACCTTAAATGCAACATTAAGCCAATTGGTTCTTTCATTAATGAAGAAATGTAAATCAAATGATGTGCAGTCCAATCATCCTTCACATTTCCAAATACCCGAAGTTATAGAAAAAAATTACTTGAAATACCACATTCCTCACCTTCTAAATTATTGACACTCCTAGGAACAAAACACCTGACAAAAATATTTGCAGAACAGGACATGCATCCATATCATAAGACTTTAAGTCACAAGAGTAGAATTAGGTCACTCACCCCCATTGAGTCTGCTGCCTTCACTCCATAACCTTTGATGCCCTAAGAACCTATCAACCACCGCTAAATACATTCAATGACTTGGCTTCCAAAGCTGTCTGTGGGAATGGATTCCACAGAACCACCACCGTCTGGCTAAAGAAATTCCTTTTCATCTCTGTTCTAAATAGATGCCCCTTTATTCTGAGGCTGTGCCCTCTGGTCGTAGACCCACCTACGAGCAGGGTTCCCAACCTTGGATTCACGCACCCCTTGGTTATTGGTGGGGCCCCATGGCATAAAAAAGGCTGGGAAACCTGTACTATAGGAAACATCCCCTCCATATCCATTCTACCTAGGCCTTTCAGTATTCAAAAAGTTTCAATGAAATTCCCTGACTCTAGCAAGTACAGGCCCAGAGCCATCAAACATTCCTCATTCCCGGAATCGTTCTTGTGACCCTCTCCAAAGACAGCACACCTTTTCTTGGATAAAGGGCCCAAAACTGCTCACAACACTCCTGGTGCAGTCTACCCAATGCCTTATAAAGCCTCAGCATCACATCCTTGCTCTTATATTCTAATTCTCTCAAAATGAATGCTAACCTTGCATTTGTCTTCCTCATCACCGATTCAATCTTTAGGAAATCTTGCATGAGGATCTCAAATCCCTCTGCACCTCTGATTCTTAAATTTTTGCCCTGTTTATTAAATAGCCTATGCCTTTATTTCTTCTACCAAAGTGTCTGACCATACATTTCCCGATGCTGTATTCCATCTGCCCATTTTCCCCAATATGTCTAAATCCTTCTGCAGAAACCCTGCTTCCTCAATACTGCCTGCCCCTTCACCTATATTTGTATTGTCTGCAAATATGGCCACGAAACCATCAAATCTATCATCCAAATCACTGACATACATCATGAAAAGAAACACAACTAGTTAACAGTACCCAACCAAAATAGGCCCTGTTTATTCCAACTCTTTGCCTTTTGCCAGTCAGCCAATCTTCCATCCACACTGATACCTTTCCTGTACTATCATGGGCTCTTATCTTCATGTGCGGCACCTTGTCAAAGGTCTTCAGAAAACCCAAGTAACCACCATCCACTGACTCTCTCCTTTGTCTATCCCACCGGTTACTTCCTCAAAGGATTTCAACTGATTTTGTCAGGCAAGATTTCCCCTCAAGGAAACCATGCTGACTTTTGTCCAAGCACCCTGAAACCTCATCTTTAATAATAGTCTCCAACATCTTCACAACCACTGAAGTCAGGGTAACTGGCCTATAACTTTCCTTTCTTCTGCCTCCTTCCTTTCTTAAAGAGTGGAGTGACATTTGAATTTTCCAGTCCTCCAGAACCATTCCAGAACCTACTGATTCTTGGAAGATCATTGCTAATGCCTCCACTTACCTGCTTCACCACCCCTCCTCTCCTTACCCATAACTTTATCCATCTATCTATTATCAGGACTTCCGTCATGAACCACGTTGGACAAACATTACCTTGCATTGCTTTATTTCAAAACAGACTGGAGCAGGTTGGCGTGTGCTATGAAGAGCATTTCTTTGAGAGATTTCTAGGGCTTTCCTGAACAACAGAAGTGAATTACAATACCATACAAACCACATAATTAAGTATGTGTGTGGCCAGCAGTTTTGTGATGCCAGTGCATACGGTTGATTTTATTTGCTTCCACATGCAAGCTAGATATTTTACTGCATTAGTATCCCAGAGCCGCTGCTAATCATATCACAGCAACTGGAGAATTTAAATACATTTGAATTATTTTAAAGAGCTCTGGAGCAAAGAAAATAGTATCCGTAACAGTAACTAAACAATCCACTTGACAGATGTAGAATCTACCTTAAGCAATACAGTCCTTCAACAAGATCGAAGTGTCAGCTGCAGTTTATCATTTTATTGACTACTTTGAATTGCCATACTGTTGTAGAAGCATACAACAGCAGTTATCCAAATGCAGTGCTCTGACACAATACCAGCACAAATCCCAGGTCTCAATAAAGGGGCAAAAATAACATGACTTAAATCAAACAACTATCACATTCATTCCCCCCTTTTAAAATATCTTACACCTCAATTCAGTGCAACTGGATTTCAAGAATACATGGTGAATTTGGGAGTATTGCCACTTCACTCCTTTAATGTATAATCAATAATACACCAGCAAGGAAGGAAATTACAAAATTACTCTTAAGCCAATATACTTCACTGTTAGAAAGCACATTATTCCTCGATACTCAAAATTCATTAATAGACCAATTCCATGAGTATATAAACTGCAGTGGTAAACAAGAGCAATAAATGATGGCCTTTGCCAGTAATGTGTGCAAGCTATGGATAAATAAAACACCTAGCAGTATTTCATCTTAGGAGTTTTACAGATCAATGCTTTCACAACTTTATACAACTCTGAATGACTAAATTTCAAGATGGAAACTGGTTATTTTTCACAAGTGACTGGGCATTATATAAAATTTCAGATGCCCAATGCAACATTTCACTCTAATCTCAGTTAATTATGCCGAAGCCAAAGCAAAGCCCTAATATGGCAGTTGTTATAATTCACATTATATTGATCCAAATTCCAGGAGCAAATAGTCCAGCAGTCCATATAATGCTGTGTATTTAATGAACCACAGAACAGAAATACATAATGTTAAATTATAAATTAAATAGCATGGTTTATCAGGATGCTCTGAGCCTTTCATTGTAGGTTTTCAGGAGACGGTTCATGTAACTGTCTTTTCACTAAAGCTACTTTTGCAAACAAATAAAATTTAAATGGCTAAATGGAGCATTTTTGACATTTTAGGCCAAAAATTATTCTTGATCTTATTAAATAACGTAGCAGACTTGAGAGGCCAAATGGCCTATTCCTATTTATAAGAACTTATTACTTTTTACAACCCTGAACCAGCAAGGCAAATTACAGACAGAATTTCCACTGTCGTACAGTAACAACCATGAATTCATACTCCTTGCAAAAAGGGTTGGGGCAAAAATATGCTGTGGGGCTGGTGGTGGTGTTTTAAGACAAAAGGGAAAGAGCTGAAAAATAAAACTTAATTCTGTACAGCAGGCAGCACAAAGCGAAAATCATACTAGAAAGGTTTATCTATGATGACTAAGTAGTAGTTAAGCAATAATCAAAACCTGCCTCACCAATAATCTAAACGAACTTACCAATTCTCAAGCATTAATCACCATTACAAGAAGCAATTTTTTTTAACTCAGCAAGTCCCTTGAAATACATTCTTTAAAATTTTACTAATCTAATAAAATTGTTGCCTTATTTAACAGTTGAAACAATTAAAGAAATTGGAACACCAACCATACACACAAGATCTAAATTCTTGATTACAAACTACTTAATTTTTTTAAAAAAACCTGTTCAACTATGAAACTTTGAAATCATCATGGAAGAATAATCAAAGTTGGGTTGGGGCAGCTATCTTAGAGGACCTAGCTGGCTTCAAATATATTTTTTAGTACCTCCATATAAAAAAGTTTATACATTGCATTTCATGATGTCCTAAGACAAACTGAAATTGCAAAACTCGCTGAAAGAGTGTGCAAAGAGCACTGCGAAACCCTCTGGTGAGCTTGGATCACTGATAACATTGTCACCAGAGCCAGAAGAATTCATGCTTCACAATATGAGTATATAATCAAGGATGATGCTTCAGTCAATAAATGCTGCATTCCGCATTTTAGATGAACACTGACTTGCCACAACAAAGATCCTTTGACACCATATGACAGGTAAGCAAATTCTATCATGAAGCGTATAATTAACCACAACCAGCTTTTGTTAAACACATTCATAGACTTGTTAGTTACCAAAAGAAAAACAGCTATTCCATGAAAGATCCTCTTTAAAAATAGGTTTTTTACAAAATGCCAAGATGAGTGCTGGGGAAGGATTCACTTTATATAATTATCAGCATTCATGCCTGAATTTCAAATCAAGTTGTCAACCATCAATCTACCACTAATGCAAAGCAAACCAAAGGTCTGTTGCATGGTCAAAGAAATAGGAATAAGTGTCATCACTGAACCACCCTAACATCTCTCAGCACTCAAAATAAAATTTTTAGTTACCTCCCCCACATCCTGCAAAACCAAACAATGCGCACATAAATTGCTAACTGAGAGAAGACAGGGAAGCAATTCTTAATAAGCAATGATAAAACAAACCATTTTTACTCAAATGGATATGCAGTGGATATTTCTGAAGAGGCAGGTGTAGAACTGAAATGAGCAAGTAGTGGCCAAGCTAACCATTCCTCAGAACAAGAGTGCAGGAGGGATAAAGATGTGCAGGGAATGTAATTAAGATAGCAATAAACTGAGAGATTTTGATCAAAATAATAAAAGCAAAGCTGCAGCAATTCATGAGATGATGAACACACAATTACTGGCTGCAATCCTGATAGTGCTCATCTCTTCGAAGTGAATGTACACTGTCAGGTTTATCATTACGTTACTCAGTTCAGGTTTGACTTTCATCTCGCACTCAGTAGTGAAAATGCTGAGAGACAATGCGCATATCACTAATGGGCCTCTATGGACAGTGTAAATGAATTACCTACAGTGACAAGTGTACAGAGATGCACAGATACAGTGAAGATCAGGTCTCCCAGCAAAGAACGGTCAAGCCGTCGCACCTCAATGGTTGCCGCGAAATGACTAATAGATCAACAGCTATTAAATCTGCGGTTAGCAAAGCACCGCTTGGTACTGCAGTGCAACTTGCTCTACTACTTTATCACGTCCACTGCCTACAACATGCGGCTTTCTCTCCCCACTTACTGTTGAGCAGACTTTCAGGTCCCTTCTGCGTCGCTAGATTGGGCTGGTTTTGCTGACTGTAGAAGCGCAAGAGGCACTGCTGGTTGCAGAAGTGTTTAATTTCCCCGCGCCAGTGTACCGTTTCCAGAAGCTTGCCCTGACGTTTGCAGGCATGGCATCTGGCTACCTGAAGGACACAGTGAACAATTAGGAAGCAGTCACCTTCCGCACCCAAACAAACATGTTGCACAAGGCAGGTCACAGCTGTTAACATGAAGCATGGAACGAGAAAGGGGCCGTTCAGTCCATCAAGCCTGTTCCTTCCAAAGACCGTGTACAACCTGCCCTCTCAAGGACTCTACCACGTACGTTCAGTGACTGGAGGGAAAGTTCTGCAAAATTTCTTCGCCCCCTCAAGAATAACAATGTCTCCACAAAATCTATCCACAATCAGTCAAACCTGGCCAGTTGTTCTTCGCAGTTGACAATTCCATGGTCCCAGGAGCATAGGAACCAGTGTTCCATGAAGCATTTGATGATCTGTGTCTGCACCTATCTCTAAAACCATAAATCGTATTTCTAGCCAGATACTTATCCAGCCATTTTTTTTAAATGGAGTTAATCGACATCATTAACTGCTTTTGCTAGGAGTTTGTTCCACAGATCCATTACTCTGTGAGGAAGGGGAGAAAGGTAAAATTTGTTTCCAAAGCTGAATGACAATACGGCAAAATTAAATGTCCTAAATACAACAATATCATCTGTAAGAAAACGTCCGTGCTTCTGCTTAAGAGTGGCTACATAATCCACGTTCACAATATGCCTGTGGAGAAACAGTGAAAGAAACATTTTTTTAAAAAACTGCCAAGATAACTAATGTTGGGATATGTAATATTAAAGAACAGATTTCATTTGAACGGAGTACAATGATAATTTTTTCTACTTTAATTCTTATATAAAATATATACAGACACTAATCATAGACCATGATGGCACAAAGGTAAATCATCAAAATCATTACTTTAATTTTCTGATTTTTCTGCCCCAGTCCATAAATTCCCAGAACCAACACTCAGGGTAAGTGCATCTTTACTAACCACTAGCCTCTTCAGCAGCCAAGAAGGAACTTACCTTGTCAATTATGGAAATACTTTTATAACTCAGCGGCCCATCAGCCCGACATTTTTAAGCCCATTTTCCATAAGATAGTTTCCTGATATTTCACCATATTTGCCAGTAATTCATCTCCCTTTTTAATATCTATTCACTTCTATTTTCAGAAATGCTCTGCATTCAATCCTTTTTGCAAGCACTGACCTATTTGCCGTTGTCTTCTAGTCTTAACTTCCCATTCCTGTTCTAAATTATTGATTATCCAATCAACATTGCTTATTTTATCACAGCCATCTAAATGAGCATAATTATACATTTTTCCTTCGCCTCTCCTCAAAATTGAAGTCTTTTTTTCTTAACCTAAATGCCCCTCAAATACCAAAAACAAAATAATTTTCTCCTTCTGTTTAAAGGGTCTGTATACACTCTTCTTGAATTTTTTTGCTCCCTACATCTCCCCCATGAAAAATTAGTACTTCACCTTTCTTTGCATTAGATCATATTGGACAAATATCGACCTAGTCCATAAATCTTTATCAATCAGACACTCTAATTTTATATCATCTAATCACCCTAAATATTGTAATTCCAATGTTTGCAGATTTCAAACGTTGGATGTAATTAATATTTGCACATACAATCTGGAGACTGGTCTGAAGAAAACATCAGTGACAGTTCTATTTCCACATCCTTTAACTTATTTTCCACACTGAAATTTGCTTTAACATCAAGAGGCCTCAATACATCTAGAACACACAAAACGCTGGAGGAACTCGGGTCAGGAAACATCTATGGAAAAGAATAAACAGTCGACGTTTCGGGCTGAGACCCTTCTTCAGGACATCTAGTTCATTTCAATACCAGAGCTCTTTGGAATTTAGATCAGAACTGCTGTTTCCTGAGACTCCCTCAGCAGTCTAGGATGCAATTCAACTGCACCATACCGAACAATAATCAACCTATTGGGAGATGGGAGGATGAAATCTTGCATGCTGGCCATGCAAAACTTTAACACTTTGGTCTAAAGGAAAAAACAAATACAACTACCATAACTTTACAATTCACCTAAATAACAGGGTGCAAAAAATAGAGTTGTTTACACAGATGAAAGCACTTTTCATTACACAAAAAAAAATCAGTTAACAAAAGATTAACTTAGTGTAGACATCCTAATTTCAACCACATTGTATTTTTTTTAATATTTAAAAAACTGAACATGCTTGGTTAACTATTCTGGCTTCAATCACTCTTCAAACTTCATACCTTATCAGTTCCAGCAGTAAGCAATGCCTTGCGTGGTATTAGCCACACAAAAGATGAAGGTACCATAGAAAACCTACAGAGTTTAAGGTAAGCATGTTGTTTTTTTTTCCTGGAGAAGTTACATGGTGTACTACATTTGAACATGGCAATACAAGGCTAGAAAGGGTGGAAATAAATTGACATCCACTACAATCTCACATTGATACTCAAAGAGTGATTATATACCACTAATCTATAGGTATAAAATCTTCAAGATCCTTTGCCCAAGAAAGGAAGAGAAAAAAAAAGAATGTGAGGGTGAATGCAAGAGCCAGAAAACTAATGATATGCAACTTCCTACTGACCTTGAAGTACCACAGTAGGTATTTGCTTTTGCATTCCTCCCCACAGAAATCCCATGTATTTCCATCCAGCTCTTTGGTCACTCCCCTCTGACAGGTCTGGGAACAGTAAGCACACGTGATGCAGCACAAGCCCAGGTTTTTGGTAAAGTCCTGCTTATAAAGAAGCACACAACCTGCAGACAATGCACACGAAGAAAGAAAATTAAAGCATGTCAAGAAGGCTGCAGCAAACCTACCAATACCTAGAAGAACCAAGCACCCAGTTTTTGCAAAGATATAGCCCTTCCCCAAAGTTAACCTGTTACTTCCCAACTATATCCTCTTGAAGTGTGCATCACCTTTGCAGAGCCTAGAAAGCCCACTCCCGAAGGCACCACAAAGCTGAAAATTAGAATGCAAATAAGAAAAACATACAGCACTTGCAAAGCAAAAGGTGAACCCAGGCAATGGTTGAATTACAATAGTTGCCCAAAGAGATGCCACCTGTACCATAATGGAACACTTAGCTCTAGAACACAATGTGTGCTTTCATACTAATAATATCAGAGTACTCTGCAGACAAGACAACATGGCAGTTAGGATGGGAACTATATCCATTGGTACAAGCAAAAACTAATTTACCCAGCTGGTAGGAGCAAATCCAATTGCCTAACTAAAAGGCAGCTACTATATTCTACAAGCTTTTCTATCAAAATTTTGCTACAACCATTAATATTTGCACATCTTTGTATGAATAATGGGTGCCTTCTATAATTTAATACATGCCCTGTCACATCTTATGGTATTCAATACTACCTATTTGCATCATGATGATGGCATTTTCTAACAAATGGTCACACTTTGTTTCCCAAAACCCAAACATTGCTCGAGTGCAGTGGACTATTTCAAATACCACAGCATTGCAAGTGGAGGATTTCGTTATGACACTGAAATTACTGACCACACATTTTTATTAAACCACTAGTATGTATCTGATTTTTCACACCAAGATGAGCAAAAAGATTTATAGCTAATTTAAATAGCCCATTGCGGTTCACCTTGAAATTGTATGTCTCTTTAACTTAAACATATTATTAGTTTTAAAAGCTACATATTTGAACCAACTTCAGATTGTTAGTTTTGTTGTATTTAAGTGCAAGTTAAGATGGTTCAAAAAACTAATGAAGCCTCATGTACAAAAGTGTCATATAAACTTTATACTTTATTTGTGCTGATCTCTTCCAGCAATAGCAATACAAAAATTGCTTTCTCTGGGAGAGGAGGGCTGTTAAAATTGATAGAAGCACAGCTGATCTTTTGTATCCAAAATAAGTTCACACAGAAACACAGCAAAAAAAAGCCATGTTGGCTAATTTACAAATTACTCTCATCCACGAGTGGAGAAACATCAACTTCCTTTTTCCAAGACTATCCAATATTAATTCACTAACAGAAACCAGAACTTCCTATCAACTCAAACTCCCCACACCCATCAATGCAATGTGTTGAGATAGCAGAAGAGGATTCCACCATGAACAAACTGTAAACTTATCCATCAAAACCTGAATGAACTTCAGAGCTGAGGGGATAAAAATCAGCCAGGGATCAATGCCTTCAAAAAAATAAAGGAATAAAAGAAAATAAAGGATTTTTTTTTTTTAAAAAGCTGACGAAGGACAGGTTTGTTTTGAAGCCAGAAAAATATGGCTTAATGGGAGACCGGTTGCAAACATCAGAGAGCTTTGGGAAAAGAAAACAAAACTCTTTAAAAGTTATCCCAGGTGCAACACCATACTTAGTTAAAAAGAATTCATTTGCCATTCTAGTTTAGTATAGTTAACTGGTATAGGTTGTCACATGTACAGAGATACACTCAAAAATATTAT
Source organism: Mobula birostris (assembly GCF_030028105.1). Classification (NCBI taxonomy): domain Eukaryota; kingdom Metazoa; phylum Chordata; class Chondrichthyes; order Myliobatiformes; family Myliobatidae; genus Mobula; species Mobula birostris. The sequence goes on from NC_092379.1 coordinate 118,875,112, forward strand.
TCTGCTTTGCATCCATACAAATAAGCACTGTGAAAATTAGGGGAGACTTGGTTTGCTGTACAATTTGGGCAAATGAGTTCAGAAAGCTAGAAGTAATGCACTTGAAAAACTGGTGAAATAATAGATATTGAGGTAACAAAAGAGATGGATGGGTTTTCTGCTGGGTCACTTTAGGCAGGAATGGACATGCAAAATCTTACTGTAGGCAAATATATATGCTCTGAATCACAGCACTGGGCAGTATATGATGCCACTGTCTTAGGAAAAACAGACCTAACATTAGTGTGGAGGACCTGGCCAATGAAGCAGAGGAAATGGGTAAGGGCAGCATGATTACTCATATTAAATGCCTTACTGAATGCCCAAAAGGGAAAGATAATGAATAGTAATTATAAAGAGAGTAAAAGGTGACATTAGACAGAAAAAATTTCAGGCAGGGTATAACTCTGAAATTTAAAGGCCTTGGGCAGCAAAAAGGTTGCCGGTTCATTGCTAGTTGTGAATAGTGTGTTTTGGATTGAGGTAATGACAGTTATTTTTAAAGAGTTAGTGGCTGCAGAAAGGGACTTTCTTCAATTCATCTAGAATGGAGCCTTTGAAGGCGTCATTGACTATCTAGATCGGAGTGGAAGGATCATGGAAACTAAAGTAATTCTAACTGACAGAACCTGAGTTGAGAGCAAAATAGAGGGAAAATAGCGGGAAACTATAGACTAAAAATGGATCAGGGGTAGTGAGGTGGAGGTGAAGAGGAAGAGAACCTTGCGGTAAAGGCCACTGGACAATTGCTTCCAAATTACAATGAGGTCATCATACTTAATATTGAATATATTAATTTAAGACAGCTATCAGACATTCACTAACATCTCCTTGTTCTGCAAGCGTGTCTGGGCCAACAAGAAAATGAAATTCTCCACAACGAAACTTAGTATACAGTAATACCACATTATGGGGATTACGTTCCAGTAAATCAATTCTACAAAATATTTGTTAATGACGGCAATATTTAAAAGATACAAAATTATTTTAAAAAACAGAATAACATGCAGCAACGGAAGTTAAGCTTTAGGATGGACTTCATCATAATGGTTTTCTTAATATATGGGACTTATTAATGTGAAGTATTAGGGTATTCAAAGTTTTGAGCAATAATCACTCCAATTGACAGCAAAAGTAAGAGATATAGTGGGGATATAGACACTCAAGAATAAAGAAGAGGATCCATAATGGATAATATTATAAATAACACCATCTTAGTTGTGGTTTTTGGAGGCTTCACCTCTTGTGTCACAACAGATCCAATAATCCTGCATCTGCAACAGATCTGCTTTGTTACTTGAGGTTCATACCTTCACTACAGAAATTCTTCTCTACTCCTGAAAATTTAATCTTCTCATGCAGAATCTTCTCCTGTTTGCAATATTCACAGACCGAAACAACACCATGTAGTCTCTTGTAATCTTCACAGCATACTTTGCAACAAAACTGACGAACGCTTCCCTAGAAAGAAGTGCCCAAATATCAATGTTTTAAAAATCTTTCTCTATTAAGCAGCTGGCAACAAAAATGTTAAAAGTTAGTAAAATTAGACTTCTGAATGATTTTTCTATAGTGGCCAACAACCAAAGAGAACAAACGAACAGTGAAACGTAATTCCAAGAGTGGGAGCCAAATACAGAATCACAGGATTGCAAAAATGGCCTTTGCTATTTTCTATTAAATATTATAAAATTTGCATTAAAAGCTTTTTTAATACCTACAGAGCATTTTGGTTGTCAGTCTCATCATAGAAGCCCTTACGTAATTCCCATTTCCTCAGCTTAACATTACCCTCTCCTCCACAAAATCCACTTTCACTTTATAATCATCACCAGAATACTTCAACCAAACCTCAGCTTTCTGAATCAAAACACTTTCCACCACAACTGAAGTACTTGGCAAAATGAAACTTGGCTAATTGGAATGCCGCTACCAAACCATAAACAGATGATCGACTTATTAGTCTTTTTCTCCTACTCTACATGTTCATGGAGTGTGTAATCATTTCACAATGCCTTACCTGCCAGTCCAGTATTTCTGGTTTCCCACTGAAAATATTGTGACAATAGGTGCAACTAAGTTGGATGCTGCCTTCAGGACTTGATTGCTGCAAGAATAAAATTTCAAAATTAACTGAAAAATAGTGGATAGGTACTCTTAGGGATGGAATCCAAGATCCATGTGCAGCTGCTCAATTCAAGGGTTAAAACATATCTGAAATTCATCCCTCAAGGTCAATCACAACCATAAACAATTACTACAATATTTCTACCAGCTGCAATACAATCCCACATTGGTCAGCTATGCCTTTCCACCTGTTTCTGTGACTCCATGGTTTGTACATCCCTCTCCATCCCCAGACACTTTATCCTGGAACCTCTTGTCACCACCGTCCGAGGACCCAAACAACCCCTGCAGACGAGGAACAGATTCACATGCACCTCCACCTTCTTCAGTTGCACTTGGTGTTCTCAAGATGACCTTTTCTACACCAGCGAGACCAGGTGTAGTCTAGATGTCTACTTTGCAGAGTAACTGTGCTCTGTCAACAATGACTATCCTGAGCTACCAGTACTCTGCTCTCTATTCATACACCAATCTATAGTTGCTCAGCCTCTTCCAGTGCCAAGGCAAATGCGATGTTAGCATTCATTTCAAAGAGGACTAGAATATGAAAGCAAGGGTGTAATCTTGAGGTTTTATAAAGCACTGGTGAGGCCTCACTTGAGTACTGGGAGTAGTTTTGGGCCTTTTACCTTAGAAGGGATGTGTTGATAATGGAGAGGGTTCAAAGGAGGTTCACAAAAATGAGTTCAGGATTGAAAGGCTCGTCATATGAAGAGCGCATGATGGCTCTGGGCCTGGAATTCAGAAGAATGAGAGGTGACCTAATTGAAACCTACAGAATGTTGAAAGGCCTCGATAGAGTGGATGTGGAGAGTATGTTTCCTATGATCACCAAAGACTCGATGGGCCAAATGGCCTTATTCCGAACCTATATCTCAGGATCTTATGGAACCCTTACTAAACAGCACTTCAATCTTTTTAATGCCTTACAATATACTGTATTTTCTCTAGGAGGAAGCTTGTGGAAATGGAAGAAATTATAAAGTCTGTATAACTAGCTGCCTGTTCCTGTTGTCAGTTGAAATAAAGGGAACAATAAATTATTGCAATTAAGGTTTAACTAAGATTACTTACCCCACATCACTTGCAAAGCAAACTTCAGTCTGATTAATAATTACACCATAATGAAACTAAAAAAAAAAAAATTATTTATAGAAAACTTACCTGAAAATTAGTCCAACAGTTGGGGCTGCAAAACTGATGCACAACTCGGTCGGTCATGTTATAATAAACCTGCTCTGGAAGATTCTTTTTACAAAATCTGCATTTTGTCTTGGGTCCTGTCAATAAAATGAAACATCCACTGTTCACATTTGCTCACCATTAGACAGTAAAAAGAATTACTGCTCAGTTAATTCAAAAAGTGCAGGTTCAAATGTGAGAGCAAGTATAAATAGCTCATGGTTACTCATCATCCATTTACATGTACATTTAAGTAGAAAACACTGGACAGTATTAAAATATGAACAATTTACTGTGATTATCTCCATTCAACTGTCTTTGTAATCTCAGTGCTATACTTTTAAATGTAGATGAACTACCAGACATGCCCATGTATGTCTCAGCTAAAGAATATAAAAGCCACTTACTCTCAGCCAGACTGCCTCAACCAGCAGCACGCTTGTATAAACAAGCTTAGTGCCAACAGAGAAAGCACTAGAGGGTGATTAATACAATAACTTTCGTTCTGCCGCACCAAAAAAGCTTATGAAACACCACCTAATATTAGCTGTTAAGAGATGCTTCATACCAAACAGAAATGAGCCAGCTAAAGACAATTCAGCATTCTGAACAGAATGCATTTACCAGAATCACTGGTTTATGACAGCAAACAAAAAGCCTTCCTAATTTCACACCAATCCCTGCACTCAGCTAGTGGACATTAGCCCCACAAGCTGTTCATAAAGGCAAACTAGATTTCTGACACACATTTCTAAAACGGCGTAAAAGGCTGACTGGGTTTCTTGTTTATCAAGGATTCTGACTAATGTCATGAATACTAAACTATTCATGACATTATCTCTTGTATCACAATGGGCTACATCTATCCATCCTTTGTTTCAGTCAAACAAGCTTACGCCTTTTTCATATCCTACAATGCTCAATGCAACACAGTTAGAAAGCCATTTCACTTAATAGCAAATAGCAGAGCACAAGACAGAAATTTTAAACCATTCATACCTATTGTTCCAGATTGTTTCACTTTGTATGAGGTGATGCAACACAATGAACAGAAGAAGCCCATCTTCCCAGTGGTATCCACGTTTGCTATCATATCGAAGTTCTTACCCAAAGTCTTGCACCAAGCACACGGAAGTACTTTAGTGTTTTTCTGAGTAGTGGAGAGATAGAAACATATTATAAATAATTGAGCTTCAGAAATAATTACAAAATGAAATGAGACATTAATGTCTGTTTAATTGTTATACGACAGCACAGACATATGCCATTGAGGAACTGGGTGGCCATTTGGACTTCTTCCAACATCCCAGTGACATGCACGTTGATAGACTACTTAACCTCTGTACACTGTCCCGAATGCATAGGAAAGTGGTAGAATTTGCAGGGAATAAGGAAAGATTCAAATAGAATTCATGTACAATTGGCTGAACGTAGATGATTTGTTTTTAGCAGTCTCGCTGAGGATATTTCCATGTTGTATGACTCTATTTATGCTAGCACCACAAAAAGTTTAAATATAATTTCTTGGTATAACTAGAATGAACATTAAACATCCTACAACAGATAATAGGTACTCTAGGCGCAGCCCAGAAAACAACTGTTTAATTCTATAGATGTTTGCATAAGAAAGAGTGGGATAAAAGCAGACTTAACAATAATTTTCTAATGGTATTTTGGATACACACCCAAAGCAGAAATCCTGCAAGTAGTGCAAATGAGCAGGGGAGTGGAACCAAGTGAAAGGCTCATTCAAGGAAGTAGTATACAATGAGTAAATTGTTTAAGTGCTGCATCATTCCAAGATCACCCATCTCATTAATTGAAGCAACAATTAAAAATACGCACATATAAACGACAAATGAAAACGATTTTTAGAAGAATTTATACACCTTATAGTCTCCAAACAATTGATACTAGAACGTACAATCATCACAGCGATATTTGATTCTGCGCTTCCCACTCCCTGGATTACAAATCGATAGTAAATATGAAAAATTTAAATCATAAATCATAAATAGAAAATAGAAAAATGGAGAGTAAAGGCAGTGCGAAAAAAAAACCCAGAGGCAGGTCCGGATATTTGGAGGGTATGGCCCAGATCCGGGTCCGGATCCGTTCAGCAGTCTTATCACAGTTGGAAAGAAGCTGTTCCCAAATCTGGCTAATACCTATCTTACAATAACTAATACCTATTTTAAGACCATAAGACATAGGAGCAGAATCAGACCATGGAGTCTCTCCACCATTCCATCACGGCTGATTTACTATCGCTTTACTCTTACTAAACAAGAACCCATCAATTTCTAGTTTAAATATACCCAGTTGTTTGGCCACCACAGCCCTCTAGCTAAAGAAATTCCTTCTCATCTGTGTTCCAAAGTGACGTCCTTGTATTCTGAGGCAGTGCCCTCTGGTCCTAGACTCGCCTACGATTCGAAACATCTTCTCCATATCCACTCTATCGAGACCTTTGAATATTCAAAAGGTTTCATGAGATCCCCTCATCTTCTAAACTCCAGCGTGTTCAGGACCAGACCCACCAAACACTCCTCATACATTAATTAACCCTTTCACTCCCGATATCATTCTCATGAACCTCCTCTGGACCCTGTCAACACCAGCACTTACTTTCTTTAATAACAGGCCCAAAGCTACTCACAATATTCCAAGTGTGGACTGAATAACATTTTACTGAAAAGAATTTTATCACTTAGTACAGGATTCAAGATCTCTGACTGTACTTTTGCAACTACTCTTGAGTTCACCATTAAACAGCAATAAAGCTGGTGCAAACATCTATATTCATGAGGATGGGATAACAAACTAGACCACTGATAATCAATTTCAAAAGTGGAAATGGGTAACTTGTTTCCAGATTGCTGCCCAAACTAATCCATAGATAAAAGGGATACACAACTGAATAAACACCTTGCGCTTCCATGACACAAAATAGTTTCTGCATACATACCAGGAAGACAGAAAAATTAAAAAGTAGAAATGATGCTGGGATTAAGACTGCAGGAAGATCAAGAGATGGATCAGTGAGGTTCAGCCACAGAAGAAACTGAAGTAGCAAATCAAGGCTTTAATGAATTTGGACCCAGGAGGGATGAACAAGCATGGAGTCATAATTTATGAAGACTTAGTGCCAGGGACAAAGTATTTTGAATAGTTAAATTCATGAAGGTGTAGGATAGAAAACCAATCACCAGTGACAAAAAATATGAATGAAGGAAACAACAGAACTGTTGAAGCAAAGTCAAGAACAAAATGCTTTGAAAGCTTGTCACTGTGAGAAGATGGTGGATAAAACTGATATTACCAAGATGGCTTCAGAAACATATCAAAGATGAGAGTAGGCTCTTCACCATATTAAAATGATTCAGACAAATGCAAAGTAGGAAAGCAAAGGAATATTGATTATCTGAGACAGGTATTGGAGTAGTGAAATTCAATTTGACCAGATGAGTGTCACTGAACGAAAGGGCAGGGTGGTACACCAATCATTACAAATGATACTGTAAAAGATGTGATGCATTTCAAGAACATTTCGCAAGACAGGTTCTTGTGAAGTCGTGAAAAAGTCTAGTTTTATTTTAAGAGGCAAAGCATTATGGTCAGTCAGCATTATTACCCAAAAATTTGTAACACTTTGGCCGCATTGTATGAAAGTAGTTCTTCCTTATAGAGGTCAATACAAATGGAATCAGGGCACATGCATCCTTTAGAATTACAGTAACAGCTTGCTTCTATTTTCACCAGTTTTTTTTTTGTTTGGTGCTTCAGCATCTTCCAAAAACATGACCAGGACTGGGAACATCAATACAAATGAGAATAATTTTCAAACTTGTGCTACAATACTAACACACCAGGGAAAATCTACAGATGTTCAAGACTGGACGAAACTTGCCAAGGGCGCAAAATACATCAGAAACACCCATTATCAGATAGTGGTACTGCTAATGAATGGTCTACTTACAAATAACTGAACAATGAGAGATTACATTATCTTGAAATCTAAACAGCAATTTGTGCCATCAGCTTTTAATACAATGCTAAAGCTCCAATTACACACAATTTTTTTCCTCTTTACAAATGCTGATTTTTTCATCAATAGGATTTTACATTTCAACCATTAACATTGGTTCAATAAGGAAGTGAGAAATGAAAGAAAAATCTGGGGGGGGGGGGGGGAGAGAGAGAGAGAAAAAAAATCAGGTCCCAAACCATCAGTTAAAACATTGTGCATGCGACATATCAACATGTAAGCATAAAATCTGGACGAAAGCAATAGAGGAAGGTAGCTGGAACACTATCAAGAGTTCAGTTTTAAAAAATAACCTATCATTCATATTCCTGCTGCAATATTATTTCAAGAATAGGTAACTCTATCATGCCTATGCTAGATCTGTTGTCTCAATTATCAGCATGAAAACAGACCTGTTTGGAATTTAATTATTTCATGATTCATTCCTCAGTGAAATGTTTTGAAAAGCTCGTAAGGAAAAATTACTACATAAATGTAATTTTTCTCTTCTGTCATATCAGTGGCTTCTGAACTTCAAGGAAGCCTGGAAGCAGACAGTTGCCTGCCTGCTGCCCAAATTAGAAAAATAATTTAGTACAGAAAGAAATAAGTACACATCTTTTTTTGGGAAAAGTGAAAAGGACGTCAGTAACGTACAGAAAATAACAAGATTACCTTTTTATACATATTCAAACAGCCTGTGTTGCAGAACCTCCTTTGTTGGCCTTCATGATATAGGTACTGAAGCATAAATCCTCGGTTATAAAAGTAAACTCCACAGTTATCACAACAGTTAGTTTTCAAGCCATTACTTGCTCTGAACTTGCTGAAACATGCATTGCTGCACAGCCGATGTACCACATTTCCATTACTGACTTCATGTAGAATCTAAAAACAATAGCATGCAGGTTAATGCAACATGAAAATGTCATGGGGCTGGTATATTACAATCCTGACAGCAAAGCTTCTTATCACTCATTGCCTTTGGCAGCACTTACCAGTCGTGCCTTGGGACCTGAGCACTCACGATTTACTTGGGATCACTTTGCCACTAAGTATTCCAGAGAATTTTACTTTTGTTAACAAGTGTTAACATTGTTTAATAATGTGAATAATAGGCCAATTGTTCTACACTACTAAATATCCACACTTCAGCAAACAAAGATAGATAGGTTTAAAGTTACTAAACTAGGTTTAAAAAAAAAGCAGCAGATCCATAAAAAACCCAAGTTTCTACATTCTACATTCAACTAAATTACGCTTATACCACTCAAAAAATTTTTTACAGCATGTTCAATTCATTATACTATTGGGAAACAACATATGAAAATGCATATTTCATGTGGTGGCTGAAGTCAATTAGTGACATGTAATTGCAAGTGTATCTTCTATCACCAAGGGATAATAAAGATTTTGTAATGGTATTTCTGAGAACTGTGTTCTCACATCTTCTTAACTATTTACTGCTTAATAAACATAAAACAAATTTATCTCCTCAGCTGATCACTGTTGGAAGCACAATACAGATCTGAATCAAGTAATATGTATTACAGTCCAATTAGCAAGTATGCCATGGTAACTGTTCTGCTGTTTAATCTGGAAGATTGTTACCACAAATGCCAGGCAGGTACAGGAATTACCAGAACCAAGACAGTCTGATTTATGAGCATCAATGATGTTAAATTCAAGCAAAATATGCTAAATTTTGCAATTAGATACATTAATTCTTTATAATGCCTTCGCAGTATTAAAGAAGATAATCAAAGAAGATAGCAGACACCAACAGAATCAACAAACTCATTCATAAGGCCAGTGATGTTGTGGGGATAGAACTGGACTCTCTGACAATGGTGTCTGAGAAGAGGATGCTGTCCAAGTTGCATGTCATCTTGGACAATGTCTCCCACCCACTACATAATGAACTGGTTGGGCACAGGAGTACATTCAGCCAGAGACTCATTCCACCGAGATGCAACACAGAGCATCATAGGAAGTCATTCCTGCCTGTGGCCATCAAACTTTACAACTCCTCCCTTGGAGGGTCAGACACCCTGAGCCAATAGACTGGTCCTGGCATAATTTACATATTACTATTTAATTTATGGTTTTATTACTATTTAATTATTTATGGTGCAACTGTAACAAAAACCAATTTCCCTCGGGATCAATAAAGTATGACTATGAAATGCATCAGTATTTTGCACAGATCTTGAGGAATTAACAAAAAGGAATACAAAATCTGTAGAAGAGGTGGTAGAAAGATGTTAAAACAATTGTAAAAGAGCAATTTACATCCCAGCTCATTTTAACAAGTTTGCACAATAAAGCATACAGTTACTTCCTATTGATGGTGCTGAATATCAATGGCAATAAAAATAACAGGTAGCAATTTAATGCTGTATCTGTTAAATATTACACTTAGCACCTCACTGAGGGATGATTTGGAGGAGAAACACAGTCATTTTTTTTGCTGGAATATTATCATCCAACAGCAGTCTTTATACCCCATTCATATAGGCTACTTTAGCAAAGGCTACAATATCATTTAACTATGAACTTATGAATAACATTTACATTGAAGCTCAAGAGTAGCCAATGATGGGCAAGTAATTTCTGAAAATTCCTCTAGCCTCATTTCACCCATAGGAATGATGACACCTTAAAGAAATACAAGAAGATAGAGGACATAAGAATTGAAAAAAGAACTTCGGTGCAGAGAGGTCAATGCAATGAGGTCCACTTGCATCTAACCTGTAAAAGTGATTTGCTTGAAAGGACTGTGAATCTTAGGCACAGGTAAAAAAAAATACATAAAGCGAAGATCTTTCAAAATAATGAAACAAAAACAAGTTTCTAAATATCAAAAAAATACTATAAAGAGCAATAAACATTAAAAAAAACTAAATCAAATCAACATGTTGTGTGACCACACTGCTTTTAAAACTATATCAAAGTGATGGAGTTGTGTAGTTTTCTAAGTCAGCTGGTAGGTTGTTCCAAGCATCTTGGAGAACTTGCTACAGTTCTCTTGCAGGCTTTGGCTGTCTCATTTGCTTCTCTTCTCCAGATAATCCCAGACAGTCCCGATGAATTTGAGTTCAGAGCTCTGTGGAGGCCATACCATCTAAAACCATATTTTAAAAATCTAGGGTGCCCAAGACTTTTGCACAGTACTGCCTACAGAAATCCAATGCAGACATGAATAGTTTATTTCCTTCTGAAGATTCTAAAGAACAATTTTCTCCTCCCATTTGAAATTATGATATGGAACTTCAGCACATCACAAGCACAGAACCTTGTTCATTTAAGCAAAATAGAATTTGCTCACCTGTCATAACCATATACACCAGAAACAAGTAAAGCAGACATTTTAAATGAGATGTCAAAACCCACCTTTCCTTTTTTATTGCAGATACTGCATCTTGACTCATCTGATGAAGCTGGTTTAAGCAGTTTGGCCTCATAAAGTGACAGACATGTAGCATTGCAGAATTCCTGGAAAGCCTGACTTGACCCGGCTTGTGACACAACCAATTCCTTTGTATTCACAATATCTCTGCAATTAAGCAAAACAGTGCATTCAAAGAGTTTTTGAAATTTTAATGCCTTCCCCTAAATCCTGAAAAATGTTAATCTTAAAATTGCAGGAGGATGAGCGTGGATTATTCCCGCTGCATTATCAAAAGACAGGGAAAGTCTAGTTTTCAGTTAGGAGAGGGTCAGCATTATCACCAAGTAGAAAGCTTATCCAAATCACAATACAAAAATATGATACCAAAGAGCAAGAGAAGACAACAAATTCAAAGATAAAAACAACAGATGAAATGGAAAAAATAAAAACATAACGATGAACACTAAAGATACTGAAATCATGCTTCAGTGTTATGTATATACAGAATAACATTGCAGACTCAGATCATCACAACCAGAAAACTATTGTTTTTGGGTCAGAGACATTAATGTGATTGGGAACAATATTTTCAGAACAGAGGAAAACGATGAAACGATGAGTTATGCTGAAATTCCACACAATGAGAAAAAAAATATTGCAATGAGAAGGATATGAAGGAATATTGTGCAGTTAAATCAACAGAAAAAATTTGCACATCAGCACTACAAAAACATCACACAGGATGTTGACAATGCTAAATAAAGGCAAAACAGACGCACGAGGAAACAGCTCAACAGATATAAAAGAGTGTAGTGAGAACGCAGAGACAACACTAGAAATACAAAGTTCTCACAACTCTGAATTCCACTACCAGAGACCAATGAGGGCACCCATTTCTACACTGGCTGCAAAACTTGAGCAGTTTCCACTCTAACAACCAGACTAAAATCTGCTTCATTAAAGAACTGAAAGAATTCATCATGGTGGCCTCCAAAATTAATTCTGTTAGTGTGGCCACGGCAATCGCTTTCCCATGACTGGACATCAGGTTACTGTACAACTTTTTTTTTAAAAAGTCACACCGACCTCTTCAGACTATCACTAGATAATAGCTTGAAATGTTCAGTTATTAAATTGATTTGAGTCTTGACATATGGATTCCACTATGTTGTAGTTACCTGGCAGCATCAAATTCCACTGAGTACCCATTCCCAGTTTATTATTTATGTAGTCTGTACTGAGTTTATGAATCTAGGTAATTCCTAAGGCACTGCACAGCATTTCACCACATAAATATCCACCTTATCATTATTCCACAAAACAACACATAATAATTCCCACTCATTCAGCTGATTCTTTATTCACTGCTTTAAATTTAAACATATACAAGTTTTCTTATGTTAAACATCTTAGTATAATTATTAAAATATCCCAATCAGCTAATGTATTACATTGCTAAAACAAAAATAATCAAAATAGGTTGGCTTAAGTCATAAAGATCCCAACATGGCTGCCAGATTTAACAAACCTTTAGAAGTATTTCTAAATTTGTAAAGAAACCAATTAAATGGTATCCTGTTATGCACAAATGACAGTAGGACTGTAAAAGCACTTTCATTTGTTCTGCCAAACCAAGCTGAAAACACAATAGAAAGGAACAAGCAACATATATTGCAAGCCAGTTACAATGCAGTTCAGATAAAGCACTTTAACCTCCAGGTGTGCCTCTCCATTGGAATTTTAGTTCCCATCTCACGTGCTTAGCCTCAATAACCAGCAGAAATAGATATAATACCCAATTCCCTTTTGTGTTAGAATCTCTGGACTATAGGAAACAAAACCAATGTCTCCTAGTACTGTAATGTCTGAAGGGATAAACAGACTAGTGCAAAACAAAGACCTGTGCAAGTCTAAAGATGATACCAAGTTTTTAGAAAAGTATTGTGGTCTAATGTAATCATGTCTAGCTTTAGTCAAAAACAGAGACAAGAAAAATACTCACTTGTTGCAGAACGTGCAGATCTTGGGAGAAGACGGTTTCTGAGAAAAGGCTGTGAGGCATGAAGAAGAGCAGAAGAGCTGAGGTGCTCCTTTTCTCTGGTAAGCTGTTTGCCCCTTTTGCAGGGGCTTTTTGCAATTAGCACACGTTACTTTTACCAGGGATCGTGAAGACCTTTGAGGCCGAGTAGATGGAGCCTGGGCTTCAGCTTGAGCCTGAGCTGCTTGTAGGGATAACCTCGTGGTGCGTCTTGGCCGTCGTGAAACATAGTCGTCTTCCTGCTTTATATTATTTGTCATGGTGGAGTTATCCTTTGCTGGAAAGAAAAATAACAGACAGGAAGACAAACAAAGCTAAAATACCACAGCACAAAACATCTTTTAATGCATCTTCAAGCAATGCAAGTACAACAAAACCCCATTCAGGAGACTGGTTGGCAGCATTTTTTAAATATGCCATTGCTACAGATTAAGATCCATTCTGACAGAACGTTTCTTCAGCTCCCGAATTAGTGTCTCAGCTAATTAATTTTCAATCAGTGTACAAATTCCCAAAACACATCATCTTGAGACGCCAAAGTTTGTTAACTGAGAAAGTGAATTATTTAAAACTGGTGCCAGTGGTGTTGATAATGGAGTTAACACACACTGCCCAAACGTAGCAGAGACAGTACTACTTCCCTAATTTATCAGTGTACCACATGGGGAAAGTGTGAAAATATACAATTTAGGATGTTAAGCCCAACTGCCGCATACTGGAATATGTTCACCAAGAAAACCACCCGTATCATACTCCACCTGACCCAAGGTCACCAGAGCCTACTCCTAATGTGATCATCTAGAATAGATTCTCTTAAGCATACCTATACTATTATTTGCTTCACACTTACAAAAATTTAAAGAAAAATAATTCAAATAAACAAAATATCCTTCCTTTTTCTAAAATAAAATGGAGAGTTAACTTGGAATATGCTATTTTTTAAAAAAAAACTAAAGTAGCAGGAGAGGAGCATTTGGAACCTGGGAATAGCCATCTTGCAAACTCTTCACTAAGGAGGACATAAATAATCTTCCAGAAATAGTAGGAGACTGAGGATCTAGTGAGATGGAAGAACTGAGGGAAATACATGTTAGTAGGGAAGTGTTAGGTAAATTGAAGGGATTAAAGGCAGATAAATCCCCAGGGCCAGATGGTCTGCATCACAGAGTGCTTAAGGAAGTAGCCCAAGAAATAGTGGATGCATTAGTGATAATTTTTCAAAACTCTTTAGATTCTGGACTAGTTCCTGAGGATTGGAGGGTGGCTAATGTAACCCCGCTTTTTAAAAAAGAGAGAGAGAAACCGGGGAATTATAGACCGGTTAGCCTAACATCGGTGGTGGGGAAAATGCTAGAGTCAGTTATCAAAGATGTGATAACAGCACATTTGGAAAGCAGTAAAATCATCGGACAAAGTCAGCATGGATTTGTGAAAGGAAAATCATGTCTGACGAATCTCAAAGAATTTTTTGAGGATGTAACTAGTAGAGTGGATAGGGAGAACCAGGGGATGTGGTATATTTGGATTTTCAAAAGGCTTTTGACAAGGTCCCACACAGGAGATTAGTGTGCAAATTTAAAGCACACGGTACTGGGGGTATGGTATTGATGTCGATAGAGAATTGGTTGGCAGACAGGAAGCAAAGAGTGGGAATAAACAGGACCTTTTCAGAATGGCAGGCAGTGACTAGTGGGGTACCGCAAGGCTCAGTGCTGAGACCACAGTTGTTTACAATATTTATTAATGACTTAGATGAGGGAATTAAATGCAGCATCTCCAAGTTTGCGGATGACACAAAGCTGGACGGCAGTGTTGGCTGTGAGGAGGATGCTAAGAGGATGCAGGGTGACTTGGATAGGATAGGTGACTGGGCAGATTCATGGCAGATGCAATTTAATATGGATAAATGTGAGGTTATCCACTTTGATGGCAAAAACAGGAAAACAGATTATTATCTGAATGGTGGCCAATTAGGAAAAGGGGAGGTGCAACGAGACATGGGTGCCATTATACACCAGTCATTGAAAGTGGGCATGCAGGTACAGCAGGCGGTGAAAAAGGTGAATGGTATGCTGGCATTAACAGCAAGAGGATTCGAGTACAGGAGCAGGGAGATACTACTGCAGTTGTACAAGGCCTTGGTGAGACCACACCTGGAGTATTGTGTGCAGTTTTGGTCCCCTAATCTGAGGAAAGACATTCTTGCCATAGGGGGGAGTACAAAGAAGGTTCACCAGATTAATTCCTGGGATGGCAGGACTTTCATATGATGAAAGACTGGATCAACTAGGCTTAAACTCGCTGGAATTTAGAAGATTGAGGGGGGATCTTATTGAAATGTATAAAATCCTAAAGGGATTGGACAGGCTAGATGTAGGAAGATTGTTCCCAATGTTGGGGAAGACCAGAACGAGGGGTCACAGTTTAAGGATAAAGTAGAAGCCTTTTAGGACCGAGATGAGGAAAAACTTCTTCACACAGAGAGTGGTGAATCTGTGGAATTCTCTGCCACAGGAAACAGTTGAGGCCAGTTCATTGGCTATATTTAAGAGGGAGTTAGATATGGCCCTTGTGACTAAAGGGATCAGGGGTTATGGAGAGAAGGCAGGTACAGGGTTCTGAGTTGGATGATCAGCCACGATCATACTGAATGGCGGTGCAGGCTCGAAGAGCCGAATGACCTACTCCTGCACCTATTTTCTATGTTTCTATGTTTCTATGATCTAAATTGTGCAGTGTATTTGACTTAGGTTCAACTAGTGTGCCCTCATTCTCCTGTTCTGTAACTGAAGTTAATTTTAAAAACTTGCAGATCAAGAAAATCAATTTGGAAAGACAATAATAATTATAAACCAAAAAAAAATCTATACTCCACACACACAGAAAGTGGACATGACAAGAACAGGGAAAACTGCAGGAGTCATTCTCTGTAATTCTAACTTGCTATCAGGTTAGGCAGCTGCAGACTTTATCCCATCAATACATCACACTCTTGACCATTATTAAAGCTTTATTTCATTGCTTCTTTTTGGAATTTTGGGCTGTACTTTCAGGACGAGTTGCTTGAGTATTGAATAATGATCTTCAAATTTAAAGCAATTTCAATTTATCTAAAGCCACCGAATTTGCAGAAGGTATAGCACATGGTTAAGTTCACGGGTTTTATGGAAAGATTCAAAGTGCAAATCTGGGAAGTTAACTAAAATACTGACAATTAGAAAGAATCTGCACAACAGCATTGCTCATCGTAAACACGAGAAAGTCTGCAGATGCTGGAAATCCAAAGCAACACACACAAACTGCTGGATGAACTCAGCAAGACAGGCAGCACCTATGGAAATGAATAAACAATCGACATTTTGCCCAGAGACCCTTCTTCAGGACTGAGAAAGGGGAGAGATGCCAGAATAAAAAGGGGGAGGGAGGGGAAGGAGGCTAGCTGGAAGGTGATAGGTGAAACCAGGTGGGTGGCAAATGTCAAGTGTTAAAGAGGAAGGGCTTCAGTAGGAGATGTGTGTGGACCATTGGAGAAAAGAAAGGAGGGGACCCAAGAGGAAGTAACAGGCAGGGGAATAGATTTTTTTACCTAAGAAATCCAGCTTCATGCCATCGGGTTGGAGGCTACCCAGACGGAATGTAAGGTGTTTTCCTCTACCCTGAGGATGGCCTCATCTTAGCACAAAAAGAGGCCACGGAAAGACATGTTGGAATGGGAATCAGAATTAAAATGTTTGGCCACCGTAAAGTTCCATTTATGGCAGGTGGAGCAGAGGTGCTCAACAAAGCAGTCCCCCAATTTATGATGGATCTCACCAAGGTAGAGACGACCACTTCAAGAGCACCAGATCCAATAGACGACCCCAGCAGACTCGCAGGTGAAAGACTGCTTGGGGCCCTGAACGGAGGTGAAGGAGGAGGTGGATGTGCAGATGTAGCACCTAGGCCGCTTCAGTGGTAGGATCCCTTTGGAGATGGTGGAGGCTGATGGGGTGGCAAGTAAGGATAAGAGGAACTCTATCACATTTAAGGCACAGATGGTGAGTACATCTGGCAATGAGCATGGACGCTCGGAAAATGGAGGAGATGTGGGTGAGGGCAGCATCAATAGTGGAGGGAGTAATATCCAGGTACTTTAGGCTAATTTAGCAGAACAGAAATTTGGGCTCGAACTTACAAATTACCAGTTTCTACTCTGAACCAAAAGACAAAAGATATTGCTCCCATCATTAACAGTTGTATAACCCTGCATCTAGTTTTGGTTTCTTATCCACTAATTATCTTCAAGAACTGCAAGAAAACTTTCCATCCAATATTATGCATTTAAAATATCTGAATTTAAGCACCAACTCAACTCTTTGCAATTGTATTCATGCTAATTATACATCAGCCTGTTGGGCCACAGCAGAACTTCACACTCACTTGGATTATTGACAAAAGAGTCACTGAATCAGTATCTGCACTTCAATCTTCTATTTCACTATCAATTCTGGTTCAATGTTTTCAAGAATCAAATTATTTAATGTTCTAGCCACAGGCCGCTTTTGTATCATATAATTTAACTAATCTACACATCTCGGGTTCCTTAGGGGAGGTAGTGGGGATAAGCTCACATCACTTATTAAGTGCTCCCGATGGCATGCATCTCAAATAGCCTCTGAAAACCAAGTTCAGCTCCTGGCCTTTATTTGTGGCTTAGGTACTACGACAGGAAAACAATTTCTACTGATAAAAAAAAAAGTGGGCAAAGGCACGTTTTCTTACTGGCATCTTAAACCCAGTCACAGGGCAGAAGGGGCTCATCAGCCGTGGTTGGCAGCTCATCTAGGAGAAGGGAAATTCTGATCTCAAACCCCTTTTGCCTTGCGGCTATACCCACTCACGAGGGAGGCTTCAGGAGTAAACCCCAAGGGAAAATCCAGAGCTGAGGTCCTTAAAGCAATCCTACGTTGAGATCTTCGCTGACTGGCAACTTCCGCACTACCACTGGTGCCAAACTGTATCAGTTACTGCCGTTCCTACGAATTCCTCAGCTGCAAGGAGAGGAGGAGCCTGCTGCATGGGCCACAGCTTGCTCTTCGTATTGTAATGCCCTGGCTGTGCCTCACAAAGACAGCTAGAACACAATACTCATGGACAACCCTGACCAATGGAGGGCCTCAACACATCCCACCAATTCCAAGCCAACTCCACTTTTTTTCATTTTTGTTTAAAGCTCTTAGCTCAATCATCAACTTGAGGATAAGCTCTTTGAACACCATATAAAAACCATTCTGCAAACTCACACAAGTTGCTTTCCTCCATGTCAAGTTCACGATTCTATCAATCCTTTTGACAAACTTCTGAAATTTACTTTAAGCCCTCATTATTGCCCTGCTCACCTCTTTAAATTGTTCCTCGACTGTGTCATTGTTTCAGCTTGATAGACCCAAAAAACACTTCTCTTTATAAAATATGGCTGGTATTCTTTACACATGCACCAAAATATGATAAGCAGCTTCTCTTACCACTTGTTTTCCTAGAGGATGAACAATTTTCCGTTTTCAAGGGCTTTTGGACTTTTTCCTTACTTTCCTGAAAAATACACCACAGTGTCTTCTGAACTATCATTACTCATGGTGGTAATCAATAGGAATTGCTTTAACTTCACAGTAAGAATTAGTACAGAAAATAAATACCATATCCTTTTCAGCTTTCGCAACATCTTCACTTGCAGTATCAGTTTCACATGAAGATGATTTTCCCACTTTAACTAATAAAGTAAAAAAAAGTAATTAGGCATTTATCTTAGAACATAAAACAAGCTTCTAATAGTTCAACGTGGTACAGAATCAAAAGGCATTTAATTCAATACCATTGGATATGGCAAAACTGCCAACTAAAACAAATAGAAGTCAGCCTAAACTTTCATGTCATGAAAAAAAATTAAAATTTCAGGAACTGGGAGGCCAAAATATATTGCACAAAATAGATAACAAGTAATGAATTGTTTCAATTTTAGCTTTCAACAAGAGTTCTTATTAACTGTTTAATTTTATATTAAAATTAATGCCTTGAAGAGTATATACAGGTCCATCTTCTAAAATCCAGCACCACTAGGACCTGAAGAGTGCCAGATTAGTGAAAAAGCCGAATTACAGAAGGATCACATTAAACAATAGCTAACCATTTCATCATACCTTTAAAATATCATGCAAATCAGTACAAGTTAGATAATAATGGAACAGAAATATTAAATGAGTAGCAAGTGAAATTTTAATCAATATACTGTACAGGCACAGATAAAATAAAGGGTACAGGTAAATGTACAGGAATTAACTCAGACAGAACAGTTGAGCACTTCCATTTCTAAAGTGAGATGTTTAATATACCTTCTGGCAAAGTTACATGTCCACAAGTGTGGGGTTGTCAGGATCATCAACATCTTCATCTTGAAAAATGAGTGAAGTATCAGGAACTGGTGCTGAAACTGGCACAAGAGTTTCTTCAAAACCTGTTGATGTTAGTGGCAGCACATCTGGGCCAGCAGAAGTCGAAGAAAGGAGGTCTTCTATACGTCACATTTCACGTGACCGCCAGGCAGCCGGGGATTCTGTGCTAGGCTCTTCCCTCTTCACTCGCAGTTACTGAGGGAATCCTCGTTAATTTTTTTTCCTCCACTTAGTAATATGCTTAAATTCAGTGGGTCGCCACGTCTGATCTGAGGTCGTAGGCAGAAGAGAACAGAGTGCCGGCCAGGTGACGCCGGAGGGCAGTGTGCGGCTGTCGGCAAGCGGGTGAGAAGGCGGACTGACCCAGTGCGCGCTAGCTCCCCTGCCGCTGGTGGGTGCCGGGCAGCCACGCCTCACGCAAATGATATTAATGCAGGAAAACAAGCAGGAATCGCCTATCTGTGCTTACAAAACGCGCCAACACGTGAACAGATCTAGCACAACCGAAACAATGCACAGCAGGTTGGTACAGTTGGCCCAGGAAATTTGAAATTACAGCTGCGCAAAAAATTTGAAATCAATGCCGGAGTATCCAAGGAACCAGATTACAGGTAGTCGGATTAGTGAAAGTCGACTGCATTTATGGTTCAGAATGTAGGGTCACGAGAAATCAACAGGGGGCGACATTCAGCCTTCCAACAAACTATCTCCCCCCTCACAAACTCAAGAAATTCTGCACATGCTGGAAATCAAGAGCAACACCCAGAAAATGCTGGAAGAACTCAAGCAGGTCAGGAAGCATCCATGGTAGTGAATAGAGTCAACATTTTGGGCTGAGATCCATCATCAGGACTTTCTTTGAAGAAAGAAGACATCTCATTTGTTCTGGAATGAAAAGCCTTACCCCAAGAGCAGAGACGGAAGAACTGAGAAAAGAGGGTGGCATTTTTACAAGTGACAGGGTGGGAAGAGGTATAATCCAGGTAGCTGTAATAAACGAGATATCAGTAGATGGACTGTCTCCAGAAATGAAGACAGAGGCACACAGAGAGATCAATCGAGAAACAGGCAGCATGGAAGTTAGAAGCAAAGTTGATGAAGTCGATGAGCTCAGCATGGATGCAGGAATCAGCACCAATGCAGTCATTGGTGCAGCACAGGAAGAGTTGGGGAGCAATACCAATGTAGGCTTCGACTGTCCGTATACTGGTAGCCTCCAACCTGAAGGCATGAACATCGATTTCTCGACCTCCTGGTAATTGCCACCACCCACTCGCTTTCACACTCCCCATTCCTGTTATCCTTTCTCACCTCCCTCTGGTACTCTCCCCCCCACCCCATCATCCATGGTCTTTTATCCTCTCCCATCAGATCCCCCCACTCTTCCAGCTCTTTATCTCTTTCACCAATCAGCTTCCCAGCTCTTTACTTCACCTCCTCCCTCTCTCCCAGTTTCACCTATCACCATGTACTTCTTCCTCCCCTTTCCCCCCACTAACACCCCTGCCACCCCCTCTTCCCTTCCTTTCTGGTCCTGAAGATAGGTCTTGGCCCAAAGCATCGAATGTTCACTCCTTTCCGTATGCTGCATAGCCTACTGAGTTCCTCCAACATTTTGCTCCTTCTTGAATCACTGCATTCCCATTTTCTTATTCTTTAGCCTTCACTGAGCTCTCGCATTTTGTGCAATTTGCTTGTTAGTTTCAAGATAAGTTAAGTCAACTGCTGTTTTAAATTTGAAAGATCTCCTTTCCTGCTCAAGATGAACTCTAGTCTCTAAAGGGTGGTTTCCAGCACCCTTCACTCCCTTTTAAAGGATACCAAATGTCTAGGAAGAAGGATAAGTATTCAGATACTGTCAGAGTTGAACCACCTCTTCTATCGAGTACATTTTTATTACTTATCTAAAAGTACACGGCTATGGGCATTGGTACGTTGGTAAAAGGAAAACTTTCCCAACATATTCCTAGCTTATGTCTTATTAGGTAGTGGGAGATCATGAGAAATCAAACTTCTTGGGAAGCCCCAACTTCCTTTTCCCCTCATATGCCTCATCCTATTAAGTTTCTGGACACTGGTGACTAGGTGCCCCACCATTTCCAGTTAGCAAAACACTTCCGGAATTCGGCTTCCATTTCTAAGCTCAGACCCAGGTTAGTGAAATGTGGAACCAAGTGGCCCTGACAAAACCCAAGCTGATAAATCAGTTACACTTGATGACACGGTGCCCAAAAAAAATTGTCACCTTGCTGAGTAGGCTCATGGAGTGACAGCTGACCAAACTGAATTTCTCCAGCTTTTTATATTTGTGACATATCAGGATAATTTCCTACACACCAGGTAAATAATTCTATTGTAGCATTATCTAAAAATGTTGGCATGGAGTGCTAGTAAGTACTGGCACAGAAGACTTGCTGTTTTTAATTCATTCAACTATTCCTTAATATTATGAAGCAAACCAAATTGGGTGAAGAAGCCTTCAGTGATGCCAAGACTCAGAAAATGAATCACTATTTGACCTTTTCATTACAAAGACAGCTGTAAATGATTCAAGCTCTGATGTGTTTTTTTTTTCCAGATGTTGACTCCACTATTGTTGGCATCTTATTGTTAGGTAACTCTTGATGCTATTCCTGGAATACTCTTTTACATTCCTCACTGAACCACATGTGATTCTTTGACATGCTGTCAGTAATAAAGTGACGGATGTACTAGGTGCTTTAAATGTACATATTGTGCTGCGACACAATTCAGCTGTTGCTAATAATCTACAGCAGCTCCTGGACAGCCAGTCTCATGCTGCTAGTCTTTGCAGAATTATGCCCATTTAGCAGGATGGTAAGGTCCATAATCCTTTCTCCAAAATTCTGAAATCCAAAAAGCTCCGAAAACCAAAGTTTTTCCTCGCCAACAGCTGACGTCACTCAGGTGTGACATGGCAGCACTAGCAGAGGCTGCCAGACGTCAGTTGTGGCTCAGCGCTCGTACTGGTTACATGTGCATTTGCCGTTCGCTGATATTTTGTGTTCACTGTTGACATTGTGTTTAATTTCACTGTGAAAATGTCAAAAAGAGCCGCAGATACCCCTATGGGTAATAATGAGAAAAAGAGAAAGAAGCATCTATCATCATCAATAATGCAGAAAGTGGAGTTATTGCAGAAGCGTGATCGTGATATGTCTGTGCAGCATCTTACTGAAGGATATGGTGTCGGAACTATCACCATATATGATTTAAAGAAACAGAAAGACAAGTTACTGAAGTTTTATAGTGACAGTGACGTTCCACTTTATTCCAGTAAGTCATTTACCATGTGTTTGATTCGGTTCGTTTGAAGCTGTGTATTTTTATGTTTTATTGAATGTTTCTGTTGGAAATAAAAAATGTTTGATATTATTCCCTAAACAATACAGTATAACAACTATTTACATAGCATTTACATTGTATTAGGTATTGTGAGTAATCTAGAGATGATTTAAAGTATACGGGAGGATGTGCGCAGGTCCGGAGCTCCGCCGGGTCCAGAAGTGCACCACACTAAGACAGGTTAAATAAGGGACTTGAGCATACGTGTTTTTTTGTATCCGCGGGGGGGGGTCCTGGAACCAATAAGGAGGGATTCTGAAATCCAAAAAATTCTGAATTCCGAAATGCAACTGGGCCCAAGGATTTCGGATAAGGGATTGTGGACCTGTAATTCAAATTATGGTGTGAAGCTAGGACTTTCTGTCCAAAAGGACATGGCAATGCTGATCCTGCCAATGCTTTCATGGACAGATGCACAAAGCCAATAAGAGCTGACCCTTTGTACTGGATTTAACAGTAATGTCCTGTAAAATTCCATCAGCACAGTGAATAGCAGTGCTGGATATCTCATTCAATGCCTCCTACTTTCTTCCTAGGTGTCTCAAAAATGCCCACGCACTGCTTTATTGTTTCCTATTGTTGCCTACTAAACTGCATGAATAAAACAAATGTATCCCTTAACAGATATAGGATGGAAAATAGTCCAATGGATTTCTTCTTGCTATTTTAATATCCATTCATAGATTGCCTCGACAAATATGGTAATAAGCTACTTTTTGAACTTTCTCAGAAATATTACACTATGAGTAAAAGGATTTTAAACACAGTTACAATGAGGCTGAGATGAGTTGATTGACAAGGACCTTGAGGGTAAAGGCATCCCCAACTTTTGCTGCTGTTAATCATCTAGCTGATGGTGGTCATAGGTTTGAAAAGTAATGTTACCACAGCACCCATGTCCCCAGTGAGGGGGCACTGAAGCCAAAAAATACGGACTATTAAATGCTCCCCATCCCCCACCAGCCTCAAACCCTATAAATGTAAACATACGATGAACTTCCTATTTGCAGTGGAAATTCATCTTCCACCCTACATACTCTTTTAATACATAAATCCATATCTTTCATTATACCAAAACCACATGCTTACTGACACTATGTTTTTGTGATTTTGGCATAATATCAGGTTTATCTGCTAGCTTTCAAAGAAATTGTGAATGTGGCTCTTTTTTTTTGGTGTACTTGTACTGTTACGAAAAAGACCGGCATTCTCTTTTGTTCACAACTGAAATTTTGCACCATCAGACTTTGTATGGTGCTAATGCTGCCTAACTTTATAGATTTGTTTCTTTTTTGTAAGTTATTGCTTCACTTTTGCATGGATTCCTACACACTACAGAAACTAGCACAGTGAAATCAGATGCAGAATCACCGAACAGCACAAGAAGGTAGTTGTTTCACTGTACTTGCCGTGTGTCTTTGACAGAGCTATACCATTATTCCTATTCCTCTGCCTACATTCAATAGTTTTCCTTCAGGTATTTTATTAATTTAGACCATAAGACATAGCAGCAGAATTAGGTACCAGTGTCAAGTAAAATGTTAATTCCTCATGACATTCATCAATCATCTCAATAAACCATTATCCGAATCAACTGCAGCCGCGGTTGATTTCTTGAGCCAACCCTACTGATACAATAGGCTAATTCCTTCAAGAGAATGAAGACAGAACTAACATTTCTGTCTCATCCATTTACTGTGAGACATGTCCACAACAGAGGGCATGTGCAATAAATTTGTGAAATTAACACTTACTATTGCCTAACCAAAGCATTTTGATCCCCAAGGCAAGATAAAAATCAACAGACTTAATACCTCTAAAACAGTCTGGGTGTAAGCAATACAAAGGTAAGGGTTCAATGTTGACAGTAGAATGCTGAAATGGAAAGATGGTCCTGATACAGTTGTAAAAGTTTGTGAACCTTTTGCAATTACCTGGTTTTCTGTATTAATTACTCATAAATTGTGGTCTGATCTTCATTTAAGTCATAATAAAAGACAAACACAATCTGCCAAAACTAATAACACACATACAATTGTACATCTTCTCATCGATACTAAGTACATCATTTAAACAATCACAGCCCAAGTTCAAAAAAGAATGTGAACCTCCGGGGTAATGCCTTCTACAAAAGCTATTTGGGACGGGTGTTCCAATCAATGAGATGAGATTGGAGGTGTGGGTTGTAGAGGTGCTCTGCTATATATTTTTTTATATATATATAAAAAAAATAAAAAACACAAAGTCAGGTTACTGACAGATCTTTCTTGAGAAGAGCAAGCTCTATTTATGTGCACTACGCCCTAATCAAAACAACTTTCAGAGGACCTAAGGAGAACTGTGGAGATCTACGAAGCTGGAAAAAGGGTACAAGCACTTCTAAAGATCTGAGTGTTCATCAGTCCACAGTAAGGGGAATTGTCTACAAATGGAGGAAATTCAGCACTGTTGCTACTCTCCCTAGGAGTGGGCATCCTGCAAAGATCACACCAAGAACACAATGTGCGTTGCTGAAAGAGGTGTAAAAGAACCCATGGGTAACAGCACAGGACCTGCAGAAATCTCTACGACTTGCTAAAGTCTCTGTTCATGTGTCCACTATCAGGAAAACACTGAACAATGGTGTTCATGGAACGACACCACAGAGGAAAGCACTGCTCTCAAAAAAACCTCTTTGCTGCACGTCTCAAGTTTGCAAAAGACCACCTGGATGTTCCACAACGCTTCTGGGACAGTATTGTTTGGACAGATGAGACAAAAGTTGAACTTTTTTGGCAGAATTGCACACCACTATGTTTGGAGGAAAAACGGCACTGCACACCGACACCAAAACCTCATGTCATCTGTGAAGCCTGGTGGAAGAAACATCATGGTTTGTGGGTGTTTTGCACACTCAGGGCCCCAACAGCTTTCAATCATTGAGGGAACAATGAATTCAAAATTGTATCAAGAAATTTTACAAGAGGACGTCAGGGTAGCAGTCTATCACCTGAAGCTTAATAGAAGTTGGATGATGCAATAAGACAGTGATCCGAAAAACAAGTGCAAATCAACAATAGAATGGTTTAAAAAGAAGAAAATTCATGTTTTGGAATTGCCAAGTCATAGTCCAGACCTTAACCCAATTGAGCTACAGGAAATCTAGTTTCTGGTCAGACTATGTTAATAAATACAAGGATTCACTTACTTTTTTCCAGCCTGGACTGTGAATGATTAAACAATGTGTTCAATAAAGACATGAAAGGTGTAGGTGTTACTAGTTTAAGCAGATTGTGTTTGTCTATTATTGTGACTTAAAAGATCAGACCACACTTTATGAGTAAATAATGCAGAAATTCAGGTAACTGCAAAGTGTTCACAAACTTCTTGCAAAAGGATAATGATGAAATTGTAACTATCTGCAGAAGACAATTTGTTTGCAATTATTGCATTGCCTTTGATGCAACAAAGTTCACACCTAACTAGAATGGCATTCAGTTAAGTACTGAATTAAGTAGCTCACCACATGTACAGTTAATAAAAGGAATCAAAAAGGTGCAAACAGGAACTGTAATCATGTCACACATTTTTCCTTAATACAGTAATAACACAAGGTAAAAATAAGAAACAGGAGTAGACCATTTGGATCCAAAAGCCAGCAGCATCAATACAATGGCCAATTCTGTCCGTCAAATACACTTTCAGAATCAGGTTTAATATCACTGTCATGTGTCATTGAATGCTTATCTGCACAATCCCTATAATCCTCCAGTACATGTGCTCAAACATCTTTTTGATCTCAGCCAGATAGTCTCCATTTACTCCAAAGAATAAAACTAAAGTTTCATCGCTTCAGAACTGTCAATTGCTAATGAAGGATCAAATGCATACCCTTGACTCATGAACAACCATACGTTCGAGTTGAGGGCGCATTATGCACGTATAACAAATCTATAAGGCCGCTACATGTAGGATACATGTCAAATAGGACACAGAGGATAGAAACACAATTTATTTTTAACATCCGAGCTTCTGCAACTGGTATAATCTCATGCTGTTCCCAAAAATTACACTGATGCATCACCTACCCCCTGTGGTTGGGTGTCCCAGGGAATAACAGTGGTGCAACAATTAAATTAAGGCCTGGACAAAACCCAAAACTCAAATCCTACCATGGCAGCTGTGAATTTTAAATACTGTCAATAATTTATTTAAATATTATACTGACCATTGAACCATAGAGTTGTAAAAACAGATGTCCTCAGCAATCCAACAATTGTTGAGAATCAAATCATAATTTAAGTGACTTAATTCGACAGACAATAGATCCTTATATACAAGGGATATCAGATAAACACACAAAAGTAACAAGATCAGATATGATCTCAATAATTTCACAAGACACAAGGAGTCAAATGTTGTTCTATTTATGTTCCCTTAGCTCACTAAACTTAGAAGCATCATTTCATATTAACAACCAGACATCCTAAGAATTGATATTTTCCGTTTCTGTTTACTTAGCTGCAACCAAACTCTAAACTCTCTATGGATACAGCAGATTCCAGTTAATTGCGACAGCAGCTTAGTTGGGACAATGCTTAAGGAACAAAATCAAATACAGAAAATTGCTGGGATCCTTTTGATTTATTTGGGACACTATGCCACTTAATTGGAGGAGACTTGCCGAACAGGTTCTGACTATTGTCAGTTGCACGCACTGGTTTGTGTGTTCAAAAATAGTTGGCAAGAAATGAACAATAAAACAG
The DNA here is from genome assembly GCF_030028105.1 of Mobula birostris. Classification (NCBI taxonomy): domain Eukaryota; kingdom Metazoa; phylum Chordata; class Chondrichthyes; order Myliobatiformes; family Myliobatidae; genus Mobula; species Mobula birostris. The sequence goes on from NC_092379.1 coordinate 118,902,455, forward strand.
CTCACAACTATTTTGCTTACTGCGGCTTCAAGCATTTGGGCTTGAAGATGCCAGAAACGACCAAAAGTGAAAGTTAAACAATTTCACTACTTCAAGTTAGGAACTATGAAGAATTTGAAACTATCTATCGACAACCATCATGAATGTTACAATGAAAATGAAGATTTGGAGGATGCAATCGCCGACAGCTTTGTATGAAGGCACTAGGTATCGACACTGATTTTTTTCCATTGCGTGCACTGCATGAATTCCTCCATAAGTATTAGGAACAAATAGAGTTTTATACTGTAGCACTATTGATAGTGTTCTAATTTGTTCTGTATTTCATTTAAATACATAATTTGTTACTCAGTTTGACTTTCTTTAAAATACCTTTTAAACTATTTCCACTAAACTTCGGCTAATTGGGGCAACCACTTTGAGACAGAGGAAAAGAGTAACAATTGTGGTGCAATAAATATTTATTAGCACTCAATGCTAAAGATCCTTGAAACAATTCAGATGGCATTTTACTTTTCATCAGATTTCAAACAGTTTGATGGTAAAATTCTAGAAGCCCATTTTGAGTTGAGGGTTGGAAAGTACAGGTGGGGGTGATGGTGAGTTGGCTAAAAATGGAGTACTAGCAAACAGCCAAATGCAAATTTCAACCCTGTATGAGGTTTTCCTGTAACCCCTTGCCAAAGTTGATTTGACCTTGATTGCCTTCTAACGGCACTTTCCTCACAAGACAACAACAGCTGGTGTGAAGTGAGAGCTGCTGGCTTTCAACACAAGTCACCTTACAACTCTATCAACTGGAATTATCAATGATGCATGACAGTTTGAACCGAAACAGAAAATAAAAGCACGTCAGTTTGAAGGTGCAACTGCTACCCTCATGTGCCATTCCATTCGTTGTTCACCACAGTCAGTCACCATTATCACTAAACGATCAGAACCCCTTTCTGCATTCATTGATTAAAAGTGTAGACGTGACTTAAGACCATAAGACATAGAAGCAGAATTATTACACCATTCAGCCCATCAGGTCTGCTTTGCCATTCCATCATGGCTGATTTATTTTCCCTCTCAACCCCAATCTCCTGCTTTCTCCCTTTAACCTTTGATGCCCTTACTAATCAAGAAACTTTCAACCTCCGTTTTCAACATACCCAATGGCTCGGCCTCCCCAGCCATTTGCGGAAAAGAACTCCACAGATGTACCACCTCTTGGCTAAAGAAATTCTTCCTCATTTCTATTCTAAAGGGAACATCCTTATATTCAGAGACTATGCCGTCTATTCCTAGACTCATCCACTACAGGAAACATCCTCACCATGTCCCTCACCCCCGTCTAGGAATTTGACTATTCAATAGATTTCAATGAATAGTCAATGAGATCTCACCCCTCCCCATTCTTCCCTGAACACGAGCAAGTACAGGCCCAGTGCCATCAAATACTCCTCGCACATTAACCTTTCCATTCCTGGAATCGTTCTCCTGAACCTTCTCTGGACCCTCACCAATGCCAGCACACCCTTTCTTAGATAAGGGGCCCAAAACTGCTCACAATACTCCAAGGGCAGTCTGACCAATGTCTTATTCAGCCTGAACATTACATCTTTGCTTTTATGTTCTAGCCCTCTCAAATGAATGCCAACATTGCATCTGCCTTCCTTACCACTGACTCAGCTTGAAAGTTAATCTTTAGGGAATACTGCATGAGTCCCAAGTCCCTTTGCACCATTTACAAAATAGTCTATGCCTTTATTCCTTCTACTAAGGTGAATGACCGTACTGTATTCCATCTGCCACTCCTTTGCCCATTCTCCTAATCTAAGTCCTTCAGCAAACTCCCTGCTTCCTTTACACCACTTGACCCTCAACCTATCTTTGTATCATCAGCAAACTCGGTCACAAGGCCAATTTCATTATCCAAATCAATGATATACAACGTTTAGAGAAGGGGATCCCAAAACTGACCCTTGCGGAACAGCACTATTCTCCGGCAGCCTTTCATTCCCACACTACCAGTCAGCCAATCTTCTATTCATACTTGTATCTTTCCTGTTCTGCAGGTGTTCACTCTTAATTGCATAAATGCATATATATATAAATAGACATTTACATTCATTTGAGCAAACAACTGACCAAGCCTTTTAGAATAATTTTACTTTTCCTTTTTTCAGCATTGTATTAGAATATTAGTTTACACATTTGTGTCAAATGGTGCCAGAACGGCTGCCATTTTAAGTCAGCAAGCTGCTAACAAGAGGGTTAGTGTACTTCAGGAGCCACCAATATGGGAAAGATGAGGTTTAATCCGCTTCCCAAAACCAAAAACTTTCAAAGAATAATGCTGCAGCCTCCTGATAAGCCTTAGAAGGGCTTCTGGAGGACAAACAATGGCAAAAATTTGCTGTAGCTTATTAGACGGGGTGAGTGTGGATAAAACTAACAGGTTTCATTTTGTTTAAAAGCAGCAAGTTAGCTGCTCTTTTTGTTGCCATAATCTTAAGCAATTACTGTATTAAATCATGCTAAAATATCCACTGTTTAATCACTGACTTCACTCTTGAATGACAGAGAAAGCATTCCAACCTTTAGTAAATTAGAAAGAACACTGATCAGATTTTTTTAAAATACAAGCACCCAAGCAGCTGTCATTCTTAGCGGACTGATCAATTCTCACTAAATTCACCAAACAGTGCTGTAACTTAGCAGGTACTTCCAACAGGGGATAAGAAAGCTCGTAACTAAAAGAGATCGTAAAAGAGAATCAAAATTAGGATGAGAGGAATTGGGAAGGTGACGAACACAGGTTTTATTTTGAAGGGCAAAGAATCCCCTCGATCTTTCTTTGTATATTGGAGGCTTTTTAAATACAACCAAATTATCATCCACTGGATTCCATGGAATTCAGCGGTTACTAAAAAACAAATCCATGTCAGCACAGACATTATGTTATCCTGCAGCACTATTTTCACATTGGCTTTTCAATAAGAGAACCAGGCTTAATTATATATTAAAGGAATGAAGTGTGATACATGACTTACACATATTGATGTTACGTGTAAACATGATCATAAGCCTATCACGTTTCACCTAGTTATGGAAGCTATATATAAAAAAAATCAGTGAATAGACCCAGTCGGGAGTCCATTTGAATGACTTATGAAGGGATTTAGCCATCTTAATGGGGGGGGGGGGGGGCGGGGGAGATTTCCCAAGGAAGCTGTAGTTGAGCAAAAAGAGAAACATTCCCATGAAACGTAAAGGCAGAACATTCAAAAGCAAATATCCCTGACAGATAAAGTTATTTATGGTATTTGACAAATGTCAAGTTTAGAATATAAGCTGAGAACCAAGAACGCACTCGGTTAGAGGAGAATTTTAAATAAAGACAACACAAAGTGCCAAGGGAAAAAAAATAGAAAGCATCATAAAAGGGAACCCAAAAAATTACAAATAGGAACAGTACAGTTTAAAAACAGCATGGCAATTACAGACAAAAAAAAATTTTCTTGTACAGAGTATGTGACTGGAGTTCCCAACGAGACCTTCGCATCTTTTCCTCATGAAGAGGGCAGATAATGTTGCAGAAGTAATTATTAGGGCAAATTGATAAAGGATGATGCAACTCAAATCTTTCACTACTTCTTGGATATGAACATGGTACCAAAGAACAGGGGGGATTGCCAATACTATAACCCATTCATAAAGAGTGCAAAGGTGTAAAATTGGTAACTAGCCTGCTAGTTCTGGGAGGATGATTAAGTCTACACTAATAAAAGAAAAATAAAAGGCAAATTAAATTGCACTTGACTCATACATTTTTAAGTTCTTTGATGAATTACCTGTTGAAAACCTGAATGTAGACTTCAAAAGACAAATGCCATCTGATATTTTCAATTATGTCAGAAAATAAGTTTTGTTCTGATGAACAAAAACCTTATGATAGAGAGAGATACACACAGTTAGTGCCTCCAGAAAGCATAAAAAACTAGTTATTTTGTTCTTTGATGTAGTTATTGCAAATGGGGTGTATGGGGTGTCAGGGAGGGGTAGCACCTCTGGTGGGGGAACATGTTGCGTCCTTTTTAGGGCGGTTAGTCCACCTTTGGTCCCCACCTGGCACTCAGCTCTCACCTATGGCTCCCCGTAGCTGTTTGCATGTGACAGTGGCCACACCCCGGGCAACGTCTTCAACAAGCCGGCTAAACCAGGTGAGGGTAGTCGACGGGTCTCAACCCCTCGGTGAGATAGGGAGTTGTCTATCCCAGCATGTGAAGACAGACTCCGGCGAATTGAGCGGACGAGACCAAAGGAAGGTCCAACGGTCAGGAAGGCGGTCTCTGCAAGCGTCGTGGAACGTGTAGAGCAGGACAAGACACAGAAGACGTCCTGGTCATCCACTGCGCCTAGTCCCATCTCCAGCCATCTAGACTCTGTCTTGCCACTGGATCCAGATGGGAATTGGGAAGAGACAGTGAGGCTGATGCTGCGCAACTCTCCCTCACTTAAATCCAAATCACGTGCTAGTCTCAACACCATCATAATGGTGTCGAGGTCCTCATCGACGTCAACGATGGACGAACAACAACAATGTTGCAAATATAATTCCAAAGTCTGTGGGTGACACAGAACTTAGCAATGCAGTAAATATAGAGCAAGTTTTATCTTTATCAAAATATCAACTTTTATTTAGATGTATATTATTGAAACTGTGATGCATTCTGTAAGTACCAACATGGAGAGGCACTATAATCAGATGGCACCATTTCAAGAACTAAAAAGTGTCATCTGATTTTGAAAAAACTACACTAGTTAGGATAAACTTCCCCAGTGAGTCAGCAGCCAAAAATTTCAGTATGAAAATAATAATAAAGGGAAAGTGAAAATTATTTTAATCCCAGAGTTTGCACAACTCCCCATCACCACCTGGGAATATTCAAATCTGGAACACACCACATGGAAAGCCCAGGAACTGATATCCAAACTAAAAACCCTAATTGAAGACTAATTTCCAGCTTTTGAGGGAAAAACAGATTAAACTGGATTCAACTCTTTATCAAGCAAAAGGTCAATTCCAATTATCTTACTCTATTCTTAAATTATGGTTTTTCTATTCCAAAAAGGTAAATCAGAAAATGATGCAAAATTCCTATTAGATATTATTCTTCAGAAAGAAGGTTAGGCTAGGCTAGAATAATTATTGCAAGCATGCAGGATCAAACTTTCAAACAAACATCAGTAGCTTTTATACAGACAATACAGCAGTTTTCCAGTAAAGCCAGTAGAAGTCAGGACAGGACAGATTTAAGTCAGGAGCAGTACTGAAAAGAAATCAGAATCAGGAGCGACGAACTACTAGAGCACCCAGTTGATGGAGCAGCATTTGTATGGAGGTGAAGGTGGGGGTGAAAAGACTGTCAACACTGCAGAAGAACTAAGAGTTGAGAAGGAAAATGGCCGGTACACAAAGGGGATTGGTGAGACTGAGGCCAGAAGCTGACTGGTGCATTGAAGAAGATTTAAAGGACGATGGATAGATGGAGCGACTTGGGGAAGAGTTAAGTTGGGAGACAGAGCCAAGTGGATGAAAAATGGAAGCAAAGAAAAAGGCAGATGGAGAGGGTGGATGGAAGGGAGGAGACAACTAGGAAGATAATAAAGTAGGAACAGAAACACTAGAATCTGATCAGCTGGTGGTAATGGGAACCTTTAGGGGAAAGGTCAGGAACTTTATGGGGGAGAGGGGATGTGTAGGGTAAAATATATGTGTAGTAGGTGAATGGAAACAGGAGAGGAAAAATTATGGGTGATGAAAAATAGATTACAATGAGAAGACTAGGGGACTTCCGGGTCATCAAGGGAATGGCGGCGTAAGGAAAAGGTCTCTCGACAAAAAACAAGGTAAACTGCCCCATAATCGAATTTAGACAAATACTTAATATTGCATAACTATATTAATAAAAGGGGCAAGGATGATGTCTAAGAACAAGATTAAAAAGTCCGCTCCGAAGGCTGATAAACATAAAGAGACGCAGCAAGGCGACGGGCCTAGCTCCCCCACGGCAAGCCAGGACGGAGATAATGAGGGGGAATCGGTGACTCTGTCCTTGATTCTCGGAGAGATTCGCAAGTTCCAACAAGATAACAGCAAACAGCTGGAAGATATTAAAGGAGAAACAGTAAAAACTAACTCGCAGATAGATGAAGCCGAAGCGAGGATTGTTGGAATTGAAGAGAAGCTACAAAACGCAGAGGAGGTGATAGCAGAAATGCTGAAGCTGCAAGACCAGCTCCAGTGGAAACTAATAGATCAAGAAGGCCGCTCGAGAAGGGAAAATGTGAGGATTTACGGAGTTCCCGAAGGAACTGAAGGTAAACCCGGATTGATGATTCCCTTCGTGGAGAAGCTACTTAGAGAGAACCTTGATATACCGGCCACAAAAGACCTACAGATAGAAAGAGCTCACCGCGCGTTGGCACCACAGCCTCCGGCAGGCACCCAGCCCAGATCGATTCTGGTCAGATTTCTCAGTTACAGAACGAAGGAAGAGGTGCTTTAAAGGGCATGGCAAAAGAAAGGTTTCATGTGGAACAACTGTAAAATCAGTTTAGACCACGACTACGCACTGGGGATTCTTGCCAGACGGAAGGAATATACGGAAACACGGAGAGTCCTGAAGGAAAACAACATCAGATTCCAGACCCTGTATCCAGCTCAGCTGAGAGTCTTTTACGACGAAGGGACAAAAACTTATGCTACGGTGGAGGAGGCAACATTGGACCTGGCGGACCGGGGACTACCTATTAAAGTTATCACCCAACTGGAGTCGCTACTGGAGAGGATTCGGCAGAAGTCGTGGCAGTTAGTGGGGCGAGGGCGCTCCACTCGAACCAGAGTGTCAAACTACAAGGAAAAGCTGCAAATATTCAGACGCGAATGTACAGAGAACACAGATTAATTAAGAGAAATGACTGAAAAGAGTAAATCGGACTTAAAGGTAAAATGAAAACTGGTAACTGAAAATAAACTAGACGGAATAACTTGAATGATAGCAATATGGTCGAGACATAAATAGGAGAAAATTCCCTATGATTATTCAAACTGCTGAGGGCCCTCTAACACAGGGTGAAGATAGAGGTTATCCCTCTGAACTGAGGCGGGTCGGTGCTCAGGCCTCACTGTGGGAAGTCGGGAAAAATTTTCAAATGTTGCACGTTCAAAAATGTCTAGGGTGTGGTTATATGTCTTGGTTTACTGTTGAGAAGGGATTGCTTACTGTTTGGTTAGAAAAGGAGAGTTTTTTTTTCTACTAGAGAAAAATGCAAACTGAATTGGTAAAAATAATTTCCTATAATGTTAATGGGGTTTTGAATCCAATTAAAAGAAATAAGATTATGTCTAAATTGAAAAAAGAGAGGGCACAAATAGCTTTCCTCCAGGAAACACATATGAGCCAATCTGAACATGGAAAATTAAAAAGAATGGGCTTTAAGCATGTATTTTATTCATCATATAAATTGAGTCACAAAAGAGGGGTAGCTACTTTAATATCAAGTACTCTTAATTATGAACATATTTCAGAGACTAGAGACAAAGAAGGACGGTTCGTAAAAATCACAGGAAGAATAGAAGGTACAGAAATAACATTGCTGAATGTTTATGCTCCTCCAGGTTGTGAATGGTCATTTTATAGACACATTTTTGACGTAATGGTCAGTTCTCAAGGGGTAGTAATTTGTGGAGGGGATTTTAATATTAGATTAAATCCTATATTAGATTCTTCAAGAATAGTTACTCAGAATAAACCCCTGACTCGGAAAGTGAATTCATTGATGGAGGAGTTGGGAATTATAGATGTCTGGAGGGAATTACACCCTACTAGTAAAGATTATACATATTACTCTTTCTCTCATTCAGCCTATTCAAGGATAGACTATTTCTTTATCTTTAATACAGATAGACTCAGGATAAAAAACTGTAATATTGCAACAATTGATCTGTCGGATCATAGCCCAGTCTCTATGTCTCTAATCCTGGAAAGGAAAATGAGGAAAACACTATGGAGGCTAAACTCACATATACTCAATAACCCGAAAGTAATGGAGAGATTAAGGGGAGAAATCAAAGAATATCTAGACCTTAATGACACGGGAGAAACATCACCAGTGATCTTATGGGATACATTGAAAGCTGTACTGAGAGGGAAAATTATTTCCATTACCACTCACATGAAAAAAATCAATGCACAAAAATTAGCAGACCTTCAAGGAAAATCAAAACAACTTCAAGTTGTAGATAGCAACAAAAGTAATTCAAATCGAAAACAGGAAATTAGGAAATTGCAAAGTGAAACTGACGATAGGAGGTAAATCAGCTAGATTATTAGCATATAAATTACGAAAACAACAAGCAGACAATACAATTCATAAAGAATCCAAAGACAAAGCTTGTGGAGAGTACAATAGGGAAAATTCAAGAGAGTTTTGAAACATATTATCGAGAGCTGTACTCCCAACCCCGGGCCCCCAATGAGCCCTATATAGACAGTGTATTGAATTTTTTAAATCTACCTGAACTTACAGATTTACAAAATGAAAGTTTATTAGAACCAGTAACTGTCAAAGAATTGAACGTGGCCATCTCTAGGTTAAAGGCTGGAAAGTCCCCGGGTTCTGATGGGTTTACCTCAGAGTGGTACAAATCCCTGAAGACACAGTTAGCCCCATTACTACTTAACACCTTTAACTGGATCTTGCAGAGAGGAGAAACTCCACCTTTCTGGAGAGAAGCGATTATTTCAGTTATTCCTAAAGAGGGTAAAGATAAACTAGAATGCGGCAATTATCGGCCAATTAGTGTTCTTAATTTAGATTACAAACTATTTACATCTATATTAGCGCGCAGATTGGAAAAGCTTTTACCTGGCCTAATCCACTTAGACCAGACTGGATTTATTCAACAAAGACAAACACAGGACAACATAAGGAGAACTCTGCACATATTAGAACAGGTTAATAAGAACGAGACAGAGACAATGGTAGTAGGATTGGACGCTGAGAATGCTTTTGATTCGGTTAGTTGGGCATTCCTATACAGAGTGTTAGGAAGATTCGGCTTTCAAGAAAAGTTTATTAAAGTAATTCAGACTCTATATGACAGCCCTACAGCCCGAGTTAAGATAAATGGGGACCTCTCTGACTCCTTCATCTTAGAGAGAGGCACTAGACAGGGATGCCCAATTTCTCCTCTCCTTTTTGCGCTATATATTGAACCGCTTGCCCAACTAATAAGACAGAGCGAAATCGTAAAAGGTACCAAGGTGGCAGGGATTGAACAGAAAGTGGCATTATTCGCAGATGATGTTTTGGTCTGAGTGAACCAGAAAAATCATTTATAGGATTGTTTACACTGTTGGATGACTTTGGGAAAATATCAGGTTATAAAATAAATGTAAAGGAAATGCAGGTTGTGTCCCTAAATTATACACCATCCAAAAAATTGCAGGATACATATGATCTTAAGTGGGAAGCTAAATCATTAAAATATTTAGGAATAACCCTGCCGAAGGATCTTTCAACATTGTCACAGGTAAATTATGGGCCATTAATCTCAGAGATAAAAGCAGATATGCATAGATGGAATCTTATCCCCTTTTTAAGTTTAAATTCAAAGATAAATACTATAAAAATGAATATTCTTCCTCGGTTATTGTATCTTTTCCGTACTTTACTGGTGGAGGTGGATGATAATCAATTCAGGGAATGCAACAAATGGATTTCCTGCTTCATTTGGCAAGGAAAGAAACCTAGAATTCGATATAACACCTTACAGTTAGGGAAGGAAGGAGGAGGTATGGTTCTTCCTTGCCTGAGAAATTATTTTTATGCCTCACAGATAACCCCTCTGTTATATTGGTGTAATAGGGAATATAAGGCTAGATGGAAGGAAATAGAATTTGGATTAGTTGACAGTTTTCCTCTTCAGGCCTTAATAGCTGACAAAGGATTGATGGTTCAGTTGGAAAAATTTTAAAATGCTTGGATAAATCTTACATTAAAAGTATGGCAGAAGGTGGTTAATTCATGTGGAATTAATAACATGTTAAAACTCTTTAGATGGTGTGCATATGATACCGAATTCCTTCCCAACAGAGGAGATAAAAGATTTGAGCTATGGATAAAGAAAGGTCTTACAACCTACCTCTCATTTATAGATAAAAGAGTATTACAAAGTTTCCAAATCCTGCAGGACAAACATGGCCTAGAACATAATGACTTTTTTTAGGTACCTTCAAGTACGAAACTATGTTAACCAGAGTTGTAGATATACAGACCTATCAACAGTAGAATTAGAATTTTTCAAGATTCTGAATTCAGCTTGCAGTTCAATACCTAGTAAATCAGTTTCTCGATTATATAATGCACTCTCCCATGCTAAAAATGTAAACACACTGTATATTAAAGAGAAGTGGGAGAAAGAAACGGGGTTCGTACTTTCAGAGGAGGCTTGGGAGAAAATCTGCAGCTTTCAATGGTCCTCGACTAATTCTTTGACTTGGAGAGAACATTGTTGGAAAAACATTCAGTTGCTCTGCCATCTGTGTCTCTCATTACAATATCTCAAGCGTCATTTCTTATTAGCCTTTTACCCTTTATATACTTTAAAAAAAGGCTTTCAGTATCTTCTTTGATATTAGTCACCAACTTCCTTTCATGATTCATCTTTTCCTTCCTAATGACCTTCTTAGTTTCCTTTGAAGTTTTTAAAAGCTTCCCAGTCCTCCATCTTCCCACTAGCTTTGGCTTCCTTGTGTGCCCTCTCTTCTGCTTTTACTTTGACTTACCATAGAGGCGAGAACTTTTTGTATGAAAACCACAAAATTACAGAATAAATTTTAGAAGATGAATGTATAGGCTAGAAATAACTGAAAATGAGACAGAAGGTTAGCTTGTACTCTCCAGGGAAATATTTGCAACTGTTGTTTAAAAGAGATTTTATGAGGAAATAGAACAGGAATCCGATAGAAAAGCTGGAGAATATAGAGGGGTTATCTGCCTTCAGAACTCAGACCATACAAGTGGTTCCAATATATTTTTTCCTCTATTTGTGTACTTAAGTAAAGAACCAGCATCTACCAGGATAAATTCATGCAAGGTACAACTTCTATGCAACCAGGGATTCATTGAAGTATCATTTGGGGAGTTGGGAATAGGAGAAGTTGCTAGTGCAATGAAGGAAAATGCACAATCGCATGAGGATAGGTTGAGCAAGATAGAGCTTTTCTCTTTACAGAAAAGGGGGATAGGTGTTGTGTCTAACCCTCAATAAGCCCTTTATCAACTTGACAGAAGTATATAAAATTACGAGACCAATAGACAGTGTGGTCAGACTGTTTTCTCAGGAGGCAATAGCCAATACCGAAGAACACTCATTTCAATTGAGTGAAGTAAAGCTTGGAGAGATGTCAGAGGTAGTGCTTTTTTAACTACACAGAATGGTGGGTTCCTGGAATGCAGAACTGGAGGGTGGGTGTTAGAGGCTGATACAACAGGGACATTTAAGAGATTTAGATAGACAATGGATACAAGAAAAATGGGCGGTTAAGGGAGAGAAGGGTTAGGTTAATCATGGAATATGTTTATATAAGTCAGCACTTCATCATGGTCAGGGTCCTGTAATGTGCTGTACTGTTTTATGTTCTATGATATTTTTACCTACTGATCTATAACAGGAAGCTGAGAGAACCAGTTCCAGAAAATAATAGATGCTCACCTTCAATCATTGTCGAAGATCCTGCACTGGAAGATCTTTTAGATCTAGACTTACAAGCGTTACTTTCTTTTCCAGATTTTTGTTTCCCTTCCAAAGCATTATCTTGTGCATCAGCTGCTTCACAGATTACTTCTGTGGTCCGAGGCTCCTCGGCCTTGACACGAGGCAGTTCAGTCACATCTTCACCCTGAGGCAATAGTAATCTGCCCTCTTTATCAGAGGGAGGGTGTTGACCATCATCAACCATTTCATCATTCCCTTCCAAATTAGACTCTATTTCTGCACTGCCTTTAACAACTGCATTGTCCATAGGCCTCTCTGTTTCGGGTGCTTCTGGGCCATCCGCCTTCAATAATGTGTCCATGTGCTCAGGTTGGTTTTCAGAAGAAAGCAGAGCACGGTCATTCGCAGAAATCTCTTTCACATCTGTTGTCCCTTTGTTGGATGCAGCTTCCACTGATTCTAACATATAATCCATAGCACTTCCCTCTTCATCTGGTCTGCAAGGATCATTCAGTCTGTATAACGAAGGACCAGTGTGTCCTTTCCCTAAAGGAGAGTCATTATAAAATGCCCCAAGTTCTCTTCTTTCACCATTTCCTTCGCTGAAGTTTTTTGGTTTAATCCACACCTCATTGCCTCCATCTGTATTCAGTTTTACTGTGACTTGCTCATTAACAGGGGGTGGCTTAAGAGAACTTCCTTCATCAGTAGTGGAATTTTGAGCCTTTTCTGAACAAGGCTCTGCAGAATCGAATGAAATATCCATGACCACAGTTGACCGATTACTACTGTTATTTTGGACACTTTCTTTAGGAAGACATTTGGTAGATTCTGCAACACTGCCAGCATCCATTTTTTTAAGATAGTGCACACAAACTATAGGGAAATACAGAGAGAAATATTGGTTAAACAAGTCCTTTGCAAAGACCGCTACAAACAGACAGTTAAACAGTCACTGTACAACCAGGAAACTGATGACAATTCTTCATTAGAGTCTTGAAAAGTGATGGCAAATTTAAGTCAGGTGATACACCTAAATTAAGTTATGCTTTCTCCCATACTCTCTGAAAATAACAATAATGACTAAAGACCATGGAACGACTTCAACTTCATCTCAATATTCCAGCCAATTGGTGATTCCTGATCATCACTGTTTAACAGTGAGAAGACACCATTTACAAACTTGACACTGTGTTTTTCTACTTGCTTGCAATGGATCTCTGGGCTCAGACCAGTAATTTCAGTTTTATGATTCAGGCTGAAATTAATCAGATCAGGTCATTCGAAAGTCCAGGGTTTACACAACCCATACATCTTTTACCAAATGAGCAGGTACACAACTATCAGTTACCATAACTATAAATCACTTCTGAGTACTTACATCAGATTAAGATTGTAAATTCTTAGTACAACACATAACACTAATGACTTAAACTTGCAGATTCTGATACACATGAAACATCTTTTACTACTGAATGCATTTTAAGCAAAAAAAAACTAAATTTAAGACATTATTTCTTTGTGTGCAGAAAGTGAAGAAATACTAAGAAAGGCTTACTCATTTATGGGTAAATACTTATCTATGGAAGTTCCAATTGTCTGGCACTTTAATTCTCCATGCCAAGCAGATCTGTCTGTGGCTTCCTGAAATATTTCACCATCAAGTTTATTATCATTGCCTTGTATGTTGCAGAATGTGTTGCCTTACAACAGCAGTACAATACAGCAAAAACTACAATACATTATGAAATAAATACTGCAGAAAGAGGAATAAGGAGGCCCAACAGTAGCTTGAGAAACAGTATCTTTAGTCTGGGCACATTGCAGCTTCAAGAATTGAAACAAAATTCATCAGCTTCAGCTAATTCACTTTTTCCTCTGGCTCAAAACTAGCTGACTCTGCTGCAAAATTATCCACTGGTATTAACTCTAGGTTTCCTCTCTTCAAAGGGAGGGAAGGAGGAAAGGGATTTGTTTTGTTGTTTGTTGTGTTCTCTGTTGTTCTGCAGAGCATCGTGGGCATGCTATGTCGGCACTGAAATGTCTGGCAACACTTGTGCCCCCACACCCCCCCCAGCCAATTCCTTAGGTTTTGTTGGTTCTTAACATAAACAATGCATTTTACTCTATGCTTCGATGTGCATGTGATAAATAAATCCAAATCACAATCCAAACAACAGGAATTCTGCAGTTGCTGGAATTTCAAGCAACACACATCAAAGTTGCTGGTGAACGCAGCAGGCCAGGCAGCATCTCGAGGAAGAGGTACAGTCGATACCTCGTGCCGAGACCCTTCGTCAGGACTAACTTAAGGAGCTAGTAAGAGATTTGAGAGGGGGAGATCCAAAATAATAGAAGGCAGAAGGGGGAGGGATGGAGCCAAGAGCTGGACAGTTGATTGGCAAAAGGGATAGGGGAGGATCAGGGGACGGGAGGCCTAGGGAGAAAGGGGGGGGGGGTTGGGGGAAAAACCCAGAGGATGGGCAAGGAGTATAGTGTGTGTGTGTGAGTGTGTGAGTGTGTGAGTGTGTGAGTGTGTGAGTGAGTGAGTGAGTGAGTGAGTGAGTGAGTGTGTGAGTGTGTGAGTGAGTGAGTGAGTGAGTGAGTGAGTGAGAGAGAGAGAGAGAGAGAGAGAGAAAGAATATATATAAAATATATAATAAATAAATAACGGATGGGGTACAAGGCGGAAGTGAACTGACTTCTGTAACTTCCGTTAATGCCCCACCTCCCCCTCGTACCCCATCCGTTATTTATTATTTTATATATATTCTTTTTCTCCCTCTATCCTTCTCACTATACCCCTTGCCTATCCTCTGGGTTTCCCCCGCTCCCCCTTTTCTTTCTCCCTGGGCCTCCTGTCCCATGATCCTCTCATATCCCTTTTGGCAATCACCTGTCCAGCTCTTAGCTCCATCCCTCCCCCTCCCGTCTTCTTCTATCATTTTGGATCTCCCCTCCCCCTCCCACTTTCAAATCTCTTACTAGCTCTTCTTTAAGTTAGTCCTGATGAAGGGTCTCGGCCCGAAACGTCGACCGTACCTCTTCCTAGAGATGCTGCCTGGCCTGCTGCATTCACCAGCAACTTTGATGTGTGTCACAATCCAAATCTGATTTGCTGGGCATTTGCATTTTTTTTTCCTCTTTTCTACATCAGATTCCCTAAATCAGTAAGTTTTTAATTGATTTTCAATCACAAAGGAACAAAGGTGGAGTGGATAAAGATTTAAAGAAGGGAAAACTATGGGAGAGAAATTAAATTGGCCATCTTGACCAGAATATACCTTGGCCATGCCACTTAGGGAATTGTGACTGTATGTGCTATCCTAACAACTATAAATGCTGTGTGTGACCATAAGTACTGTGTTTCACACCTTGACCTCGGAAGAACAATGTTTCGTTTAGCTGTATACATGTGCATGGTTGAATGACAATTGAACTTCAATACAATTTAAATACAGTATTTAAATGGTGAGAGACAACACATCTCCAAGGTGCACATGATTTCTCCTGAATGATTCACAGAAGCCTTCAATGCATATATTAGAACTAATTAAGAAAGCTAACTTCTTTATAAACTGGGGAAACTGAACTGTAAGGTAGGAAGGTTATACTTCTGTTATCTGGGGCAGTGTTGAGAGTACATCTGGGATACTGGAAGAATGAAAATCAAAAGTTCAGAGGTTACCTCGAATGATAGCTGGAAAGGTCAGGCAGTCTTAATAACAGAAAAACTAAGTTTCTATTGGCAGTTTAGGAGATCACCTCCAAGAGGACCACAACCTTGTCGTTGATTTTGGAGGCTCGTGTGCCTCAATGACTTGGAGAGCTACGCTGGCTGGAGTCAGTGGCGTAACAGACACACAAACTTCTTTAGGAGAGCAAGAAGCAACTTAAATGATACATGTGAGAGACGTCTAATAAAAGCTCAACTAAACAGGGAAGGTGATTCCCCGCCCTCTTCAGAAGGCCTCAGGTTTTATGGAACACTTCAAAGGGTTATGGAAGCCAAGCATGGGAAAAATGTTTAGACAAGACCCTACGACATAAGAGCAGAATTAAGCCACTTGCCCAACCAAATCTGTTCAGCCTTTCAATTTTTTGGAACAGATAGAGATGATTTGATAAGCCAAGGGGTGAATGGTTACTTCAGAGTAACACAAATGTGGAACTGGAGTTATAATCAAATCAGCCAGGATCTTATTAAAAATGCAGGAGCAGGTTTGGGGTGACTGGGTGACCTCCCCCTTATTCCTTAATTTGTACATTATATCCAATATAAGTTAATGAAGTCCCAACCCACTTTAGACATATTGAAAACATGAGAAACCCATATTGTTTCCTATTCACTTTATACACATCACCTATCAGAACATCATAACTAGTGGTGCAGCAAGTAGTACCCTGGGTTCAATCCTGACCTTGGTGTCAATGTTCTCTCCGTGACACTGGTTTTCCAATCATTTCTCTGATTTCCTCCCACATCCCACAGAGAATATGTAAAATTATCCTCTTGCGTATCTCCATAAACACAGGAATCTATTTCGCCTTACAAAGGCCAATTTAACTGTCTGTCTTTGGGATACAGTTGCAGGGATAATTGCTCATCTCAGATATCTTTACATAGATTGCACCAGATGACCAGAGCCATGAGGCAGCAGTTCTACCAGTTTCTAGGTTAATGTAAGAAAAATTAAAGAGGAATTGATGGACATATGGAATAGAAACTAAAATACAAGAACGCAGGGGGAAAAAGAATGGGAATTGAAGTGGTGGAATTACTTGGCCAGGAGCCAACATGAATCGAATGTATGACGAGCCTCCTTCTCGACTGTAATAAATTGCTCCATTGAAAATGTGTGCACTGAAAATTTAATTCACAAGGACTTGGATGTATTCCGTGACAGTGTAAGACGGAGGATAGAAAAACACACCTGAGACCTCAGGTTTTCACCATTACCAGAATTATTTGAATAAAAGGGAATGTTATATCAATTACAGAAAGTAAAGTTCTGAAGCAGGAGAGGAAGTTGCAAGGCATAACCACTGCAGATGAAATTCAATGTGGGCAATCAAAAGGAGATCTGAGAAAAACAAATCAAATCTGTTCACTCAAATCTGGAAGACTGGGACCTCTGAAGGATCAAGAGGATTAAAGTACCCATTGTTTCAGAAAAATGAAAATATTCACTATTAAGATTTCAGACTTTCAATCTGAAATATGGAGTTTTTGAGCCAAAAAAAGGTCTCGGAGACAGTAGATTACCACCATTTATAGCATCAAATCAAGGGCAGACTTGTATAAAAAATGTAACTTATCCTCCTCAAAATTAAACTGTTTGAGGGAAGTACAGATGGGATGATCTGACAATAAATGAAGGTTTCAACTGGGTTTGGGAAATTAAAATCCCTCTTAAAATGTAATGGTTACTGCCTAAATTAGAATTTCTTTTGACCAACATCAATAAATTTCTGGTGGATAAGGCTATGAAGGAAAAAGGAAGATGGAATTCTGTGAGTAATGTACCATAATCTGCTTTAAGATTTCTTGGGCTAAATGGCTGGTCAAACTTAACACTGAGGCAGCCTTCAAGAAATTAAAGGGTTTTTTTAAAAAATATATTAGATTTCATAACTCCCCCAAGCTCTTCAACAGGAGAACATTCAGAAAAATAGGAACAACCACGACAGTGATCATAGCACTTGGGAGTAGCATACAAACAGTAGAACGTAAAGCAAGTCAGCTACAAAACAAATCAAAAACAGCTACTGGTCATTCAGATAAAAGTTGGGAAATGGAATTTTGAAAAAACTGTGGTTCACATCTTGGAATTTCAAACTTGGGTTTCAAAATTAAGTCCAAGAAGATGAAACTTTTTAAAGGGTAATGCAGCAAATTACAAGAAATCGGCATTAGAGTGGACATGTAATTATCAAATAAATGATACATGCAACTACAATAATGGTGTAAGTTTTAGCAGGAAGAATATTCAATGTATACAGGAGTGACATCAATAGGTAATAAATGCAAACCAATTAACAGATTTTCTTTTAAGGTTACATTTCATGAACTAAAAAAATAAGTTAAAAAATGGAAGGGTAGGAAGAAGCTAATGTATAGTATGGGAGAAATAGTTAAATTTGGCTGAATCATCGGTCTTTGTAGTAAATACAGGATTGCTGAGGAAGCACAAGTGCATGTAAACTTGGCTTAAGTTTGTATCAAATAGAAAACAAAATCAAAATCCCTACAATTACTAATAGCAATTTGAAAACAAAGAAAAATCATAGCAATGAACTGCATGGCTAACGAGAATTAATCTAATCAATCTCATATGAAAGCACATACCTCAACAGACCATACCTTTTCCAACAGATTAGTCCAATGCTTCAAAGTGAGAAGTTTAATTATGATGGGCTTATTAGAACCAAATGTCCTGGAGACAGTCAAAATACACTTACAGCCACACGACACATTTCAGCTTTGTAGACTGATAAAGCATGGAAACACATCTTTCAGCCACTGAGTCTCTGCTGACCATTAAGCCTCCATTTACACTAATGCCTATAAAAAGTATTCACCCCCCCCCCCACCCTGGAAGTTTTCATTTTTTACAACACTGAATCACAGTGGATCTAATTTGGCTTTTTTTTGACACTGATCAACAGAAAAAGATTCTTTCGTGCCAAAGTAAAAACAGATCTCCACAAAGTGATTTAAATTAATTACAAATATAAAACAGAAAAATAATTGATTACACAAGTATTCACCACCCTTTAATATAACAAGTTTTCTAATGACTCTGCCATAGTTGGATGCATCAGCAAGGGAGATGAGGCTGAGTACAGGGCTATGGTAGGAAACTTTTGTCACATGGTGTGAGAATTATCTCCAGCTTAATGTGAAAAAGACTAAGGAGTTGGTGGTAGACCTGAGGAAAGCTAAGGTACTGGTGACCCCTGTTTCCATCCAGGTGGTCAGTGTGGACATGGTGGAGGATTACAAATACCTGGGGATATGAATTGACAATAAACTGGACTGGTCAAAGAACACTGAGGCTGTCTACAAGAAGGGTCAGAGCCGTCTCTATTTCCTGAGGAGACTTGAGGTCCTTTAACATCTGCCGGACGATGCTGAGGATGTTCTACGAGTCTGTGGTGGCCAGTGCTAGCATGTTTGCTGTTGTGTGCTGGGGCAGCAGGCTGAGGGTAGCAGACACCAACAGAATCAACAAACTCCTTCGTAAGGCCAGTGATGTTGTGGGGATGGAACTCGACTCTCTGACTGTGGTGTCTGAAAAGAGGATGCTGTCCAAGCTGCATGCCATCTTGGACAATGTCTCCCATCCACTACATAATGTACTGGTTGGGCACAGGAGTACATTCAGCCAGAGAATCATTCCACCGAGATGCAACACAGTGTCATAGGAATTCATTCCTGCCTGTGGCCATCAAACTTTACAACTCCTCCCTTGGAGGGTCAGACACCCTGAGCCAATAGGCAAGTCCTGGACTTATTTCCTGGCATAATTTACACATTACTATTTAACTATTTATGGTTTTATTACTAATTATTTATGGTGCAACTGTAACGAAAACCAATTTCCCCTGGGATCAATAAAGTATGACTATGACCAAATCATCACTGGTGCAGCCAATTGGTTTTAGAAGTCACATAATTAGTTAAAGGGAGATCTGTTTTGGAGACCTGTGTGCAGTCAAGGTGTTTCAATTGATTCTACTGAAAATATGCCTGTATCTGGAAGGTCCAACTGCTGGCAAGTCAATATCCTGACAAAAACTACACCAAGAAGACAAAAGAACACTCCAAGCAACTCCACAAAAAGGTTATTGAAAAGCACAAGTTAGGAAATAGCTACAAAAAAAAAAAATTCAAGTCACTGACTATCCCTTGGAGTATAGTTAAGTCAATCATCAAGAAATGGAAAGAATATGACATAGCTCTAAATCTGCCTACAGCAAGCAGTCCTCAAAAACTGAGTGACCGTGCAAGGGGACTAGTGAGGGAGGCCACCAAGAGACCTATGACAACTCTGGAGGAGTTACAAGCTTCAGTGGCTGAAATGCGAGAGATTGCACATACAACTGTTGCCCGAGTGCTTCACCAGTCACAGCTTTATGGGAGAGTAGCAAAGAGAAAGCCACTGTTGATAAAAAATCCTACAAAATCCTGGCTAGAGTTTGTCAGAAGGCATGTGGGAGACTCTGAAGTCAGTTGGAAGATCTTATGCTATGTCTGGTGTCAAGCGGAACACTGCACATCCAAAAAAAAACACCATCCATGAAGCATGGTGGTGGCTGCATCATGCTGTGGGGATGCTTCACTGCAGCAGGCCCTGGAAGGTTTGTGAAGGTAGAGGGTAAAATGAATGCAGCAAACCACAGGGAAATCCTGGAGGGAAACCTAATGCAGATCTGTTTTCCAGCAAGACAAAGACCCCAAGCACAAAGCCAAAGTTACACAGGAATGGCTGAAGAACAAAGTTAATGTCCTTGCGTGGCTAAGTCAGAGTCCAGACCGCAATCCAATTGAGAATTTGTGGCTGGACTTGAAAAGGGTTGTTCACTGACGATCCCCATGCAACCTGACAGAGCTTGAGCAGTTCTGTAAAGAAGAATGGGGGAAATTTGCAGTTTCCAGATGTGCAAAGCTGATAGACACGTAGCCACACAAACTCAAGGCTGTAATTGCTGTCAAAGGTTTATCTACTAAATACTGACTTGAAGGAGGTGATTTTTGTGTTCAATAATTGTAATAAATATAAACCAATTTGTTTCCACTTTGACAGGAATCTTTTCTGTTGATCAGTGTCAAAAAATCCAAATTAAAACCACTGTGATTCAATGTTATAAAACAATACAACATGAGAACATCTGGGGGGTGGATGGTTTGAATACTTTTTATAGGCACTGTACCACAGGACCTGGAAGGAACTAATGTCATCATAGGGACACTGCACACACAGCAGCACAGGTCAGGACTGAACCCATTCAATGGAGTTGTGAGGCAGCATGTCTACTAGATATGCAACCTTCAATCATGTATCATTTCCCTTCCTAAATCATTTGGTGCATCTACATGCTTGCTTTCAGTGATTTATCGACAAGCATAGTTGGGTACATTTGAACTGTCAACCAGTTTAAAAATTCTGCTTTTGTTTCTTCCAAGGTGGATGATGGCAAACACAACATAAGATGGTGGAAATGTGACACATTTTCACCCACTTACGTTGTCTATATCCCCACGAGACCCTTTCCACTACTCACAATCTCGAACTGGGCCATCTGAAACAAAATGCACATTGAAACTGGGTATAATCACTCTTGAGCTAAGGCCCATAGTTCAAAGCTCTCTCAGTCACTGCACACAATAGCTGGAATTCATTTTAAAACTACAAGTTATTTGCTTGAGGTTGTACATAAATGATAACTGATGGTGTGCTACAATAATGGGAGCAACATGACTTGTGATGAAACTGTTCTAATTACTCTGCATCAAATACTTTGTTCACATCATGCACATGACACTGAGATTTATAACAGCCCTTTTTCTGCACATTTGTAACTAAAATTGAAAACTTTAATTTCTTTAAGCATCATTCCTCACTTCCTTGGTAATCAGTGAAGCACTGTTCCCTTAACTACCTGCAATAGCTTGTTATATTAAAGATGTCAACACATTTCTATTAGAATTCTAAAATATGTAATATTGCAAAGTTTATCACTACCAGACCAGTGAAAGACACTATGCTGTGAAGGTGGCAAATAGCCAATAATCTAATTGCTTGTTTCCTTTGGCAATATATAAATAATGTCCGTCTTATTCCATCACCAATCACCCATCATTTTATGGATTTGAGCTCCAATTCCCAGTTCAATCTAAATGAAGAGCTGCTTCAGTGTTTTGACATCAAACAATATAACTGCTTCCAAATTAAGTGGAAAACTGTTATTATGCAGGAAATACAGCTTCATATACTCAACTGAATCCTCCAGAGGGCTGTTCCAGTTGGCAGAAACTCAACAAGAGAAAGTAGCACTGAGAGGTCAATTCTCCATGTCACTCTCCAAAAACCAATACAAAGTAGTGAAGAACAAAATAATGGGAACTATCAGTTAAATCCACACAGCACAGCTTACTTTCTGATTATATCTATGCAACAAATAGAAGACTTCTGAAGGAACACAAAAAGCTATTTGAATTCTATACCCTACTCGCATATTAAATGTTCAAAAACTATCAAGTACACATACAAAAAAAACAAATTCCTTCAACACACATCAAAGTTGCTGGTGAACGCAGCAGGCCAGGCAGCATCTCTAGGAAGAGGTACAGTCGACGTTTCAGGCCGAGACCCTTCGTCAGGACTCTGACAAAGGGTCTCGGCCTGAAACGTCGACTGTACCTCTTCCTAGAGATGCTGCCTGGCCTGCTGCGTTCACCAGCAACTTTGATGTGTGTTGCTTGAATTTCCAGCATCTGCAGAATTCCTCGTGTTTGCATAAACAAATTCCTTGTATGTTCTTATTTTAAGAGCGATAAACAGAATGAGACCAAGACTGTTGATTATCATAGGTGCCAGAGTTTAAAATTATTTGAACTAAATACGGATATACTTAAGTATTTAAAAAAATAAAGACCAAAGAATTCAGAGCCAACATGTTGCTGCGGGGGGGGCAGGATTTCAGAGTTCTGCATTCATCTGAACCCGAGGGAGACCAAACCTTTGCAGGCATGTTTGCTAGAGCTGTTCTGAAGGGTTTAAACTAATTTGGCAGGGTCATGGGAAACAGTGTGATAGGGCTGAGGATGGGGCAGTTGGTGTACAACAAAATGCAGCCTGTCGAGGAAGAACAGGTAGATGATAGGACGAAGTCAACGTGTAACAGGGGGCCAAAAATCAAAAATGGCGATGAATACAGGACTGAATGACTTATATTTGAATGCATGCAATATACAGAACAAGGCAGATGATCTTATAGCACAGTTGGAGATTGACAGGCATACTTTATACTTCATTGTCCCCAAACAACTGGTACTAGAACATACAATCATCACAGCGATATTTGGTTCTGCGCTTCACACTCCCTGGATTACAAATATTAAATATTAAAGATATTTTAATATTTACTAATTTTAATTAATTTTAAATTATAAATCATAAATAGAAAATAGAAAAATGGGAAGTAAGGTAGTGCAAAAAAACCCCAGAGGCAGGTCCGGATATTTGGAGGGTATGGCCCAGATCCGGGGCAGGATCCATTCAGCAGTCTTATCACAGTTGAAAAGAAGCTGTTCCCAAATCTGGCCGTAAGAGTCTTCAAGCTCCTGAACCTTCTCCCAGAGGGAAGAGAGACGAAAAGTGTGTTGGCTGGGTGGATCGTGTCCTTGATTATCCTGGCAGCACTGCTCCGACAGCGTGCGGTGTAAAGTGAGCCCACGGACGGAAGACTGGTTTATGTGATGTGCTGCACCATGTTCACGACCTTCTGCAGCTTCTTTCGGTCTTGGACAGGACAACTACCATACCAGGTTGTGACGCACCCTAGAAGAATGCTTCCTATGGTGCATCTATAAAAATTAGTGAGGTCATGGCTGAAAGAAGATTATAGTTGGGAGCCTAGTATAAAAGGACACACATTGTGTCAAAAAGACAGGCAGATAGCCAGAGGGTTAGGGTGACTCTGTTGGTAAAAAAAAAAACTGGAAATCAAATCTTTAGAAAGAGGTGACATAGGATCCGAAGATATCGAACCCTTGTGGGTAGAGTTAAGAAATTTAAGGGGTATTAAAACACAGATAGGAGTTATATACAGGCCTCCAAACAGTAGCCAGGATGTGGGCTACAACTATAAAGGGAGATAGAAAAAGCAAGCAAAAAGGGCAATATTGTGATAGTCATGAGGGATTTCAATATGCAGGTAGATTGGGAAAACCAGGTTGATGCTGGATCCCAGAGATTGAATTTGTAGAATGCCTGTGAAATGGCTTTTTGGAGCAGCTTGTAGTTGAGCCCACTAGGGGAACAGCAATCCTGTATTGGGTGTTACATAATGACATAGATTTGATTAGAAATTCTTTGTAAGGCATAATCATAATATGATACAATTCACCCTGCATTTTGAAAAGATGAAATCCGGTATTACAGTAGAGTAAAGGGAATTATAGAGGCATGAGGAAGTAGCTGGCCAATGTTGACTGGAAGGGGACACGAGCGGGGATGATTGCAAAGCAGCAATGGCTGGAGTTTCTGGGAGCAATTTGGAAGGTGCAGGAAACGTACATCCCAAAGATGAAGTATTCTAAAGAGAGAATGAGGCAACAGTGGCTAACAAGGGAAGTCAGAGAAAGCATAAATGCAAAAGCGATGGCATATAATATAGCAAAAATTAGCAAGAAGGTAAAGTTTGTGGAGCAATCCATGTTCTGTGCCTATTCTGGTATCTGTCCCCCACTTTTCCTTCGCTACATCGACGACTGCATTGGCGCTGCTTCCTGCATGCATGCAGAACTCGTTGACTTTATTAACTTTGCCTCCAACTTTCACCCTGCCCTCAAGTTTACCTGGTCCATTTCCGACACCTCCCTCCCCTTTCTAGATCTTTCTGTCTCTGTCTCTGGAGACAGCTTATCCACTGATGTCTACTATAAGCCTACTGACTCTCACAGCTATCTGGACTATTCCTCTTCTCACCCTGTCTCTTGCAAAAACACTATCCCCTTCTCGCAATTCCTCCGTCTCCGCCGCATCTGCTCTCAGGATGAGGTTTTTCATTCTAGGACGAGGGACATGTCTTCCTTTTTTAAAGAAAGGGGCTTCCCTTCCTCCACTATCAACTCTGCTCTTAAACGCATCTCCCCCATTTCACGTACATCTGCTCTCACTCCATCCTCCCGCCACCCCACTAGGAATAGGGTTCCCCTGGTCCTCACCTACCACCCCACCAGCCTCTGGGTCCAACATATTATTCTCCGTAACTTCCACCACCTCCAACGGGATCCCACCACTAAGCACATCTTTCCCTCCCCCCTCTCTCTGCATTCCGCAGGGATCGCTCCCTACGCAACTCCCTTGTCCATTCGTCCCCCCCATCCCTCCCCACTGATCTCCCTCCTGGCACTTATCCATGTAAGCGGAACAAGTGCTACACATGCCCCCACACTTCCTCCCTTACCACCATTCAGGGCCCCAAACAGTCCTTCCAGGTGAGGCAACACTTCACCTGTGAGTCGACTGGGGTGATATACTGCGTCCGGTCCTCCCGATGTGGCCTTTTATATATTGGCGAGACCCGACGCAGACTGGGAGACCGCTTTGCTGAACATCTACGCTCTGTCCGCCAGAGAAAGCAGGATCTCCCAGTGGCCACACATTTTAATTCCACATCCCATTCCCATTCTGACATGTCTATCCACGGCCTCCTCTACTGTAAAGATGAAGCCACACTCAGGTTGGAGGAACAACACCTTATATTCCGTCTGGGTAGCCTCCAACCTAATGGCATGAACATCAACTTCTCTAACTTCTGCTAAGGCCCCACCTCCCCCTCGTACCCCATCTGTTACTTATTTTTATGCACACATTCTTTCTCTCACTCTTTTTCTCCCTCTGTCCCTCTGAATATACCTCTTGCCCATCCTCTGGGTCCCCCCCCCTTGTCTTTCTTCCCGGACCTCCTGTCCCATGATCCTTTCATATCCCCTTTTGCCTATCACCTGTCCAGCTCTTGGCTCTATCCCTCCCCCTCCTGTCTTCTCCTATCATTTTGGATCTCCCCCTCCCCCTCCAACTTTCAAATCCCTTATTCACTCTTCCTTCAGATAGTCCTGACGAAGGGTCTCGGCCTGAAACGTCGACTGCAACCTCTTCCTACAGATGCTGCCTGGCCTGCTGCGTTCAGCAGCAACTTTCATGTGTGTTGTAAGAAGGTAGAGGATTGGGAAGCTTTTAAAAACCAACAGAAAGCAACTAATTAAAAAAAAAGGCTATAAAGAGAGAAAAGATGAAATATGAAGGTAAGCTAGCCAAGAGGATACAGCAAGTTTCTTTCAGATAAATAAAAAGAGGTGAGAGTGGATATCGGACCGCTGGCGGGGTAGTAATGGGGGACAAAGAAATAAATATTTCTTAAAAGACAAACTTAATAAATATTTTGTGTCAGTGTTCGCTGTGGAAGATAACAGAATGCCAGAAATTCAAGAGTGTCAGGATGAGAGGTGAGTGTAGTTGCTATTACTAAGGAGAAGGCTGTGGGAAGTTGAAAGGTCTATCATAGTTGATAGATTAGTCACCTGGACCAGATGGACTGTGCTCAAGAGATCTGAAACATGTAGCTGAAGAGACTGGACAAATTAATAATGATCTTTCAAGAATCAGTAGATTCTGGAATGGTTCAAGAGGAATGGAAAATTGCAAGTATCACTCTACTCTTTAGGAAGGGAGTCAGAAAAGAAGAAATTATAGGCCAGTTAGCCTGACTTCAGTGGCTGGAAAGATGTTGCAGTCTATTATTAAGGATGAGGTTTCTGGGTACTTGGAGACACATGAAAAACTAGGCCAAAGTCATCATGGTTTCGTTAAGGTGGAAATCTTGCCTGGCAAACCTGTTGGAATTCTTTGAGGAAATAACAGGCAGGACAGACAAAGGGGAGTCAATAGATGTTGTTTATTTAGATTTTCAGAAGGCTTTGATAAGCTGCGGCACATGCGGCTGCTTAGCAACTTAATAGTCCATGATATTGCAGGATAGATACAAGCAAGGATAGAAGATTGGCAGGAGGCAAAGAGTCAGGGCCTATTCTGGTTGTCTGCTGGTGGCTAAAGGTGTCGTTCTGCAGGGACCAGTGTTGGGGCCACTTATTTTCACATTATATGTCAATGATTTGGATGAAGAAATCAATGGCTTTGTGACCAAGTTTGAGGACGATGCAAAGATTGGTGGAGGGACAGGTAGTGTTGAGAAAGCAGGGTGTCTGCAGGACTTAGACTGGGAAAACAATAGACAATAGGTGCAGGAGTAGGCCATTCATCCCTTCAAGCCAGCACCACCATTCACTGTGATCATGGCTGATCATCCACAATCAGTATCCAGTTCCTGCCTTATCTCCATAACCTTTGATTCCGCTATCTTTAAGAACTCTATCCATCTCTCTTTTGAAAGCATCCAGAGACCTGGCCTCCACAGCCTTCTGGGGCAGAGCATTCCATATATCCACCACTCTCTGGGTGAAAAAGTTTTTCCTCAACTCCGTTCTAAATGGCCTACCCCTAATTCTTAAAACTGTGGCCTCTGGTTCTGGACTCACCCATCAGCGGGAACATGCTTTCTGCCTCCAGCATGTCCAATCCCTTAATAATCTTATATGTTTCAATAAGATCCTCTCTCAGCCTTCTAAATTCCAGAGTATACAAGCCCAGTCGCTCCAATCTTTCCACATATGACAGTCCCGCCATCCCGGGAATTAACCTTGTGAACCTACACTGCACTCCCTCAATAGCAAGAATGTCCTTCCTCAAATTTGGAGACCAAAACTGCACACAGTACTCCAGGTGTGGTCTCACCAGGGCCCTGTACAGCTGCAAGAAGGACCTCTTTGCTCTTATACTCAATTCCCCTTGTTATGAAGGCCAGCATGCTATTAGCTTTCTTCACTGCCTGTCGTACTTGCAGGCTTGCTTTCAGTGACTGATGTACAAGAACACCTAGATCTCCTTGTGCTTCCCCTTCTCCTAACTTGACTCCATTTAGATAATAATCTGCCTTCCCGTTCTTACCACCAAAGTGGATAACCTCACATTTATCCACATTAAACTGCATCTGCCCACTCGCCCAGCCTGTCCAAGTCACCCTGCATTCTCATAACATCCTCCTCACATTTCACACTGCCACCCAGCTTTGTGTCATCGGCAAATTTGCTAATGTTACTTTTAATTCCCTCATCTAAATCATTAATGTATATTGTAAACAGCTGCAGTCCCAGCACTGAACTCTGCGGTACCCCACTGGTCACTGCCTGCCATTCTGAAAGGGACCCGTTAATCGCTACTCTTTGTTTCCTGTCAGCCAGCCAATTTTCAATCCATGTCAGTACTCTGCCCCCAATACCATGTGCCCAAATTTTGCCCACTAATCTCCTATGTGGGACTTTATCAAAGGCTTTCCGAAAGTCCAGGTACACTACATCCACTGGCTCTCCCTTGTCCATTTTCATAGTTACATCCTCAAAAAATTCTAGAAGATTAGTCAAGCACAATTTCCCCTTCGGAAATCCATGCTGACTCAGACTAATCCTGTTACTACTATCCAGATGTGTCATAATTTCATTTTTTATAATTGACTCCAGCATCTTTTCCACCACTGACGTCAGGCTACCCGGTCTATAATTCCCTGTTTTCTCTCTTCCTCCCTTCTTGAAGAGAGGGACAACATTAGCCACCCTCCAATCCACAGGAACTGATCCTGAATCTATAGAACATTGGAAAATGATTACCAATGCGTCCACGACTTCTAAAGCCACCTCCTTAAGTACCCTGGGATGCAGACCATCAGGTCCTGGGGACTCATCAGCCTTCAGACCCAACAGCCCATCCAACACCATTTCCTGCCTAATATAAATTTCCTTCAGTTCATCCATTACCCTAGGTCCTTTGACACTATTATATCTGGGAGATTGTTTGCATCTTCCCTAGTGAAGACAGATCCAAAGTACCTGTTCAACTCATCTGCCATTTCCTTGTTCTCCATAATAAATTCACCCGTTTCTGTCTTCAAGGGCCCAATTTTGGTCTTAACTATTTTTTTCTTTTTCACATACCTAAAGAAGCTCTTACTATCCTCCTTTATATTCTTGGCTAGTTTACCTTCGTACCTCATTTTTTCTCCACGTATTGCCTTTTTAGTTACCTTCTGTTGCTCTTTAAGTTTCCCAATCCTCCGGCTTCCCACTTGTCTTTGCTATGTTATACTTCTCTTATTTTTATACTGTCCCTTACTCCCCTTAGGATCCTTCTTCCTCTTTGGAATGAACTGATCCTGCACCTTCCGCATTATTCCCAGAAACACTTGCCATTGCTGTTCCACAAAACGGCAACGAAGTGACAGATGGAATATAGTGCAACAAAGTATATGGTCATGCACTGTGGTTGAAGGAATAAAGCTGTACTCTATTTTATAAATGGGGAGAAAATTCAAAAATCAAAGGTGCAAAGGGACTTGGGAGTCCTCGTGCAGAAATCCCTAAAGGTTAATTTGCAGGTTAAGTCATTGACAAGAAAGGCAAATGCAATGTTAGCAAACTTTTTGAGAGGTCTAGAATACAACAGCAAGGATATAATGCTGAGGTTTTATAAGGCATTTGTCAGCCCACACTTGGGAGTATTGTAAGCAGTTTTTGGCCCCTTATCTAAAAAAAGATGTGCTAGCATTGGAAAGGGTCCAGAGGAGATTCACAAGAATGATCCCAGGAACGACAGGGTTAACATAGAGGAGCATTTGATAGCCCAGGGCTCATACTTGCTGAAGTTAGAAGAACGAGGGGAGATCTGATTGAAACCAATTGAATATTCAAAGGTCAAAATATAGTGGATGTGGAGATGATATGTGGAGAGGCAGGAGGAGAAGATGGCAGCGCGACACAGCGCACTTGGCCTTTCTGATGAAATGATATAGTATTTGTTAAATAGGGGCTGTGCACAATTCTGATTTGATGGAGACAGACGTGAGAAGTACGGAGGAACATCTGGAGAAACTTCTGAAATGCCCGGTTCGCTGCCGCTGCTACTGTGCGATCAAGAATCTCTGGAGGGAAGGCCCCAAATCCTCGGCTTTTCCTGTTGCTGGTGGCCGGGGCTGGGGTCGAAGCACTCGGCAGAGATGGTGCTTGGTGCTCGGTGTCGGAGGGCTGGTCAGAGGCGCCAAGTTTTCAGACGGCTCAGAGTCGGACTGTGGTCGGGTGCTTCCAGGATGCTGCATCGGCAAGTTTGCAGCGCTGGAGGCTCACAGCAGGGAGAGTTTGCTTCCTTCTCCCATCTGCATGAGATGTGGGACTTTCGAGAGACTTTGAACTTTTTTTTTTTACCGTGCCCATGGCCTGTTCTTCATCAAGTATTGCTTGCACTGGTGTAACTATATGTTATAATTATGTGGCTTTTGTCAGTTTTTCAGTCTTGGTCTGTCTTGTGTTTCTGTGATATCACACTGGAGGAACATTTCTTAATGCATGCATTACTAAATGACAATAAAAGAGGACTGTGCGTCCTCATAATCTAATAATCTAACATCTCCTAGAGTGGGGGAGTCTCCAACCAGAGTTCACAGCCTCAGAATAGAGGGATATCCAATTAGAACAGAGATAAGGAGGAATTTATTTAGCCAAAGGGTGGTGAGTCTGTGGACTTCAATGTCACAGATAGCTGTGGAGGCCAAGTCATCCAAGTATACTTGAAGCAGAGATGGACAGGATCTTGATCAATCAGGGCATCAAAGGTTACGGAGAGAAGGCAGGAGAATGGGGTCGAGAAGGATAATAAATCAAGCATGATGGAATGGCAGAGCAAACTCGATGGGCTGAATGGCTTGATTCTGCTCCTACGGTATGTCTTATGATCTTATGTTCAAGATACTGAATAGGAAGGCAAAAGTAGCAAAGAGGTAACATCTTATTAGTGGAAGGCAGATCCTAAAAATGGAACAGCACAAGGAGCAGAAATCAATCGATATGATACTTGGAGGGTCAAGTATGCCTCTTCAATTGTGCTATTGAAGAATGAGATGCAATTTCATTACTGAAACATAAAATAATAAGCTCCTGACTGGGTCAGAGGCCAAGAACAAGGGGGTCAGTTTCAGGACAAGGATAAGGACTGAGAAAGAAATTTCTTCAGAGTGTAAACGTGGAGTTTTATATCACAGGAGTGGAGGCAAAGTCAATAATTATATTTAAGATAGCAGATAGATTTCTAGAGACAAATATCATCAGGTGACCATGGGGAGAGCTAGCATCTGGCATTGAAATGGTAAATAAACCATGATCGTACCTAATGGTACAACAGGCTCAAAAAGGTCCTGTCCTTGCCCCTGTTCTGGTACCCACTTGTAAATATAGAAAACAATCAGTTAGCATGGTACCAGAAGGGTTAGTTCATTCAGTGGGAATGAGACTGAGGAAGGAGGAGGAGGAAAGCTTCTTGAAGTATATATACACTCAGTGACAGAGGACAGAATCATTTCAAGAGTATGGCAAAAGAAACTTAATTGGGGGGTGAGAGAGACAACTAAGTGAAAGCTGCAGTGGGTCAGAATGGTGATCCAAGTCATAGTAATCAACACATTCCTGACATTCATATACATCCAGGACAGACAGAATGCAAATGATTTAAGGATTATTATGGATAGGAGAAAAGGAGATGGTTTTTCAGCACTGTATGGTGGGTTGCTTTGGCAGGGAAGTGCTTATATTCAATACAATGAGATCTAGTTAAACCATTTCCTGAAGCAGAGCTTGTAGTACAGAAATATAAACGTGCTTCAGTGAGATATAGCAATGAAAAACAAGCTTGCACTAGCAACTTTTTAATTTTCTAGGTGAATACACAAAATCTAAGCAAATGTACGAAACACACGCAAGGCTGAATTTGCTGAGAAGTGGTTAACGTTTCCAAGGAGAAGGTAGAGAAAACGGCAGATCAGGATTTAACAGTAGAACCTTTCTCATACATGAAGGCTATCAGCAAGTTAATATTTAAATTTAGCAAATTAGATGTTTAATTTAGCAGCAAAAAAAAAGTTCAATCTTGGCATTTCTAACTTATAGCTATGAATAATCAGCTTACTTGCACTTCACAGAATAACTGAATAAGTCTATAGATAACATGACAAAAATACAAGAACTTAATATGGTTAACATCTTTGCCAGAACCAAAACAAACATCATAGTATAACCGAACGCTAAAATACTCTCTATTAGGGTCAATAGGTCTTGTTTTCCCAAGGCGGCGGAGTCTATACTCACTGGAGTTCAGAAGAACGAAGCGGATCTTAATGAAACTTATCATATATTGAAAGGCCTAAATTAGATGTGAAGAGAGTGTTTCCAATACAGGGGAGTCTCAGACCAGAGGGCATCGCCTCAGAATACAAGGATGGCCCTTTAAAACAGAGATTAGGAGGTGTTCCTTTAGACAGAGGGTGGTGAATCTGTGCAATACATTGCCACAAGTGGCTGTGGAGGCTAAGTCACTGTGTGTTGCTCTTAATTTGACTTTGTTGGGTCTACGCTTTAAATAATTTGTTGGTAACTATTTTCTAGTTAAAGGTTGATAATTAAGTTACAGTATAACAAAGGTAAATTCATTATCTATGGTATATCACGGCATGCGATGACGTCACCTACGGTTTCGCCACATCTTGTGTGCAACCTCCGGTTCGGAGAAGGTGTGAAGGTGGGTGCCGTGCGTGCAGCATGATCATGAAGAGCTCCGTTTCTACCCACAAAGAAACATTATAGAAGCAACGCCGTAAGTTCCTATGAAAGTATTTGAAGTAAAAAATACTAACGCAGTTTCTGTTAAGGAAGCGGCCGTTTGGGTGGTGCGTGTCGGCTTTTCAATTTCAAACGTGGGGTGGGCTCGAGCCTGGCGGCAGTTTGACGGGATCCCCTTCACTCGCTACTCGGGGCAGCTGGAGACAAACGCTAAAAGAAGAGCACGCGTGGTCTCCAGAATGAAACAGACACTGTATATGTTTGTATTTTTTTTAAATCAACAGTTTTCACCATACGATGTTAATGTGGAAGAGTGAACAGTAAATGGTTAACCTTATCACAACGCTGTCTTCATTGGCTCTGGTTTAACTTGGTGTTTAGTCAGAGTTTCAACACACTGCACAAGAACACTACACACTGAGTATATTTAAGTGGAGACTGATACATTCTCGATTAGTAAGGGCGTTGAAGGTTATGGGGAGAAAGCAGGAAAATGGGGTTGAGAGGGATAATAAATTAGTCATCATGGAGCAAGCAATTGTAAAATTCTAAACCTGTCTTTTGTTCTAAAACTAGGAAGCATAGGTTTAAGATCAGAGGAGAAAGAGCTGATAAAAGGGGGAGCAGAGACAGGTACATTTATTAGCATTGGTTTATTGCTGTCACATGAACCGAGATACGATGAAAAACTTGTCTTGCAAACTCTTTACACAGATCATTATACAGTACATTGAGCTAGAATAGGTAAAGTAACAACAATGCAGAATAAAGAGCCAAAAGAGTGAAGTGCAGGTTAATGATAAAGTGCAAAATCATAATGAGATAGATTGTCAGATCAAAAGGTCCATTCAAGATTCTCTTACAATAACATCTGCGAAACATTCAGACAAGTACGTTTGTAGATGCATGGGAAAGATTCAGGGGAAAATGTGCCAAATGTAAGAAAACTGAAGATGAAATTCAAATGTAAACTTTATTCATAATAAAAAATGCACACAAGAATACAATGTAAAACCCATTACTCGTGAGTGTCATCTAGTCGATACATTCAGTATTGCTCAGTCTATACATGGTAGTATTAGCACAGCTTTTTGAACATAACATAATCGTCTCTACTACTTGGTAAACTCAGCCTCTCAATGGCGAAAGGACCCTAGATTGTGAATCTCCCCCACAAAGCATCTGGATTGGCTGCAGTATGCTCCAACAAGACCAATAGACCAATATAAGTCATTCATTGGGTTGATCGTCCAGGGTGGTGGTGGGTGTGGGTGTGTGTACGTACATGTGTACACGTACATACTTGGGAACAGCCTATAAATCAGCTGTTACCATCTATTATGCAGCTGCTCAGGACAAATCGTGAACAAGTGTTCCCCCAACCCCCCACACACAGAGGGTGGTGGGTACTATGGACTAAGCTTTAAAAGAGGTAATAGAGGCCAGGACTATTACAAAGTTCAAAAGACATCTGGATAGGTACATAGATAGGAAAGATTGAGGGAGATTGGCCAAATGCATGTAAGTGAAATCAGTGTAGACATCCTGGTCAGCACGGACAAGTTGGGCCAAAAAGTCTGTTTTCTTGCTGCATAACTCTATGAATCTTAAGTGCATCACTCATGGACAACCAGTCTAAAATCAACAAGCACAAGCTGGCTTGACACCCAAATAAACATATTATGAATTAAAGTGTTGGTCTGCTGCCAATATCGGAATTTAAAAACATCAACATTTTGGCCTGCAAGTAATCCTTGGCAGAACAACATCTCATATGAATGCAATCAGCAGCAGCCACAATATAACTATGTGGAAATTTAACTTCAATCAAACCAATAAACATCTCAATTGCATCCCACTGCACACATACAAATTACTTCCTATACCATTTCCATTAAATGCTCTGAAATGTTTCAGGTGCACTTGCCAGCTCGAGACAAAAACTAAGGCTCAGTCAATCTTTAAATAAAAAAATTAAGAAATTCTACTTTCACCACATCTACCTGAACAATCAGCATCATTCCCCAGCCAATCCACTGGAACAACCTTTGTGGTAACTGAATGTATATTTGTGGTCTTCTGCTGCTGTAGTCCATCCGCTTCAGGTTTGATGTGTTGTGGGTTTAGGGACACTCTTCTACACACTGCTGTTTTAACACGTGGTTGAGTGACTATCACCTTCCCGCCAGCTTGAAACAGTCTGGCCAATCTCCTTCGATATCTCACTTCAACAAAGTGTTTTTGCCCAAAGAATTGCTGCTCATGGATTTTTTTTTGTTTTTTGTCTCTGTAAACTCTACAGACTGTTGTGCATGAAAATCCCAAGTGATCAGCAGTTTCTAGATATTCAAACCACCCTGTCTGAATCTACTGACCATGTCTGCATGCTTTTGTGGACTGACAATCTGAGGAAAGACATTCTTGCCATAGAGGGAGCACAAAGAAGGTTCACCAGATTGATTCCTGGGATGGCAGGACTTTCATATGATGAAAGACTGGATCGACTAGGCTTGTACTCTCTGGAATTTAGAAGATTGAGGGGGGATCTTATTGAAACGTATAAAATTTTAAAGGGATTGGACAGGCTGGATGCAGGAAGATTGATCCCGATGTTGGGGAAGTCCAGAACGAGGGGTCACAGTTTAAGGATAAAGGGGAAGCCTTTTAGGACCGAGATTAGGAAAAACTTCTTCACACAGAGTGGTGAATCTGTGGAATTCTCTGCCGCAGGAAACAGTTGAGGCCAGTTCATTGGCTATATTTAAGAGGGCATTAGATATGGCCCTTGTGGCTAAAGGGATCGGGGGTATGGAGAGAAGGGAGGTACAGGGTTGTGAGTTGGATGATCAGCCATGATCATACTAAATGGCGATGCAGGCTCAAAGGGCCGAATGGCCTACCCCTGCACCTATTTTCTATGACATATGAGTGAATGATTTGATATTTGCATTAACGAGGTGAACATGTATACCAAAGTGGTCACTAAGTGCATGTTTCTGACAAATCATGTCAAAATTAATTCACAATTATCACAGAGAGGCACGCTGGTGGAATATGGGTAAGAAAGAGATTCCTAGATGGTATGTTGCCTCTCAATGCCAGGGTCCAGGACTTCAGCATTCTTAAGTGGGAGGGTAAACAGCCGGAGGCCATGGTCCTTGTAGGTATCAGTAACACTGAAAGGACGAATGACGAGGTTCTGCATAGGGAGCTCGGGGAGTTAGGTGTTAACTTAAAGAGCAGGATCTCCAGGGTTGCGATCATAGGATTGCTACCTGTGCCACGTCCTAGTGAGGCCAGAACTAGGAAGGTTATACAGATTAACAGATAGCTAAGAAGTTGGTGTAGGAGAGAAGGCAGATTTTTGGTTCATTGGGCTCTCTTCCAAGGAAGGTGGGACCTGTAAGGGACAGTTAGCACCTGAACTGGAGGGGAATGAATATCCTAGTGGGAAGGTTTATTAATACTGCACGGTAAACTTCAACCAGAGTTACAGCGGGGTAGGAACCAGAGTGCCAGAACAGCTAGAGGAGAGGCTGTGGAGGCAGGTGTTCGCAAGACCTCAAAGTCAGGAATCAAAAAGTTAAGCATAGTTCAACTAGTGTCCAGAGCTGCATATATTTCAATGCAAGAAGTATCACAGGAAAGGCTAATAAGCTCAAGCCATGAACCAACACTCGGAATTGGGACAGGGTAGGTGACAGAAGTTTATGTCCGGAAGCACTTTGCATCCAGTGACCACAATGTCATTAGATTAAAAGCAAATATGGAAAAAAGAAAGGTCTGGTCCACGAGTTGAAATTCCAAATTGGAGTGTGTATTGGGATAAACACTTTTCTGGCAAAAGTGTACTTGGAAAGTGGAGGCCTTCAAAACCAAAATTTTGAGACTACTGTACAAAGCTTGTATGTGACGCCAGAACAAAAGGTAAAGATAACAAGAGTAGGGAACTTTGGTTTTGGTTTTGATTTTGAGGCCCTGGTTAAGAGAAAAAAAAGGAAGTGCATGGCAGCTATAGGCGTAGGAACAAATGAGGTGCTTATTGAGTACAAGAAATGCAAGAGAACACTTAAGAAAGAAATCAGGAGGGCTACAAGAAGGCATGAAGCTGCTCGAGCAGACGAGGTAAAGAAGAATCCTCAGAGATTCTACAGATATTGACAAGGTCCCCCACAAGAGACTCATTCAGAAAGTCATGAGGCATGGGATCAGCGGAACCTTGGCTGTTTGGATAAAAAATTGGCTTGCAAGAAGAAAGCAGAGGGTAGTAGTGGAGGGAAAGTATTCTGCCTGGAGGTCGGTGACTAGTGGAGTGCCGCAAGGATCTGTCCTGGGACCCCTGCTCTTTGTAATTTTTATAAATGACCTGAATGAAGAGGCAGAAGGATGGGTGAGTAAGTTTGCAGATGACACGAAGATTGGAGGAGTTACGGATGGAGCTGTAGGTTGTCAAAGGTTACAGGTGGATACAGACAGGATGCAGAGTTGGGCAGAATAGTGGCAGGTGGAGTTCAATCCCGATAAGTGTGAGGTGATACATTTTGGACGGACAAACCAGAAGGCTGAGTACAGGGTTAATGGTTGGTTACTTAAGAGTGTGGGTGAACAGAGGGACCTTGGGGTTCAAATCCATACACCCCTCAAGGTCACTGCACAGGTTGATAGGATAGTTAAGGCGGCCTGTGGGATGCTAGGTTTCATTAATAGGGGGATTGAGTTCAAGAGTAGAGAGGTCGTGTTGCAACTCTACAAATCTCTGGTGAGAGCACACTTAAAAGAGTATTGTGTTCAGTTTTGGTCACCTCATTATAGGAAGGATGTGGAAGCTATGGAGAGGGTACAGAGTAGATTTACCAGGATGTTGCCTAGATTGGAAAACAAGTCTTATGACGCAAGGTTAGCAGAGCTGGGACTTCTCTTTTTGGAGCATAGAAGGATGAGAGAGGACTTGATAGAGGTCTACAAGATTATGAGAGGCATAGATAGGGTGGATAGCCAGTACCTGTTTCCCAGGGCACGAATAGCAAACACCAGAGGGCATATGTACAAAATTAGAGAGGGAAGTTTAGGGGAGACATCAGGGGTAAGTTGTTGTTGGTGTTTTTTAAATACACAGAGGGTTGTGGGTGTCTGGAATGACTTGCCAAGGATGGTGGTGGAGGCTAAAACATTAGTATTTAAGAGCCTCTTGGACAGGCATGGGGATGAAAGAAAAATAGAGGATTACGGGGTAGCGTGGGTTTAGTACTTTTTTTTAAGGAATACATGGGTTGGCACAACATCAAGGGCTGAAGGGCCTGTACTATACTGTAGTATTCTAATGTCTAGATACGTTAAGAGCAAAAGAATTACAAGGGACAAAATTGGTCCTCAGGAAAACTAGAATGATAATCCATGTGTGGAGCCAAAACAGATGGGGGAGAACTTAAATGCATTCTTTGCATCTGTATTTACTTGGAAGACTGATACAGAATCTATAGAAGTGAGGCAAAGCAGCATCAACTTCATGGACCCTGTACAGATTATAGAGAATGTTTACTACTACCTTGAGGCAAATCAGGGTGGATAAGGTGTTCCCTCAGACCCTACAGGAGGCAAGTGCAGAAATTGCCAGGACCCTATAAGAGGTATTTAAAACATCCTTAGTGACAGAATTACCAGAGGATTAGAGGATGGCCAATGTTGTTCTGCTGTTTAAAAAAGGCTCTAAACAGAGAACAGGAAAATACAGGCCAGGGTGCCTGACATCAGTTGTGGAAAAGTTATTGAAAGGAATTCTGAGAAACCAGATATATAAGTATTTGGATAGACATGGACCGATTAATGATAGTCAGCATGACTTCATGTGTGGTAGGTTATGTCTAATCAATCGTAGACCTTTTCAAGGAAGTTACAAAGCAAAGTGGACGAAGGCAAGGCAGTGGATATTGTCTACATGGACTTTAGTAATGCACTTGACAAGAGTCCCTCGGGAGGTCGGTCAAGAAGGTTCAGTCGCTCGGCATTCAGGATGTAGTGGTAAACTGGATTAGACTTTGGCTTTGTGGGAGAAGCCAGAGAGTGGTAGTAGATGGATGCCTCTGTCTGGAGACCTGTGACTAGTGGAGTAAAACAGGGATCAGTGCTGGGTCCTGAACTGTTCATCATTTATATCCATGATCTGGAAGATAATATGGCTAACTGGATCAGCAAATTTGCGACAACACCAAGATTGGGGGGGGGGGGGGGGAGGAGGGGAGGATTGGATAGTGAGGATAGCTATCATGGCTTGCAGTGGGATCTGCATCGGCCGAAAAAATTAGCTGAAAAATGACAGATAGAATTTATTGCAGACAAGTGTGAGGTTTTGCACTTTGACATGACCAACCAGGGTAGGTTTACAGTGAATAGTAGGTCATTGAGGAGCATGGAAGAACAAAGGGATCTAGGAATACAAGTACACAATTCATTCACAGGCACATAAGGTTATAAAGAAAGTATTTGGCACACTGGCCTTTATAAATCAATGTATTCAGTACAGGAGATAGGATATTATGTTGAAGTCGTAGGAGACATTGGTGAGGTCTAAATTGGAGTATTGTGTGCAGTTTTTGGTCACCTACCTACAAGAAAGATGTAAACAAGGTTGAAAGAGTCCAGAGAAAATTTACAAGGATGTTGTCGGGTCTGGAGGACCTGAGTTACAAGAAAAGATTGAACATGTTAGGACTGTATTCCTTAGAACAGTGGTCCCCAAGCACCGGGCCACGAGGAAACGATACCAGTCAGCCGCACCTTTCCTCATTCCCTGTCACACACTGTTCAACTTGAACATAGTGTTGCCAACTGTCCCACATTTGCCAGGACATCCTGTATATTGGGCTAAATTGGTTTGTCCCGTATTTCCCCCGTTAAGGGGGAGCATTCCTATGAAACCTTTCGTGCCGAAATGGCGTGAAGCAAAGAAGCGATTACCATTAATTTATATGGGAAAAATTTTCAGCTCTCCCAGACCCAAAAAATAACCTACCAAATAACACATAAAACCTAAAATAACACTAACATACAGTAAAAGCAGGAATATGATAAATACACAGCCTCTATAAAGTAGAAATAATGTATGTACAGTATAATCGGGAAGATTCAGCCAAAACCGATTTGTGGAAAAAAAACCGGCACGTACGCACATGCGCACAGAGGTGCCCGCGCAAGGCTTCATGGTCATGGTAGTCTTTCACGGGGTAAACACAAGTGTCCCAGGATTTGACTGCTACTTTTGTCCCTTATTTTGGAGTGAGAAAGTTGGCAACCCTAACTGTAAAAGAGATGTTGAGGTGAGTTTAACCCTATTTGAACAACCCCCCCCCCCAGTCAGCCAATTCGTGGTGCAAAAAAGGTTGGGGACCCCTGCCTTAGAATGTAAAATATAGAGAAGAAATTTAATACAGGTATGCAAAATTATAAGGGGTGTACAGTGGGTAAATGCAAGCAGGCTTTTTCTACTGAGGTTGGGTGGGACTACAACCAGAGGTCATGGGTTAAGGGTGAAAGGAGAAAAGTTTAAGATGAGGGGAAACTTCTTCATTCTGTAGTGAGAGTGTGGAATGAGTTGCCAGCCACAAGTGGTGCACGCAAGCTCGATTTCAACGTTTGAGAGAAGTTCAGATAGGTACAAATATAGTAAGAATATGGAGGGCAATGGTCCTGGTGCAGATCAATAGGAGTAGGCTTCTCTATGACTCTAAACATTTTACAATGAATTCTCTGTCTCTGGGTTTCCAGATCTCCATCCCTTAACAATTTTGGCTCCAAGTAACCTGGCCTCCACCACAGATAAAATGATACTGTAATGTTTCTGTTCTTTAACAGATGTTAAAATCAAATGCTATCAATCTATTGCAATCTTTAATTAAGACTGTGTGGCTCTGTTTAACTGCATAAACAATGTTGTGCTCAGTGACGACCTCACATCAAACTAAAAGGATAATGTGCTTTGATCCAAATCAATTCTAAACTATGAATATATTATAGCCGCTGCCAGCCATATCGACATAAACAATTTTACAATAAATTAAGTAACATCCTGGAGTTGGCCATGACACATCAATACTACCTAGTTGCCTCGAAATCACTCCATGAGTAAAGTAAATGCTCTAGTCAGGGCAGATGATTTGACAGCTAGAAGTAGAGCCACCTCTGATGGAACAATTAGGTTCAAGGAGTTTGAAGTGCCAAAAACTGACACTGATTTTCTAGGATGGATATGGGGCTTAAAATGAAATTGAGGAATCCCTTAATGGGAAGCCAATTGAAATCAGCATGATACATTGTGTGGCATCATGTTTGCAGATCACAGAACAAGGGAGATCCGTGTTTTGCAGAAGTCTAGAACAGAGGCTCCAAACCTTTTTTATGCCATGGACCAATACCGTTAAGCATCTGGGCCGTGGACCCTCAGTTGGGAATCCCTGCTCTAGAGAAAACAGACACGATTTGGGGCTTTAGCATTGCATTCTGAGACAGGGCTAGGCTCAAGAGCCACAGAAGGGGAACTGGCTGGGCAAAGTTACGTCCTAAATCAAATCTGATGCAGATCTGAAGAAGATGGAGCTGGTGGAGCTGGGAACTGATTTTGGGGGGGGGGGGGGAAAGAGGGAGGGGAGGGAGGAGAAGAGGAAGAGAGAAGACCAAAGCCCTAACAAAATTGTCTACAGACCTACCAATATTTAGCAGGGGCAAGGTAGTATAAAGTGTAGTGAACATGTGAAGATTAATGATCTACTCTGGTTCAAGGTATAGATGAGAAATAAAATAAGGGCAGATCTTTACAGAGGCAAGTCAACAAGGTTAAGTTTATTGGCAAAGGAATAACCATTACAGCCTATTTTCTGATTGGATAGAGGAGAACACAACAGAGTCCAATCTCATCCAGTTGCCTGACAACGAAGGTTTGAACAAAGACCATCTTGAAAGGATACAAAGAGAAAGATTGGAAAGAACGCAGTTTGAGATTACTTCTTCCCACATTTAGCAACTTAGAAGAAAAACACATCTGATGTATGGATTCACTCAAGGAATTCCAGGAAAGATGAACATGGATTTGTGAGGGGATAATGAATTCAGGACATTGAAAAGAGAGGTAGAAGATTGGGATGCAGGCTGGTTCTGAGTAACAATGATGCATATTTGAAGAAGCACGAAGTCACTTGGGAAACATTTAACATTGCCAGCTAATATGAGAGTCAGAGAGAGAGAAAGTCGATTGATAACAATTTATCAGCAATGTGGGTGAACAGCAGGAGTAAGGTCTCACAAATTGAGGACGGA
The DNA here is from genome assembly GCF_030028105.1 of Mobula birostris. NCBI lineage: Eukaryota > Metazoa > Chordata > Chondrichthyes > Myliobatiformes > Myliobatidae > Mobula > Mobula birostris. Next base: position 118,944,037 of record NC_092379.1, read on the forward strand.
AACTAGAGAAGACTGCAAGCTGAGTGAGGGCTGGGTTCGGGGGCAGCAACACCACCACCAAAATTAAAATCCATTTGGTCAATGAACCCATCACACTGTTGAATGCAAGAGTGAAAATAATGGAGAGCTGACAGTAGAGAGAATAAAGATTCCAGGATAATCTGAAGACAAGAGTAGGTCCATAAAGTAGTTTTGTGGTCCAAAATGATGCAGCAATGAATGCTCAAACCAGCTGCATTCCCTGAATGAGACAATATATGAAACCTGTTACTGACAATGGGGTGGCTAATAAAAACGATCATGTGTTCAATCAGAAAATCATTAAAAGGTCATCATCTATGACATGCCCTGTTCACGTTAATACCATTCAGACTCAAGAGACTGAAGACCCACTTAGCGTTTTAAGTACAGATTCTTCCTCTCCACCATCAAGATTTGAATGGTCCATGAATGGTCCTCATTTTGTCTTTTGTACCATTTGTTTCGTATGACATGGTAATTTTTGTCTTTCACTGACCTGCTACTGCAAAGCAAATTTCCCAACCTATCTCAGTGACAATAAACAACAGGAATTCTGCAGATGCTGGAAATTCAAGCAACACACATAAAAGTTGCTGGTGAACGCAGCAGGCCAGGCAGCATCTCTAGGAAGAGGTGCAGTCAACGTTTTAGGCCGAGACCCTTCGTCAGGACTAACTGAAGGAAGAGTGAGTAAGAACGCAGCAGGCCAGGCAGCATCTCTAGGAAGAGGTGACAATAAACCTGATTCAGATTATTTTCTACGCTGCAGCTAAATCAAGCAGCGCTTCTGAGAGTGTTTTGATTTACTGAGTGACCAAAACATCACCCAGCTTCAGCATACTTCAAATAAATAAAAATCTTCATGATTACTATTTTATCATCCCAAAAAAAACAGCAATAATATTTGAAAAGATAGTGTAAAAATGCTCAAGATGCATCAAGTAATATGGCATTTGAGCAAGGTTTCTTCTCTTATTCTCACTTAGACATGAGGGAATATCTGCAGTCTGCACAAACAGATGAATGCTTCGCAAACCACATCAAGGTGCCCCAAGGCTCACCACCAATGATGTAAACAACTGGCAAATATGGCATATCAGATTCCAAAATTTAAAAATTAGCTATCTTGTGCACCTGCCTTCCTTCTGCAGCTACAATGCACCATATCAGAGGAGCAAAATGCATCAGAAGCTGAAGATTTAAAAATAAAGTATGAACACTTCAACTCATTGTTACCGTCTGACTGAGCTGCAGAGTATGTTTACTCCACTGCACAGTCCTAGTAATCCAAACAGGATAGATGGGAGTATTTGTATATGTAAAGTCGGAAGCATTCCAAATAAGCAGTACATGCCAGCCTTAGGGAATGAAAGAAATAATGGCGGGAGAAGGGGAGAGAAAACCGAAAACATGAGAGGAGTAAAAGCACGACGAAGAAGAGTTACTGACGAAAAACGTTACTCGTTTCTCTCTCGAATGCTGCTTATCCTCCTGAGCATTTACAATCTTTACTGTTTCACATTTTAGGCTCCGGTGTTAATTTCCTTTATTTTCTGTCATGAAGAGTTACCCGTTATGCTTTAGTTAATAAATGATGGCAATGTGTAGATTGTGCTATGCAGTAAAGACTAATCGGAGTACCCCGATTTATACTGCTCTCAACCCACGGTATACACATTTAACGCTGGTGCCCACTATTTTCCCTTGAAGCAAATCGTAAAGCTTCTAAATAGAATAGACTAAGCCTCGCTTTCTGGGCTTGGCCGCAAAGCTTTCTTTCTTCAACTATTCCACCACTCCCCCAACCCAATTCCGTGAGTTCAACGTGGAAAAATCAGCGGTAAGGTAGCGGCTGAAAAGCGCGGAGCAACCGAACATTCGTGCCCACAGCAGGGCGTCCAAATACGGGATAAAAGCAAGCATTTCCCCCTCTGCTTTATCAATGCAATCCCTGCAGCACTGGCTCCTGGGCTGTGCAGTTCCATGCGCGGCCTCCCTCCGCTGTTTTTGCTGCAGGGAGCGAAGCGGCAGCGAGTCGCAGGCGCCCCCCACGCTCCGAGCGGAGACGGACCCTCGGTGATTGGCGGTGTTAGCTGGAATGCAGCAGCCACCAGGGCTCAGTAGACACTCCGGGAAAAACGCGCGGGCTGGTCCGCGATCCCGGGCCAGACTCTCAACCTGGAACGGATCTCCAAACATTCCCTCCACCACCACCCCCCCCCCTCCCCAACACACACACCTCAGAGCACGAGTTCACCCTCTCTCACCGATTCCACCCCCTCCCATACAAACCACCGTCTGACTGGGCGAGACGGCTCCAAACAGCCACCACCGCCTCCCATCCATCCCCCCACCAAAATAAAGCCTCCCTAGTTCTTTGATGCATGAAACGAGAAAGAAAAATAAATTCAATGGCCATGAACAGAGGTATTAAAATGATAGATAAACAGACCGAATGTCCTTGACCATCCAGCAGGTTGGGTTTTTAATTTTAATACAGCTACCAGGTATAAAAACAGACCTACCATCAAACAAAACATTACCCCAAACCATGCAAAAATATCACACATCGTTAGTAGTTTGTGCAATTACTCACGGAGACGAGCCATTTGTTGCACGAAAATCTTTACAGAAATGCAACCCACAATTACTTAAAAATAATACGGCAAACTGATTGCTTTCCCCCCACCCCCTTTCGATTCGACCGGAGCACACCTCGCGGATTTTTTTGTTCACTCAGATTTGCCCGAGTCCGCCATTATTACATTCAACCACCCCTGCGTGAGGCGCACAGTCACAGCCCTGGAAAAAGAATGCCAGAAAATCATCTTCAATCCCCACATTTCAATTGCCACTAGAATTAATGACGTAAACAGAAAAGTCAATTTTAAATTCCTGGAGGCCGTTTATGACATAAATTGAAGCGAAAAAGTGCAGAGATACCTGCGCCACGGCTGCAAGAACACCACCACCCAGCTCCAGATATCGGCGGTTCCACTCGGATCCGATACCCTCGCTTTCTAACAACCGCTGCGAAGCTGGGCGCCCCGCCTGATTGACAGGGGAAGGGGCGGGGCGCACCCTTTGATTGATGGCCTCGGCGCGGGTGGGTGGTGCCACGCTCCAAGGGCCCGGCGGAGGAGGCGGGTCGACGCGGCTGATTGACAACCGGGGGGCGCGAGAGAGGGCGGTACGCTGACCCCCCCCGGAACCATTGAAGTGGTTCCGCGCGCGTTCCTTGGGGCCTTCCTTGCCTCTCGAATTTGTGGGGGGGGGGCGGTTAAATAACCTGGGAATGTTTAATAGAGAAATATGTGGCGGCCGGTCACAGCGCGGGGGTGGGGGGTGTAAAATATATAGCAAACTTTTCGGGGGCAAATCAAAACATTTATTGTGTGGGAAGCGTATATCTTCATTATCAGCAGATTTTTTTTGTTCATTTTGATGGATCGTCATTAAAAGAAGTTTTTAAGCATGCATGTGTCCACGTAAAGCTGTGTATTCATTATTGCATCGCCTTGGAAACTGTTCGGAGACGTTGTCAATTAAAAATAACACAGTTGAACGATAAAGATTCAATAAAATATAGTTAATTCCTGGATCTCACTTTTTCGACGCTGACCAGCCCTCATATACTGTCCCCAGAACAAGTGCGGCGCTGAGACTCGCCACTCAGTATATGCAGCCAGCAAATTCAGACCTCACAACGACCATTGTTCAGCCCAACCTTGAACAAAGCAAATCCTTAAATAATATTAGGATCGTGCCAAACTCAGACCAATCACTAAATCACTTCGGAAAGAGGGAACTAAACCAATAGAGACTCAAGAGACAGCAGATGCTGGAAAGTGGAGCAACAAACAATCTGTTGGAGGAACAGGTCGAGCAAGATCTGTGTTGATGTTTCGGGCTGAACCCCTGCAACAGGATTCCTTTCTTCCCACAGATGCTGCTCAACTTACTGACTTCCTCTAGATTATTTGTCGGAAATCAACTAACACCAAATTTGTCAATTTGCACCAAAAATCTATTCCTTTGTAATGATTTTAATTTAATTTGATTTTGTGTGGCATTGCATACATATCGTGGTTTGAAGTACTGTACACGAATTTAATGGTCTATATGTATATATTAGGAGTTGGAAGTATTGTGGACTAACTTATAAATGTGAATGTTGTGGAGAGCTGGGTGAATTTTGGATATTGTAGAATACATTAGGTTTTGTTTGAGTAAAATTTACAATGGAATACAGAGGGTGGATTGAATGTTGCTCAGAAATGTGCCCTTTTGTATGTATGGGGTGTCATGGAATAATTTCTGTGGCAATTTTATGTGCCTGTGCATTGCAAATTTCCACTGTGGCATCCTGTCAAACAGGAGTGCTTTAATTTTCTTCGGACTTATAAATTTAAAACTGTCAGGTCTGGGACTTTCCTATTTCTGTTATAGCCATTTTGTGATTTCCTGTCCTTTAAAGTGGCAGGAAAACTGTCTGCCAAGCAGAACAAGACTGAGAAAAAAAACGCTGCTGTATCTTATTCCTACTCTATCAAAACCGATAATACTCTTTAGCAATTGAATCTATCATTTATTATCTAATAATTTATGTTTTATCCACAATCATACTGTTTTCACTATGACAACATGCAATGCTTTATCCTCATTACTGCTCTCAACACTTTCTAACATTACTATTTCTCATCTTAAAATTATTATTAGTATCTTGTAATGGAAATTCACAACCTATTATTAAAAATAATCACAAGTTGTTACCATTACATGTTGATCTCATTTGTATTAAGTGCAAAACAATAGAATATCAGGCAAATGCATGAAATTTAGTTTACAAATATTGCTGACAGTAAAGTAGTATAGTGCTAAAAATTTAAAAAAACTATTTGAAACATTCATTATCATTATAATAGATTAGCCCAACACACAAAGTTTATCATACATTAAATTCCAACCAAGTGTGGAATATGTTGGTATTTATGCGTGTACAAGTTCCTTAAGTTTGTTATAGCTAGGGATGGTATTGGGGATAAGTTCCCACTTCCTATTAGATGCTCTCAATGGTGTGCGTCTCAATGGCTTTCACAAGTAGCTAAGCCTGGCGGAACCCTTTCTACCGACAGGAGAAGGGGCAAAGGCAGGATACTGCCACTTTAAAACCAGTTGCTTTGGGCAGACGGAGCTGATTAGCCATGGTTGGCAGCTTACCGGAGAAAGAGAAAACTGATCTCAAACCTCTGCTGCCTTGCAGCTGTACCCACTCATAGAGAAGGCTTCGGGAGTAAACCCCAAGGGAAAATAACAGAGCTGGAATTCTGACGTTGAGTTCAACGCTGACTGGCAACTCCTGCAACACTGCTGGTGCCAAACTGAATTGGCCTCTGCCGTTCCTTCGGATTCATCAGCTGCGTGGTGAAAGGGAGCCTGCTGCATGGACAACAGCTTGTGTATTGGTTTGTTTATCACGTAGACAGCTGGGATCCAACATCCATGGTCGACCCTGACCAACAGAGGGCCTCAAAGAATGCAACTACACACAGGTCTACCTCAGGAATTGAAAATGCAAGTTAAAGATCTAACAGCAAAATTTTCATAAGCTGAGGTGCAATATACCTTCTTAGAAAGCCACAATGGAATGAAAGGCAGTAATCAGGCAAGGAATTGTTTCATTTAATACATTAGGGTAACGTAAATCATTCAGCAGGAAAAAAGCACATTATTTTAAACTGATTTTCTATAATGATTTTTACCCATCCACGTGAATTGCTGTGCTCAATACATTTGTACATCTCTCCTATTTCTATTTCTTCCCTTCAACTCATTTAATTCAGTTTAATAACATCTACCTCTGCACTGTAGACAAAGTGCCCAAAGCATTGTTAGGAATCCGTACCCATCCAAAATTCTCTTTGACCCACTACCATTAGGAAGGAGCCACAAAACCATCATGACTTGAACTGGTAGACTGCGTAACAGCTTCTTCCATCAGGCTGCGAGACTAATGAATATCATACCACACTGTGGTTTTGTCACTAGGACAGCAAGCGGTTTATTGTTTACCTGTGCTGTACACTTCATGCATTTATAATTATATTGTATTAACTTATTTATGGCAATATTTTCTTTTATGTGCTGTGTGTGATATATGTTTTGTGGGTGCTCCATGGTCCGGAGAAATGTTGTTTCATTCAGTTGTATATATTGTTATGTACCCCGTAACTGGGTTGCCAAACCAGCAGAAATGGACCACTAGTTGGAGTCTGGTTTACTAGAAACTAATAAAGTTTTATTAAAGAAATAAGTAACACAGTACTTTAATCGTAAGGATATAAATGCAACAGGTTAGCAATGATAAAACACACATGTACACAGAACTAGGCTAATAGGAATCAAGCAAGTTCTATCTCAGTCTCGGGGTAAAATGATCAGTCTCAAGTGACACAGAGTTCAGTTCAGCTTAGTGCAGTTCACAGTAATCGCTGTTGTGCTGTTGGAGAGAGAGAGAGATGCAAATTTGATTCAGGCAGACCTTTGATGATCACAGGTGGTTTCGGGTGGACAATTTTATGTCTTCCATCCCGCCGTGGTCACTGACTGTGACCTCTCCGTTCCGGATACGACCGTTCTTCCGCGGTGAACCCGACACCCAGGCAAGGGCGGACACACACACCAGGTTCCCACCGATCGTACCTTTGCACCCTGTGAGTCTATGGTCGGTTCCCGCGAACCGGACCTCCAAACTCCCACCAACTTGTGGGGGCACACCGCTCTTCCAGGGTCTCGTTATCTCGTGATCTTGTGGTGTGTGTCATGCCTTAGTGAACCTGTTCTTTTTATCCCCCTGCTGGGGTATCGCCTGTCCCTCAAACTTCAAACAGTTCAGGTTCAAAGCAACCAGTCTGAGTTGTGTTTCTTTTCCACTATCTCTCTCCTCTCCAATTAACATTTTGAACGCTTCTCCATTTGTCTCCCGTAGCATCAATCGTCTGATAACTTGGTTTGTCGTCACAATATGTACAGTCTGATGGCAATGAACTTGAGCTTGAACTTGAACTCTTCTTGATATAAACAGTGGAACCGTCTTCACTAACTATGTGCAAGATTATCTGAGACTGCTCAGTATGTTATCACCAGTTTTGGGATTGTCATATAAGATCTTAAAATACAAGGTATTTTGTTTGACAGATTATCTAGATGGGAAAACAAATATCATTTAAGAGTCAGCATATGATTGGATGATCAATTGCATATGTAAATAGTGTAAATGGCGTGTGCAATGACTGAACGACGTCCTAGAGTCTTTAGCAGCTACATAAAGTTCTTGAGGTCTGAATGTAGCTGGCAGTCATGAGCAACGTGTTTTGCCATAGCTACAGACATAAAGCCTCCGAGAATCACACAGACCTTATATGCCTACTCAGTAAAGCCCACTGACAATTTGGCAGACTAAAGCTGGGCAGACAGTACAATCTTCAATTTGCGGTGCAATTAACAAACAAGTTTCCATCCCAGGGTTTGCTGCTATGGTTTAACAATCAGTTCCCACCATTGGTTTATTTGAACTTGATCTTTCTCTGGATTCTTGGACTGGGAGTTGCTGAAAGGAAGGTGCATTGGAGAAGGGGAATTACACAGGATCATCTGGTATGAGGCAAAGTGGCCCTTAAAGAGCACCTGGGATCTGCAGAAACAGGGCAAGCAACAGTTTACATTATTAAAGATGAGAAGGAATTTCTTTAGCCAGAGGGCAGTGAATCTGCAGAATTCATTGTCACAGGTGGCTGTGGAGGCCAAGTCATTGGGTATATTTTAAGCGGAGGTGAGGTTATTAGGTTCTAGGTAAGTATGAGCATCAAAGGCAGGAGAATGGGGTTGAGAGGGATAATAAACCAGCCATAATGGAATACCAGAGTAGACCTGATGGGCCAAATGGCCTAATTCTGCTCCTATGTTTTATGGTCATAACCATAGTCCAACCCATTAAGTGTCAATTAGAACAGCAGTTTGCTTGTTACCCATTGTAGCACATTTCTACTGCCAAAAATTGGAGGGGAGAAAGTTTTTTGAAGTACCAAGTTATTCTGGCAAAGATACTTCCACAGTGCTTAGATTTAGCTAAAATTGCTATGGAGCATAAGACACAGGAGCAGAATTAGGCCATTCAGCCCATTGAGTCTGCTGTGCCATTCCATCAGAGCTGATCCCAGATCCCTTCAACCACATATACCTGGCTTCTCACCATAACCCTTGATGCCCTGACTGATCAGGAAACGATCAACTTCCATCTTAAATATACCCACAGACTTGGCCTCCACCGCCGTCTGTGGCAGTGCAATCCACAGATTTACTACGCTCTGGCTAAAAAATTTACCTCTTACTTCAATTTTGAGACTGTGCCCTCCAGTTCTGGACACCCCCACCAGAGGAAACATCCTCTCCACATCTACCTTATCTAGTCCTATCAACATTCGGTAGGTTTCAATGAGATCTGCGCAACCCCCCCCCCCCCCCCACATTCTTCTAGCAACAGGGAAGTACGTCCAGGTCAGATTGTTCTGTGTGATTTAGAGTTGGTGCTGTTGTGTAGCTGTTGCCTTTATCCTTTAGTGTACAGATTACAGGCTTTGCACTAAAGTAGCCATGACAGCAACATCCATTTTGTAAACAACACAAGGTGTAGTCACAGTGTGCTATTGGTGGAAGGCGTAAATGTTAGGATTGTGAATTAGATGCCATTCTCATGGTTGCTGTATTCTGGATAGTCAAAGTTGCATGCATCCAGGCAAGTGCAGGGTATTTGATCACTCTCCTGATTTATGCCTTGGAGATGGTGGAAAGGTTTTGAAGTATCAAAAAGAGAGCACTTGCCACAAGTTAACTAGTCTCTGATGTGATCTTATAACTACTTTGTACAGCATTTAACTGACGGATTCAGTTGAGTTATAATCAATGATCTCCAGGATGTTAAGGCCCGATGGGGAAGGACCACAGTTTAACGTTCATCACCCGTAGGAGGGGGAGAGGTTGGGTGGGGAGGAGACCTACCCTCATCAGCGGTGTGGACAGATAATCAACATGGTGCCCAAGGAGTGGGTGGAATTGTTAATTTGGGAAAGTATTAGAGCCATTGCCTGCCTTTATTGTTGAAAATTTTGATTGTTAATAAGTCTTAACACTTGACCAAGGGTTGAGAGTAAACGCATGATTTACTGTAAACATCTTTCATTTGTAAATGAACAGAGTCAACGCAAAATTTTATTCTTAATAACTGTATTGAATAAGGACTCACAGTCAACAAATGGTTTTCTTTTCCTGTATGTAATTATTTTTATTTTGTAATATTTCTGAATAAAGTATTTTTGGAAAAAAAGGATGTTAATAGCACTTAGCATAAAATGTGGGTGCTTAGATTCTCGCTTGTCTGAGATATTCATTGCCTAGCACTTTTATGATGCAAATGTTACTTGTCACGAATAAGCCAATAGAACATAGAGCAGTATAGCACAGTACAGGTCTTCCAGCCAATGTAGTTGTGCCAACTTTTTACTTGCTCCAAGATCAATCTGACCCTTCCCTCCCACATAGACCTCAATATCTCCTTCATCCATGTGCCTATCTAAGAGTCTCTTAAATATCCCTTATGTATCTGCCTCTACCACCAGCCCTGGGCAATGTGTTCCATGCACTTACCATTCTCTGTGTGAAAAACACTATCTCTGACAACATTCTTATACTTTCCTCCGATCACCTTAAAAATATATCTTCCCATTTTAGCCATTGCTGCCCTGGGAAGAAAGCATTGACTGTCCACTCTCTCTATGCCTCTTATTGTTAGGGAATTTTTGGGGATGGGATTTATAACAAATAGCTCCAGCCACCATACTTCTAATCTGAACAGAGATTGCAGATTAAATTTAAAATGCAGTTCTGAACAATGGGTTCCTAAAAGCTGTGAGTCACAGACCAGGCAATGCTGATTAAAATTCATTTAGATATCTGTGGTGTGGGTACAAAGTGGGAGGTGTGGAGTTTATATGTAGTTCAAAGAAAGCATTGTGGATGTATCGTAAATATGGAATTGTCCTTTGATCTTTAAACATAACATGTTATGTAGCATTGGGTCAGGCAGACCTCTTGCTCTGAAAGAGTCTCAGTATGATAACTCCAGTCTCTTATTTTGTCCAATAAAGAGACTACTTCATGTCTATCAGTACTCCTCTTCGCTGACTATGTTCATGTGACAATACTTATTATCTTATACATCTTTATCAAGTCACCTCTCATCCTCCAAAGTTCAAAGTAAGTTTATTATCAATGTACGTATATGTCTCCAAATACAACACTGAGATTCATTTTCTTGCCAGTATACTCAATAAATCCAATAACCATAACCTATCCTCATAAGACAAGCTCTTTAATCCAGGCAGCACCCTGGTAAATCTCCTCTGAATCCTCTCTGAAGCTTTCACATTCTTCCTTTTATGAGGTAACCAGAAGTGATGTGGTACTTCAAGTGTGGTCTAATCCAGTGGTTCTCAATATTTGGCCATGTCGGATTTCATAGGGGCCACAAGTAAACATCAAGAAATTGGGGGCCACAGGTGTTTCTGAAAGGTCCATGATAAGTTTACCCTTTTAATGAAATATTACTAAAATATAAAATAAAAAGGAAATTAATACATGTTATTTAATTGGAGCTCTGAATGAAATGAGTGGGAAAATACCTTCAAAAATGAGAAAATCTACAGATCTGGAAATCCAAGCAACACACACATAATGATGGAGGAACTCATCAGGCCAGGCAGCATCTATGGAAAAGAGTAAACAGTTGATGTTTCGGGCTGAGACCCTTCATCAGGACTGGGGAGAAAAGGAAAATATGCCAGATGGAGCCAATGAGGCTGCAAAACGGTTTAGCCTGTGTGCCTAACCTGCCCACTCTACATCCACCCCCAAATCACAAACTGCAGATTGGGCGGGGCTGTCTGCAGCAAGGCTAATCAGTGAGTATGCAGCGGGAGGCTGGTTCCGTTTGCCTTCCACTGACTCATGCGTGTTATAAAACATGACATGAAAGCTGCAGTTATTGCAGCAGGGTCATCTGCCAGAAGTGGCTAAACTGCAAGAGATGAGAATGTGTGAAGTCTACCACTGCATCACTATCTACCACTATAACTTCCGTTAATTCCCTGATATCTATCATATTTTGAAAGGAAGTTCAATTCACCTTTCTTGGTGATACAAGCTCTTCCTTGCCACATAGAATTTGCAACTATGATAGTATTTTTAAAAAATCGCCTGGAAATTATTTTTCAAAAATACTGTCTAAAACACTAGCAACAGACATCAAGGTTGCTGGTGAACGCAGCAGGCCAGGCAGCATCTCTAGGAAGAGGTACAGTCGACATTTCAGGCCGAGACTCTTCGTCAGGACTAACTGAAGAAAGAGCTAGTAGGAGATTTAAAAGTGAGAGGGGGAGGGGGAGATCCAAAATGATAGGAGAAGACAGGAGGGGGAGGGATGGAGCCAAGAGCTGTACAGGTGATTGGCAAAAGGGATATGAGAGGATCATGGGACAGGAGGTCCAGGGAGAAGGAAAAAGGGGGAGGGGGGGAAGCCCAGAGGATGGGCAAGGGGTATAGTCAGAGGGACAGAGGGAGAAAAAGGAGACTGAGAGAAAGAATGTGTGTATATAAATAACAGATTGGGTACGAGAGGGAGATGGGGCATTAGTGGAAGTTAGAGAAGTCAATGTTCATGCCATCAGGTTGGAGGCTACCCAGACGGAATATAAGGTGTTGTTCCTCCAACCTGAGTGTGGCTTCATCTTTACAGTAGAGGAGGCCGTGGATAGACATATTAGAATGGGAATGGGATATGGAATTAGCTTTATTTTTACATGTATATTCAGTACTGGTACTTTTTCATATGAGATTATACTTAATGAAATTATTTGACATTTACTACTTTACTAATTTTCTATGGAGCCCTCTCACATATATACATAAATTTTCTTTTTTTATATATATATTTCAGACTATTCATGGCCACTGTGGCAAAGAAAATATGTTGGTAATATTCCATTGAACATCTTGCTCATGGTAAATAAGTTTGAAATCTCATAGGGTGCATGTAGACCTTTATAGGACAAAAAGATGTCACTCTGTCTAATTTGTATAACTACACTTTCGAATGAAAACATGCAGCCATGTAAGCTGAGGAAGCACGGAGACAGTGCATAAGGACAAGAAAGACAAGATACTGGATTATTTCAAAAACATATGATAATTTTCAATGAAGATCCAGAGTAAAGCAAATAGTGAAAATGCAGCTAAGATAGATAAAGAACGCGAAGCGCAGAATCAAATATCGCTGTGATGATTGTATGTTCTAGTATCAGTTGTTTGGTGACAATAAAGTATAAAGTAAAGTAAAGCTTTACTTGCATCCTATAAGATTTCAAACTTAGTTACAAAAGCTGGCAAGCCACATAATATAGGTGAATCATTGATTCCGCCTTTGGTTTCTGTTGTAAGTTCTACTGTTATGAATCAGAGCACATATGAAACTATTCAAGACATCCCCTTGAGTAACTCAACACCATCGAGGCGTATTGATGAAATATCTGCTGATGTGGAAAAAATAACTAGTTGCACAATTGCAAGCAAAGAAGTTTGCCCAGCAAACAGATGAAAGCACGTTCCATCATAATGAAGCCCTTCTGATGGCAGATGTTTGGTTTTTGAATGATGATCAGACCAGTGAGGAAATGCTTTTTGCCCAAAAGTTTATATTATAAATAAAGTGCCTTTTCAAAGCTTTAAAATAGTTTTAGTTTTCATATCCAACTTTAATATTAAATAGTACTTTTAATAATACCTATTTGCCTGTTAAAACTCAAATATTGACTTTATATTAGAATAATTAATGCAGTTAACCAAAAAGACTTTGGCAACTAATGGAGGCTGTAGAGGCTGGGGGGCCACAGAGGTAAATGAAAGTCTCAAGTGGGCCACGAGCAAAAAAAGGTTGAGAACAACTGGTCTAACCAGAGTTTTATACAGCTGCAACATTACCTTGTGGCTCTTGAAATCAATCCCCCAACTAAAGTTCAACACACTATACTCCCTCTCCACCACCCTATCAGCTTGTGTGGCAACTTTAAAGGATCTATAGACGTGAATCCCAAGATTCCTTTGTTCCTCCACAATGCTAAAAATCCTCCCATTACCCTTGTACACTGCCTTCAAGTTTGACCTTCCAAAGTGTATCACTTCATACTTTCCCAGATTGAACTCCATCTACCGCTTTTCAGCTCAGCTCTGAATCCCGTCAATGTCCCATTGCAACCTACGACAACCTTCTACACAATACTATCAACCTTTATGTCATCTGCAAACTTACTAACCCACCTTTCCACTTACTCATCTTAGTTAGTTATAAAAACCACAAAGAGCAGGAGTCCCGGAATGGATCTATGTGGAACATTCCGGTCACTGAACTCCAAGCTGAATACGTTCCATCTACTGTCACCTTCTGCCTTTTGTGGGCGAGTCAATTCTGCATCCACAGAATGTCTGACCATTGGCAAGGCTTTGCTGCATACAGGTGTGGAGCGTCTAAGTTTCTGAGGAGATATGAATGGAATTAAAAATAATATAAGCATCAATATCAATATTTTATGGCTCAGGTGATTGACCTTCAACAAACATTGCCATATTCTACTGTGCAGGTTATAACTGATCAATGGAGTATTTCCCTCGATATTAATTTTTCCAGAGTTCCTTAATATCGAGGGCAGTCATTCACAACTAGCCACTGGAATTCAGCTGCTTTGTCCATTTTTGTTCAAAGCTGTGCACCAGGCAAAATCTAAACCAAGCATCAGAGAACAACTTATTGATGACAAGGCACTGCTTCATAACTCACTTGGTGACACCTTCCAACATGTTGCTGATGGGCTGCTGGATTAGATTTCTCCAAGCTTTTCTGGAGATACCTGGACAATTTTCCACAATGTTGTATAGATCCCAGTGTAAAACCTGCACTGGAACAGCTTGACTGAAGTCACAACTAATTCAGAAATGCAAGTTTTCAAGACCATATCTGCAATGTTATTGGATCCCATAGCCTTTGCTGCATCAAATATGTTCAGCCATTTCTTCATAATACTTGGATCAAATTGGTTGAGGACTGACTTCTTTGGATTGAATGCTGGGCAATTCCAGCTAAATATTTTTAAATATGATTCTGCCTTACCTCTGGCATTCAAGTGCTGGATCCCACCTTCAGTGAGAAAGGCAACGTTTTTATATCCCCTCCTCCTAATGGCTGTTTACCATGACTGCCATTATTCACAAATGGATGCATTTGGAATTTTGATTAGGTCTGTTTGTTCCGGGATTTTTTAGCTCAGTCCAATGCTTGCTTTACTATTTTGTGTGCATGTGTTGTAGTTTAGTAGGTTAGCACTTCATTTTTGGTTATGAATTTTTTTTTCACCATCCCATTTTGGTCTTAACAGCTCATCGAACGAATAATCTTCAAGAGTGCAGTTTTCCCTTGGAACAACACTGGAATATTATCCTAGATTTTGTGTTATATTTTCAGGATTGGGATTTGAACCCACAACACCCTGATCCACAGGGAACACCTGAGCTATGACTGACAGTATCACATGATTAAACTGTTTGTAAATGTAAGAGTTTGAGAAGAGCAACTATCTACATTGGTCAGAATTAGAAAGTAAAACTCTGGTCCATTTGATGCTCTCTGAAGCTCCTGTGAAGCAAGCAAGAATGCAGTCTATCCTGTAACTGCAATCCAGCACACCATGCATGTAAAATCACCATCCGGGCTTTGATGACTGCCCACATCTACAACTTCTTTTCTTCCAAGTCTTTGGGCTTTGAGGTCACTTTTGACTTGCATCATGAATTTCACAGCTCTGAGCCCACTCAGACTGGGAGCTGATTTAAAGATATCTGCTGTTCTTTTGTTTTTGATTCTTTCGTTGCACTTCTATTCAAGTTCCTTTCCTTCTATTTCTCTTTTCCTTTTAGTTGTCTCTTCTTCAATGCCAATACTGATGCTTGTATTATTTTTGTCTTATTTTGAGCAGTTGCTATTCAATCTTGCCTGCTGATGTTTATGATTTGAAGTTCTGCTCTGAATCTGTCACTTTTTCTATTGCACCATCCAGTAAGAATGCGCAGTTTAGTGTTACTTCCACTTTTTTTGTTTTTCAGTGTCAGTCCATTGTTCTATATAACTTCTGCTATTTCTCCCTGTTAAACAAATGTTTTTATTCTCACTTTTGTTCCATGTTCCAAGCCAACACAAGTAAGTGAATTAATCATTGCATTTCTAATTCTATTTGTGGTGCTTTTGATTCAATTCTATAGATCTTTTTACACCTTCCAACATATTTAATTATCTTTCCAGCATAGATTTATGTTTTGCTCACGTGAACAATTCAGCTTTCTGAGATATTCTGTTCTTCGATGGGGGTGATATGCACCTCACTTCCACTCACAGTATTATTACTGATGAAGTTTCAAAAGCACACTCTGGTATTTTTACATTATTTTGTTACTCTACAGCTTGTCAATGCAGCTATAAAGAAGCTGCCTCCTAATTCACTAAGGGTTTGAGGAGATTTGGTTTGTCAACTGATACACTCGAAAACTTCTACAACTGTACCGTGGAGAGCATTCTGACTGCCTGCATCACTGTCTGGTATGGTATGGGGGGGCTACTACACAGGATTGAAGAAAGTTTCAGAAACTTGTAAAATTAGTCAGCTCCACAGTGGGTACCAGCCTCCGTGGTGTCCAAGATATCTTCAAGCAGCAGTGCCTCAGGAAGACAGCGTGCATCATTAAAGAACCCCACCACCCAGGACATGCCCTCTTCTCATTGTTGCCATTGGGAAGGACCTGAAGGCACACACTCAGCGATTCAGGAGCAGCTTCTTCCTCTCTGCCATACGATTTCTGAATGAACATTGAATCCATGAACACTACCACACTACGTTTTTATTTCTGTTTTTTTTTGCACTTTAACTTAACTATTTGGCAGATATATATATTTACAGTAATTCATTTTCTCTCTATATTTATTTATCATGTATTTCAATGCACTGTTGCCATTAAGTTAACAAATTTCATGACATATGCCGGTGATATTAAACATGAGTCCGATCCTGATTCTGTTCTTTAAAGTATCTGTGCACTGTGAAATCATAAACTGCTTCCCTCCCCCCCCCACCCCTGTACATGCTGTACTTCATTTTCATTTTTATTTCTCTTTATTGTGAGCACTCTGGCTTGCTAACTGCATCGCTATCTCTGTGCTCCCACTCACCAGCTGCAAACTGTCCTCAGCCCCAATCTCCTGAATCAACTTCTCAGCACTTACATTTGTTCAAACTTTACATCTCTTGATACCAAACTGCAATCAGATAACCTTTGCTGAACTTAATTGCTCCCCACCCTTTCCTCCTGTCATATTTGATTTTAAAAGGGAAGAAATGCAGTCAGAAATCTAACTTCTCAGCATCCTATATGAAACACATTTAAGCCACTATTTTACCTCATGATTATAATTGAAAAATACAACAAAATGTGTTTAAGTGCACGTACAACAAACACACATTCCAAATACAATTTTCAGAACAATTGACATACTTATTCTTCTGACTGTTTTTTTCTCAGTTATATAAAAAACAGATATACAACTTGTTGAGAATTTTATTCCTAGTGAATGAATGAATTGGTTTCTTGTCAACTCCGCAAAAGAATAAGACAGTGGGCCAGAAACCCAAAGGGAATCTGCAGATTTTACCCGACCAGGCCAGGCTGAAATCCAAAAAACCCAAGAGGCAATTAAGATATATTAACCCTTCATCAAAAGCAAGTTTAACAGCATCTGGTTAATTTAACACAGACTCCACAAGTTTCCCAGATGGCCCGAATGTCAGTAATTAAACCATGACAACACAATGGTGACGCGATGTTCCAATCCAACAATAAATAAAACAGCTTCACAGCTCTTGTACCGAGTGACAAAGTGATCAACTTCTCCACAGGAGGTGTGTTTTTTGCTTCCTTGAGAGGGTCTGGACAGATTTTTAAGCGGATGTGATGAATGTGTGAACTCTGCTTCTCAGTTTAGACCCTTGTCGGATCTGATCACTTACTTATTGTGCCTAGCCGGGCTATGTAAAGTCCTCGCAGTGCTCATGCTGGCATTGTGTAAGACGCAGACAAAAAGAAGGATGAAGAGCAACATGTGACCATCAGAGAGTTGGAAGTCTGGGGAGGGTGGACTGGTGAGTGAATGTTGCATGGAGAGCAAAGCTTCAGTTACACAGGGTTCCCTTTTTAAAGAGGATCAGTGTGATGGCAGATGATACAGCCACTTGATAGAAGCTGCTGTCTGCAGGGTCTGACAGAAATACTGCACTGGTGATTAAAAGTGAGCACAGTCTTTAAACTTTATACTTCAGGAGCTTTCAGGGGCTCTACCAATCATGTATATGGGATTCTACAGTAAACTGCTCATAAAAACTGCGTAGATGATGGATCCCTAGCGTTGAAGGGCAGGACTTAATGCAACTTCACCACCAGAGAGAGAGACAAGAAAAATAAAAAGCTGAAACGAGGAAAAATCTGCAGATGCTGGAAATCTGAGCAACACACACAAAATACTGGAGGATCTCAGCAGGCCAGGCAGCATCTAGGAAAAGAGTACAGTCGACGTTTTGGGCAGGACTAAAAATAAAGAAAACTTCTTAGGTTTGTGGCTTTTCTAGCTTGTACTGTTGCCAGGTTTAACAGACTGCATGCAAACACGACCATTCAGTGTGGTAAGTTAATTAAGTAGAAGGGGTTCCATTCCATCGATCCAGAGATGGTCTGCAGACACAGACAGATCTTTCACGTTGTGATCATGAGACAGCTGATTTATTTCCATAATTCAGTGTTCTTGCGAAGTTCAAACCTTCCTGATGTATTTTCACCTTCATAGATTAAGGGGTGGGATACCTAGGGTAAAGGATATCCACTGTAGCAACAATGAGGCACAGGAGCATTATAATCAAAGTGACTCTCACGACCGGACTATGTAACAGTTTCTTCCCCCAGGCCATCAGACCCTTCAATATCCAGAGCCTGGACTGACACCAACCTACTGCCCTCTACTGTGCCTATTGTCTTGTTTATTATTTATTGTAATGCCTGCACTGTTTTGTGCACTTTATGCAGTCCTGTGTAGGTCTGTAGTCTAGTGAAGTTTTGTGTTGTTTTACGTAGTTCAGTGTAGTTTTTGTATTGTTCATGTAGCACCATGGTCCTGAAAAATGTTGTCTCGTTTTTACTGTATACTGTACCAGCAGTTATGGTCAAAATTACAATAAAAAGTGACTTGACTTGACTCTGTATTTCTTGAACAAACTGCAGAAGCTCTTCAACAAGCACTAATCAGGACCACGAAATTGTGGTGATCTGTAAACACAGTATAAAGACTTATTTCAAAGTGTAAACAGGATAAGCAAGTCAATATGGGTCTCTTGCAGCCTGATACAAAAGAACTGATTTTAGGGCAATCAAGAAATTGCAGGAATACAGGTTTCCCCCGCCATCCGAAGGTAGAGCGTTCCTATGAAACGGTTCGTAAGCCGGGATGTCGTAAAGCGAAGAAGCAATTACCATTTATTTATATGGGAAAATTTTGTGAGCGTTTGCAGACCCAAAAATAACCCACCAAATCGTGCCAAATAACACATAAAACCTAAAATAACAGTAACATATAGTAAAAGCAGGAATGATATGATAAATACACAACTTATATAAAGTAGAAATACTTTTCCACAAGCATTGCCTGAACTGTTCTCCGTAGTGAAAATCTCACACAAGCGCCGTCGGCAAAAACATGGCGCAAGCGCTCTCCAGTAACCTTTAAGCTGTGAAGCTGCCAAATCATACCAAATAACACATAAAAGTACACAGCCTATGTAAAGTAGATATAATGTACGTAGAGTGTAGTATCACTTACTGGAATTGGAAAAGCGCAGAGCACACTGATGATGGTGTGTTAGACTGAGTCATCAGAGTTTGGGTGGTGCAGTGGCCCCCACCCTCCGGGCAGCGAACCGATACCGATCCGCGAAGCATGCAGCGGTAGCCGGGAGGTACACAGCACGTCTTTAAGAAAAAAGTCGAAATAAACATGCTAATAATTAGGTACCCCCCGGCATGTAATTGTCAGCCCAGATCAGCGCCGATTTCCGATTGCATCGCCTCTGATCTGGGCCGACAATTACGTGCCGGGTGGTACCTAATTAATTATCATGTTTATTTTGGCTTTTTTTCTTAAAGATGTGCTGTGTGCCTCCCGGCTACTGCTGCATTCTCGGCGAATCGGTATCTGTCCGCGGCCTGGGTGTTGGGGTGGTGGGACACTGGGGTGTCATCTCATTGTCTGTTTCCATTAGAGCAAGCAGCTCTTCTTCTCCTATAACTGCCTGCCTCGATGTCGAAGGTCGAGGTTCATCGTCTGCTGTGGCTGATGTGGAAGGCTTGCTTGACTGCTGAGCCTCGCGCATTTTTAGATCATACAGTTCTTTGTAAGCACTCAAACCATCCTGCAAATATCCCCTAAACCTACGTAGACTTTCAAAATTAAAGTCGTACTTTATCATTACTCATTCAATTTCGATTGTTATCCTTTCCTCTTCCAATTGCATCAGCTCTTCATCTATCAGTTCCTGGTCATGGGATGCCAAAACCTCTTCAACATCATCTTCATCAGCTTCCACAAGACAAACTCACAATCCTTACTTCGTTCACCACGATAGAAACGCTTAATTATGTCTAGTTTTACGCTAAGTGTAACACCCTTACGAGCTCTTTCAGGCTTTTCCAATACCATAGAACTCATCTTGCTAACGGCTGCTCACAGGCACATGTGTTTAAGCAATGCCGGCCAAAATGCAGTTCCGAATCCGGGGGACAGCGGCTGCTCGGGGCGCACGCTGCTTTTTTCATAACAGTGAGAACACCTTCTGTTAGTGAAAACAGGGTACTAATGTGGGTCTTTTTTAACAGTGAGGTGTCGTAAAACAAACGTTCGAAAGCGGGCGACACCTGTATTGCACAAATATTTCCCATGTCTTTGCAGAATAAGAGTTAAGCACAGAAACAGTGGAGATCTATGGGTCTAGAATCAACCTAGACTCGAGATTGATTGAGGAATTGAAAGAAACCGGCATTTGTGCAAGAACTGGTATCAAAGAAATTAATAGGACTGAACAGTGACTTGAAGACCGACATCCTAAGGTTTTTTTCTCAAAGGAGTGGCAATGGATTAGATTAGATTAGATTATGAGGACACGCAGTCCTCTTTTATTGTCATTTAGTAATGCATGCATTAAGAAATGATACAATGTTTTTCCAGAATGATATCACAGAGATACATGACAAACCAAGACTGAAAAACTGACAAAAAACACATAATTATAACATATAGTTACAACAGTGCAAAGCAATACCGTAATTTGATAAGAGCAGACCATAGGCACAGTAAAATCACAGAGTCTCTCGAAAGTTCCATCATCTCACGCAGACGGTAAACCTCCAGCGCCGCAAACTTGCCGATGCAGCGTCCTGGAAGCATCCGTCCACAGTCCAACTCCGGGTCCGTCCGAAAACTCTGAGCCTACGACCAGCTGCCCGACACCGATACACTGAGCACCATCTCTGCCGAGCGTTTCGACCCCAGCCCCAGCAACAGGCGATACACAAGGCTGAGGATTTGGGGCCTTCCCTCCAGAGATTCTCGATCGTGCAGTAGCAGCGGCAGCGAAGCAAGCATTTCAGAAGTTACTCCATAAGTTCCTCATAAACACAAAATACCGTCTAGGTAGTCTCCAACCCCTTGGTATGAACATAGAATTCTCCAACTTCCGGTAATTCCCTCCCTCCCCCTCCCTTCCCCTATCCCTATGTCACTCTGCCCCCTCCCCCAGCTGCCTATCACCTCCCTCATGGTTCCGCCTCCTTCTACTACGCATTGTGTTTTCCCCTATTCTTTCTTCACCTTTCCTGCCTATCCCCTCCCTGCTTCCCCTCCCCCACCCTTTATCTTTCCCCTTAATGGTTTTTCACCTGGAACCTACCAGCCTTCTCCTTCCCACCCTCCTCCCACCATCTTTATAGGGCCTCTGCCCCTTCCCTCTGCAGTCCTGACGAAGGGTTCCAGCCCGAAACGTCGACCGATCTTTTCCACAGATGCTGCCCGACCTGCTGAGTTCCTCCAGCATGTTGTGAGTGTTCCAGATGTTCCTCCGTGCTTCTTCACATCTGTCTCTATCAAATCAGGATTGTGCACGGCATCCTACTTCACAGATACGATATCAATTCGGAACGGCCACGCGCGCTGCGTCGCGCCGCCATCTTCTCCTCCCTCCTCATGTAGTGATTGCATTGGTTGTTCAGAGATTCTTGAATAGTTTCCACAGTTTGGAAGATGGCAAGTGTAATCAGACCCGGAAGAGAAGAGAAAGAAAAAGTAGCAAACTTCAGATGAGTTATCCTGACTTATAAGAAAATTGCTTAAAATATGATGAAGGAGGTTGTTACAGAACACTTAATAATATTGATAAAGTTAACAGAAGAATTTTGAGAGAAAATCATGTTCAACAAAACTGTTGGAATAGATAAGAGGGAGCCAGTGTATATGGCATATTTAGGCTTTCAGCAAGAGATTATTAAACAGAATTTGAGCACTTACCTATACATTGGGGTAATATAATGTACTGACACACACTGAAGATTAGTTGATGGACAAAAACCAAAGAGAGGTGTAACTGTATAACTTTCTAGTTGGGAGGCTTTTGCAATTTGCATGAGATGGTTGCTAGGTCCACAGTTCATAATCTATACAAATGATATGGACAAGGGGACTGCATTTAATATATTCAGGTTTCTGGTGATGCAAAGCTGGATGGAAATGTGAGTTGCATGGAGAATGCAAAGGGACTTCAGGGGGATATAGACAACACAATTAAGTGGGGTAGGGACATGGCAGGTGGAATATCATATGTGTCATCCACTCTAACAGAAAAAAATAGATCAGAATAGTATTTTTAAAAATGAAGGATTAAAAGGTTCAAAGGGACCTGGATGTCTTTGCACACAATTTTTGAAAACTAATGTTTTGATACAGCATGCAGGTAAAAAAGTAAATGATACATTAATTTTTATTGAAAGAGGGCTCAGTTTTCACACTAACGTCATCTTACTCCTACTGTAAAACTAAACCTACAAATTTCCTGCAGGTCAGTGAGTGACGGAGGGAGTATAATGAAGATTCACCATTGATACCTGGGATGATGTGTGAAGGGGCGGGGTGATGTGGACTGTGACTGTGCTACGTGGAAAAATTAAGTAGACTGCTCCTTTAACTCTTCTAAACTGTCTGGAGTTTAAAAGAGTTAAAAAGGAAATCTTACTGAACTACAAAATTCTTACGGGCTTTGCAAGGGTACGTGCAAGAATAATGTTTTCCCTGATTCTGGGGTTCAGAACCAGAGTTCACAGTCTCAAAATATTCCTACTTTTTTATGTCAAGAGGTTGAATGACGGATCTTCAGATAATGGAGCTTGAGGGTCAGTTCAGAGAAATGGGGCTGAAATGAAAGGTCAAGTCTGATCTTGTTGAATGAGAGAGAAGGCACCTGGGGATCGAGGGCCTTCTGATGTTCTTTTTATGTCTACTATTCAGCGCAACGGCAGGGTTGTACATAAAGACCAGAGTCAACACAAACTCTTCAGACAAGGAACAGGAGCAGGAAGATGCTGGCAAGGATCAAGAGCGGTACACATTGCTTTAGACTTGCTCAGGTTTCCATCAGAACAGTAAAGGTCAATTACTCTCCAAGATTGCCTCATCTTCTCATCCAGATTGATATACCCCTTCACTTCTTCCCTTCCACCAACACATAGTGGACCTGCAAACGACCATATTTTCCTTTTCCAGAGCACTGTAGGTCCATGGACTCCAAATTTATTCGTTGTGAGCCTTCTGCCATTAGACAATCTGTTTTGTTCCACACAAGAAAACTGAGTCAGATAATTATTTTTATTTCAGGCCAAATGTGAAAACTCACCTCTCTAACACTGTATAAAACACCCATGTGCATGCCATTGTGCAACCAAAATTCCTCTTCCTCTTCCTCTAACTGTCGCTTCCACAGAGTTAAAGGCAGCCTGCTCAGATTCCTGTTTTAAACCTAAGCGGCTGTCTGCCATTTGGAGCCAGTGAGGGCTCCTCCAGTGACTGGAAAAACAGATTTTAACAACAGGGCATGAGACATTGTTTGAAAATCTGACCAATGAGCACATTCAGGTGAGAAGAGGAAGGACTTCAGTCAGACTCTCTACTTCCATACATCATACAACAATTCCTTTATTGCCCACCCTATATTTTCCTGCCAGCAAAGAACCGTTGAGCCCTGTACTGTAAGGATAAAGAGTTCAATAGGTTCAATAGGTACATATAATGTCAGAGAAATATATACAATATACATTCTGAAATTCTTTTTCTTTGCCAACTTCCACGAAAACAGAGGAGTTCCCCAAATAATAAATGACAATTAAACATTAGAACCCCAAAGACCCCCCAGCTCCTCCCTCTCACGTACAAGCAGCAGCAAGGCAACGACCCACTCCCACCCCCATCAGCAAAAAGCATCAGCGCCTTCCACCGAGCACTCAAGTGTGCAGCAAATTATCAATAGACATAGACTTGCAGTACCCCAAAGACTACTCATTCACCCAGTAATTTGACACAGGCTCTCTCTCTCCCTAAAAAGGGAAAAAGAAGTGTCCTCGTTTCACAATGAGAGGGGGAGATATAACAAGCAACTTGCTGATTTACGATGTTAAAAGTCTGTTGTATTGCTTTTTCCGAGCTCTGCGCCCAGACAGTCAGCCCCAGAAAGGCGCAGCTCTTCGGACACACAACCTCCGGCAGCTAACCCGCTGCTCCCTGTGTTCCGTGTTCTCCCATGACACTTCAGTCAGGGGCACCCGCTTAGAATCAGCACGCCTCCAGTGCCACAAAAATCCGGCACCCTGAAGGCGTGCTCGTCTTCCAGGCCACATCCTTGGGATATCAAAAAGCAGCTGGTTGTGAGGCCCTGACAGCGGGTCCTGTTCCTGCAAGGAGCCAAAATCAGAGTGTAACTCTAGGTCAGGGTCTACGAAAGAACCTTGAAAAGGGAAAAAAAAGAGATATCAAAGATAGAAGTAAGCTGAATATCCAAGCACTTTTTTCCAATTTGCTAAGGAACCATATACACTTTGTGTGGATGCCATGCTTGATGCTCCCCAATATGTTCTGCCTCATGGGTGAAAATAATAATTACAAGAACCTGTGTCATTAAATCATTTAAATTCAAATAGGTTACTCCAACCTCTTGGCAAGTGCATTACCAAAATATCTCCTGTTCCACCAGGGGCCAAGCACCCTTGACCATAAAAGATGCCTACCAATCCACCCACAATTTAGTAAATCATTCCACTAGGCTGTACCCTTCTCCCTACATACAATCAGAAACTGAAATGTGAGGATCAAGTCAGAAAATCAAATGATTTTGGTCTGAGGAAATAGATGAGCTTCTATGTGACTGCTTTCAGTTGGTAGAAGACGGGAGAAGAAAATGGTAGTGCGATGCGCGCATGCGCGCAGCTCTCCAGTGAAAATGATATCGTTTCTGTTAAATAGGGGCCGTGGACAATTCTGATTTGATGGAGACAGACGTGAAAGCACGGAGGAATATCTGGAGAAATTTCTGAAATGCTGGTTCGCTGCCGCTGTTACTGGGCGATCAAGAATCTTCAGGAGGGAAGGCCCCAAAATCCCCGGCTTTGCCTGCTGCTGGCGACCGAGGCTGAGGTCAAATCATTTGGATAGAGATGGTGCTCGGTACTCGGTATCGGAGGGCTGATCAGAGCTCAAAGTTTTCGCAGGACTTAAGAGTCGGACTGTGGTCGGGCATGGCAAGGAGAGTTTTCTTCCTTCTCCTGTCTGCATGAGATGTGGGACATTTGAGAGACTTTGAACTTTTTTACTGTGCCGTGGCCTGTTCTTCATCAAGTTATGGTATTGTTGCACTGTTGTAACTATATGTTATAATTATGTGGTTTTTGTTAATTTTTCAGTCTTGGTCTGTCCTGTGTGTTTGTGATATCACACCGGAGGAATATTGTATCATTTCTTAATGCATGCATTATTAAATGACAATAAAAGAGGACTGTGTGTCTTCATAATCTAATCTAATCTAATATTCAAAGACTCAGCCGCCAACCTAGATGAATATGTCACCAACATCGTGAATTGTCAACAGCAAGTGTGTAAAGAACTATTGTATGATAAAGTTCGCTCCAGGTGTTCTCAAACTAGAAACTATGGATGAACCAGGAGATCCACTCCTCATTGAGGTCCAGGACTGCCGTGTTCAATTCTGGCAACACTGACCAGATATCAAGATACAACTTTAGCAAAGCTATCAGCAAGGCAGAAGACAATGTCAGTCCAAAATTAAGTCCCAGACCAGATGCCATTTGTGGCAGGGCTCATATGCCATATCAGGTTACAAAACAAAGTCAGGCAGTGTCACTGATAACAGTGCACCCTTCCTGATAAGCTTAATGTATTCTATGCACATTTTGAACAGAAAGGGAATGGAATTTTACCATCTGCCCCAACAGCCTCCAATGCACCTGAACCTAGAGTCACTGTTGCAGACTTAAGATCCAGAGAATGAAATCATGAAAGGCATTTGGCTTGGATGGTGTCTGGCTATGACCTTCAATCCCATGCAGATCAACTGGTGGGGTATTTGCAGACATTTTTAACCGCTTCCTACTTCAATCTGATGTTTCCACTCAACTGCCACTATAAATTCCCACAATCAAAATCAGAATCAATTCAGAATTGTGTTTATTATCACTGACATATACTGTGGAATTTGTTGTTTTGTGGCAGCAGTACAATGCTGACATAAAAATTAATATAAATTACAATAAGAAAGTAAATAATTATGTAGTGCAGAAGAGGAATACCGAGATATTGTTCATGGGCTGTTCAGAAATCTGACGGCAGAGAGGAAGAATCTGTTCTTAAATGCTGTATGTGAGTCTTCCAACTCCTGTACTTCCCCGCTGATGTAGTAATGAGAAGAATACTATGTCTTATGTCTTATTTCTTATGGCATGGTGGTGAGGATTCAAAATGAGGAAGTCCTTGATGGTGGGGAGACTTGTGCCCATGATGGAGCTGGCTAATTTTAAAATGCTCTGCAGCTTCTTTTGATCCTGTGCACTGGAGCCTCCATACCAGATAGTGATGCAAAATAATCCGCAGATGCTGGGATCTAAGCAACTCTCACAACACGCTGAAGGAACTCAGCACGTTGGGCAGCATCCGTGGTAACGATGAGTCAACATTTCGGGCTGGAACCCTTCGTCAGGACTGAAGAGGGAAGGGGCAGAGGCCGTATAAAGAAGGTGGGGGGAGGGTGGAAAGGAGAAGGCTGGTAGGTACCAGGTGAAAAACCAGTAAGGGGAAAGATCAAGGGGTGGGGGAGGGGAAGCTGGGAGGTGATAGGCAGGAAAGGTGAGAAGGAATAGGGGAAAACACAATGGGTTCTCCTTCTCCTTGCCTTCTCCTTCCCACCCTCCCCCACCTTCTTTATAGGGCCTCTGCCCCTTCCCTCTTTGGTCCTGACGAAGGGTTCCGGCCCGAAACGTCAACTCATCCTTTCCACGGATGCTGCCTGACCTGCTGAGTTCCTCCAGCGTATTGTGAGATAGTGATGCAACCAGTCACAATATATTTGTTGAAAATTGGTGATATACGAAATATTCTCAAACTCTTAATGAAGTATAGCTGCTGGCGTGCCTTCATCATTATTGCATCAATACTTTGGACTCAGGATAGATCTTTTGAGAAGTTGATGCCCAGCAACTTAAAGTTGCTCCACCGTTCCACTGCTGACCATTCAATGAGGATTGGAGTGCATTCTCCCAACTTACCCTTTCGAAGTCCTTCATCTTGCTGAGGATGAACACAAAGTTGTTGTTGTGGCATCACTCAACTAGCCAAACAATCTTGCTCCTACATGCCTCCTCGTTGCCATCTGAAATACTGTTGACAACCATTGTGCCATCAGCATATTTATTGATGGTGTTTGCCTTGCGCCTTGCCAAACAGTTATGAGTGCGGAGGGTGTTGAGCAGTGGGCTAAGCATGCATCCTTGAGGTGTGACTATGTTGAATGTCAGCGAGAAGGAGACATTATTACCGATCAGGACTGACTCTGGTCCCCTGATGAGAAATAATCTCATTGCACAGGGAGGTACAGAGGCCCAGGTTTTGAAGCTTATTGATTAGCAGAGAGGGAATGATTGTTGTGTATTTAATATTTCAGTGCTATTTGAGTAATATTGTAAATATATTGCTTGATTAAGCATTCTTTGTTGTTTACTTAATGAATTGTGGGTTATATGTAGAACTACGTAAATGGCATACTTCATTATGCTGCCATGCTTACAGTAAAAAAAAACTGGTTATACTCACATTCCTGGCTCCCTTGATTTTCTTTCAATTAGTTTTTATGTTTTTGAGTAACAAAACAGTGATGGTGTTGAATGCTGAGCTGCAATCGACAAACAGCAGCCTGATGAAACTGTTGCTGTTTTCCAGGTGTCGAAAGCCAAGTGCAGATCAAGGCTGTTTAGCTTCTCTTGATAAAACAAACCTCTCTTCCAAGAATTAGCCTAACAAGCCTTCACTGGATATCCTTCAATGTGACTTATCCAGGTAATGCAGTCTTCATCCACTCAACCTCTCCTCATAAGGAATTGCTTTTTGAGGAGAAACCGAGTATCCTATATTCTCCATCGTGTTGGTCCACAATTTTGAAGAATTTGTATACCTTTTCCCAAATAAATAATGTGCTTAATTACCAATGATCTAAAGCAATTTCCTATTGCAGTTCACAGGACGTTATTGCAAGAGGAATTGTGGGCTTTCCCAGAAGTTTGCTGACACCTGCTGCTCATTTCCGCTCTGCACTAGAAGATATTGTTTAGATTGTCTTGTAAATGAAACACTCAAGCTATCCAACGACACTAAAACAATTTATTTTAGACAGTATGTTTTCTCTGTCACATTCATTAATATTCTTACGTAATAACCTTTAATTCAGTAATTTCAGTTATGTTTTATACAAATCATTCTTTCATATTCTAGCAAATGTAATTAAATGTTTTAGAAAATACACAAGGGACGGGAGAATTTCTCACTTAACTCACTTGTACAAGTGCACACTTTAATTGGAGTTATGTCCTCGGATTCAATGTCCCAGTCTTCTTACAGCATATCTTATGTATTTTACCTTTTATCTTATTTGACATTTGTTTTAAAATAATCCATGCTCTATATCACTTAGTAAAAAACTTTTTCAGCTTGCCCTTCTGTTCTTTTTGTTTTGTCATTTCTAATTTCCCAGTCAGTGAGAAACATTTTATTATTTATATTTTATGTTCTGTTACAGTTGTGAGGGCTTTTATCAAAAAATCTCAATCATCTGTCATATTATAAAACTATTTTCCACTGCTATTTCTATGTTAATCATTTTATGTAATTATTTAATGTTAATTAAATAGCATATGTTTAATGTTCATTGTCTAGTTCTGAAAAGTCTGACAACTTATGTGTATAATTTTATTACCTTTCCAAAGTAAAATATTCTGCAATTTTCAAACATAATTAAAAATCCAGAATTATCAATTTTTGGAGTCCAGAATTATTTCCAAATCTATGTTTGAGTTGTAATGATATGTCTGTAGTAATTATTCTTGAGAATGTATTGACATGGAACGTATTCAACCTTCAAGCATGATGCACCAGGACTGATCATATTCATACACTGCTTTCACAAAGTCAACTTTCTATCACAGATCACTGATTTCTTTTTCTTCTCGTTCCAGATCACTTCCCCAGTTTTAGTGCCCTCTCTTAATGCAAGCTAGCAATCCAATCTGGAAAACCTTACCAATTTGTACAGAACTGATTGAATGGTTATGCAGAAACTCATTCCCCATATTGGTTATACAGTAGATTCTGGTTAATTGGGACACATTAAGATGAGTACATTTTAGCCCAATTTAGCAGCTGCTCCAGTTAGCTGAAGTTTCATGGAAATTGTTAAGATGATAGAAAAAAAACGAACTACCATTTAACTGAGTAACAAATTATGTATTTAAATGAAATTCAGAACAAATTAGAACACTATCAATACTACTACAGTACTATAAAACTGTGTATTAATTCCTAATATTTGTTGATGCAGGAAATCATCCGATGTATGGTGGCGGGTTCCTTTGATTGACAGTAAAGGAACCAGATCAGCACAGATACCTCATGCAGATAATGGACTGCCTTCATACAATGCTATCGACGATTATGTCCTCCAAATCTTCACTTTCATTGTAACATTCAAGGTGAATAGCAACACACACAGAAAATGCTGGTGAACGCAGCAGACCAGGCAGCATCTATAGGAAGAGGTACAGTCGAAGTTTCGGGCCGAGACCCTTCATCAGGACTAACTGAAAGAAGAGCTAGTAAGAGATTTGAAAGTGGGAGGGGGAGGGGGAGATCCGAAATGATAGGAGAAGACAGGAGGGGAAGGGATGGAGTCAAGATCTGGACAGTTGATTGGCGAAAGGGATATGGGAGGATCATGAGACAGGAGGCCTAGGAAGAAAGAAAGGGGGAGGGGGAAAAACCCAGAGGATGGGCAAGGAGTTATAGTGAGAGGGACAGAGGGAGAAAAAAAGAGAGAAAAAAAGGGGGAAAAGAAAAAACAAACAAACAAATAAATAAATAACGGATGGGGTACGAGGTGGAGATGGGGCATTAATGGAAGTTAGAGAAGTCAATATTCATGCCATCAGAATGGAGGCTACCCAGAAGGAATATAAGGTGTTGTTCCTCCAACCTGAATGTGGCTTCATCTTGACAGTAGAGGAGGCCGTGGATAGACATATCAGAATGGGAATGGGACGTGGAGTTAAAATGTGTAGCCACTGGGAGATCCTGCTTTCTCTGGCGGACAGAGCATAGGTGTTCACTGAAACGATCTCCCAGTCTGTGTTGGGTCGCACCAATATATAGAGGGCCACATAGGGAGCACCGGACGCAGTATATCACCCCAGCCGACCCACAGGTGAAGAGTCGCCTCACCTGGAAGGACTGTCTGGGGCTCTGAATGGTGGTGAGGGAGGAAGTGTAAGGGCATGTGTAGCACTTGTTCCGCTTACAAGGATAAGAGCCGGGAGGGAGGTCGGTGGGAAGGGATGGAGGGACGAATGGACAAGGGAGTCACGTAGAGAGCGATCCCTGTGGAAAGTAGAGAGAGGGGGGAGGGAAAGATGTGCTTGATGTTGAGATCCCGTTGGAAGTGGCGGAAGTTACGGAGAATTATATATTGGACTCGGAGGCTGGTGGGGTGGTAGGTGAGGACAAGGGGAACCCTATTCCTAGTGGGTGGCGGGAGGATGGGGTGAGAGCAGATGTGCGTGAAATGGGAGAGATGAGTTTGAGAGCAGAGTTGATGGTGGAGGAAGGGAAGCCCCTTTCTTTAAAAAAGGAGGGCATCTCCTTCGTCCTGGAATGAAAAGCCTCATCCTGAGAGCAGATGCAGTGGAGATGGAGGAATTGCGTGAAGGGGATAGCATTTTTGCAAGAAACAGGGTGGGAAGAGGAATAGTCCAGGTAGCTGTGAGAGTCCGTGGGCTTATAGTAGACATCAGTAGATAAGCTGTCTTCAGAGATAGAGACAGAAAGATCAAGAAAGGGGAGGGAGGTGTCAGTAATGGTCCAGGTAAACTTGAGGGCAGGGTGAAGGTTGGAGGCAAAGTTAATGAAGTTAATGAGCTCAGCATGCGTGCAGGAAGCAGCGCCAATGTAGTCGTCGATGTAGCGAAGGAAAAGTGGGGGATAGATACCGGTATAGGCTTGGAACATGGATTGTTCCACAAAACCAACAAAAAGGCAGGCATAGCTAGGACCCATACGGGTGCCCATGGCTACACCTTTACTTTGGAGGAAATGGGAGACGCCAAAGGAGAAATTATTAAGAGTAAGGACTAGTTCCACTAGATGGAGGAGAGTGGTGGTACAGGGGAACTGGTTAGGTCTGGAATCCAAAAAGAAGAGGAGAGCTTTGAGACCTTCCTGATGGGGGATGGAGGTATATAGGGACCGGACATCCATAGTGAAATTAAAGCAGTGGGGGCCAGGGGAACTTAAAATCATTGAAAAAATTCAGAGCGTGAGAAGTGTCACAAACATAGGTAGGAAGGGATTGAACAAGGGGGGATAAAACAGTGTCGAGGTGTGCAGAAATGAGTTTGGTGGGGCAGGAGCAAGTGAGGCAATAGATCTGCCAGGACAGGCAGGTTTGTGGATCTTGGGTAGGAGGTAGAAACGGGAAGTGCGAGGTGTGGGAACTATAAATTTGGTAGCAGTGGATGGGAGATCCCCTGAGCTGATAAAGTTGGTGATGGTGTGGGAGACAATGGCCTGGTGCTCCTTAGTGCGGTCATGATCGAGGGTTAAATAAGAGGAGGTATCCACGAGTTGTCGCTGTGCCTCGGCAAGGTAGAGGATACCTTCAAATTCTTTGTAGTTTCTAACTTGATGAAGTGGTGAAATTGTTTAACTTTCACTCCTGGCAGTTTCTGGCATTTCTAAGCTTGAATACTTGAAACTGAAGTGGGCAAAGGAGTTCTGACTGTCTTACTGTTTATTTCTCACTAACTAACAGTGGCGAAACATCACTCCTTTTTGAACACAAGCACACTGACGCTATTTAAAAACTGCTTGCTCTAAGCACGGTGTTGTGTCTCAAGGCCCTTCAAGTGGACGTGTCTGAAGCTCGTTAGAAACTGTTCGGTAATGGTCTCCTGTCTCAATTAAGTGCATCGTGTCCCAGATAAGTGAATGGAATGCCAGCTATTTTCACAATAAGTTCCTTGTTCTTTAAAAGTTGTCCCAAATAAATGGCTGCCCCAATTAATCAATGACCCAATTAACCGGAATCCACTCTACTCTAATTTGTGCATATCAAAATTGTTAGTTACTGGCTCACGAAAGTAAAACAGAAATAAATTACTTGTCTCTGGGACATGTTCTGTTCATTTAATGAGATACATAATCTGTGGCATATCTCCATATACCCCTTTAAAATCTTTGGATAAGAAAAGTCTATCGATTTCAAATTTAAAATTAATAATCAGCCTCCAACCTGACGGCATGAACATCGACTTCTCTAACTTCCGCTAAGGCCCCACCTCCCCCTCGTACCCCATCTGTTACTTATTTTTATGCACACATTCTTTCTCTCACTCTCCTTTTTCTCCCTCTGTCCCTCTGAATATACCTCTTGCCCGTCCTCTGGGTCCCCCCCCCCTTGTCTTTCTTCCTGGACCTCCTGTCCCATGATCCTCTCGTATCCCCTTTTGCCTATCACCTGTCCAGCTCTTGGCTCTATCCCTCCCCCTCCTGTCTTCTATCATTTTGGATCTCCCCCTCCCCCTCCAACTTTCAAATCCCTTACTCACTCTTCCTTCAGTTAGTCCTGACGAAGGGTCTCGGCCTGAAACGTCGACTGCACCTCTTCCTACAGATGCTGCTTGGCCTGCTGCATTCACCAGCAACTTTGATGTGTGTTGCTTGAATTTCCAGCATCTGCAGAATTCCTGTTGTTTGCAGATGAGGCTTGTAGATTTCTTAGCGAAAGTGTTTCTGACATCATGCACACCTCTCTCCACCCCTACTCAAAAGTCCTGGCTCTGATTTTTTGTTCATAGTCCATTCACGTGCCCCCACCCATACCCCCAAGTTTTTCACCTGCTCACCAGCAGAAATAGTTTCTTTCTACCATTTTGCTTTCCCTTTACAGCATAGAATCATCAATCCTCATCTTTAAATTCAACGAGATACAACCCCACTTTGAGTAGTCTCCCATTGTAATTTAATTTAGAGTTCAGGTATAATTCTGTAGATCTACATTAAAAGAAATAGACGTTCTCTCCAAGGTGAGGTGCAGAAAACTACTACTAATGTGGTCTGATTAGAGATTTGATAGATTGCACTGTCTCTTTTACTTCGCTGAGACTTTAGTCTTTCAGATATTGAAAAAATATTTCATTTTTTATACTCAGATAATTTCAGAATCCAATTAGAACCCTAAATTCTAAAATTCCACCCCTCAGTTTTAATTTATTCACTGTCGTTCAGTATGTCAGGATGGCCGAGTGGTCTAAGGCGCCAGACTCAAGGAATAAACTCCTTCTGTAATAAACGGGTGTTCTGGTCTCCAAGTGGAGGCGTGGGTTCAAATCCCACTCCTGACATGACATTTTGGGCAGTGCAGTGGTACAACGGATGCTCCATGTGATCGTCAATGGTAGAAGTGGTAATGTGAGGAGAATATAAAAATGGGATTATAATATAATGGAATTATAAAATAATGCCCATTTCCATGTTGTATCTATGATTATGTTGTAGGATCCTATCAACAAGATGAATATATTTGGGAATTGATCTTAATTCAGTAAGTTTGTGAAAGTTTATGTTATATGCTGTATTAAAGTGATTTTAAAAATCCCTTTTGTCGATGGCTTCAATGAAATTCGACAATTCAGAAACATGACTAAATTCAAATATAATATAATTAGTACTAAACCACAAGAGTGAAAATAGGATACTGTACTTTAAGAATGCAATCAATATCATTCATTCTCTCGGCCCTGTTGCTAATAAAAGTGCTAATTGCAATTAAAATCCTGCGTGATCGAGGAAATGAAGAACCTTCATAATTCATATTTGAATTATTTTTCTCCATAGTATGAAATGGAACGTTGAAGAGTATTTATTATATGTATTGGATGTGGCCTAATATAAAATCACTTACAAAAGTCACTAGATATCAAAATAGAAGCAGGTATATAACGCTACTGCCAATCTACCCATTAAATGCTTTGAAAATTATAATAGATGATACCAAATCTTAATTTATTATTTAAACTTTTAAAATATTGAAATATAGGAAAAATATACATGTCAGAAGTGGGATTCGAACCCACGCCTCCAGTTGGAGACCAGAACACCCGCTTTATTACGGAAGGAGTTGATTCCTTGAGTCTGGCGCCTTAGACCACTCGGCCATCCTGACATCTATACCGAATACATGACACCAACTTCCATAACCAAAACAGAGACGTCGTGTGGTTATTTTTTCAGCAATAATTTAATTTAATTTTTCCTACAACACTTATTTCGGCAGCTGTCAATCTCCCCGTTGAAAGGCACCGGGTTCCAAGCTTCTCTTCGGAGTCGAAGAGAATTAAGTATTTCGAAATTGAACTCTTTTTCCATCTCGATTAAACAAATAAATAATCCCCTTTTTTCAATGTAATATAAACTGAATAAAACAAGCGAGAAGGGATTGATTTATTAACATTTATGAACAGAATGAAGGAGCGGGTAACCGCCTAGCATTCTGGGAACTGTTGTTTTCCTAGCTTCACCTTGCCTGTTGTACCAACTGCGCATGCGTTTCTCGAGCAGACGTTTTAGATCCCGTTTTCATTT
Source organism: Mobula birostris (assembly GCF_030028105.1). Lineage (NCBI taxonomy): Eukaryota > Metazoa > Chordata > Chondrichthyes > Myliobatiformes > Myliobatidae > Mobula > Mobula birostris. The sequence goes on from NC_092379.1 coordinate 118,978,805, forward strand.
TTGATTACAGATTACAAATAACTATATAAAATAAAAATACAGCGATTGCTAACGGAAATAATATTACTTTCCCCTCGGTTTCCTTGAGACCCCAGCAGCGGTTGGCGCATGCACGTTGCGGAGAAGGAACTGGGGCCATTTTGTGTGTTTGCCGGTGACCGAGCGCTGTAGACATGATCCCTTTGACCAGAAAACTTCTGTCTCTGTCCGGTAAATACAAATCCAGGGGTGGCTCAGCTTTAACTAAACGTGTCTTCTTGGCTTTGTGAATATTGTTAAAGTGCTGCATTAAGCCCGTTGGCGGTAGCAGAAGGCGGATGAGGGCATCAAGTTGACCTTGCATTGTGGAGGTTTAAAAAGAAGGAAACGGAATTGCAAAGACTATCATTTTTAACAAACATAACTTTTTCTTTATTCCTACCTTACTACTAAATATTGTTTTTACGTTCCTGTTTGATTATGAAAGAAGGTTACGGAAGGAAAGGTGGGAATTGCAGAGGTCTCGAGCACCTCCCAATAGAAATTGGAAAATTGCAAATGTTATATTTTTATTCAAAAACAGTATGTGGATATAAACTCAGTTACTGCTGATCAGTTGGCTTAACCTTTATATACCAGGAGAAAACAAAATCAGGGACAGTTTCATTATTGTCAAGATGGCCGTGTGATTTTAAGCATCACCCGCGAGGCCTAAAGTCCTTAACCATAAGATATAGGAGCAGAAGTAGTAATCAGAATCAGGTTTAATTTGTTAGTTTTACGGCAGCAGTACAATGAGATACATGATAAATGAATACAGAGAAAAAACTGAATTATAGTAAGCGTATCAAATAGTTAAAATAGGTAGTGCAAAAAAAATCAAATAAGGTAGTGTTCATGAGTTCAATATTCATTTAGAAATTGGATGCTGGAGAGGAAGAAGCTGTTCTTGAATTGGTGAGTGTGTGCCTTCAGGCTTCTGTACCTCCTTCTCGACAGTAACAGTGTGAAGAGGGCATGTCCTGGGGATCCTTAATAATGGACGCCGCCTTCCTAAGGCACCGCTTCTTGAAGATGTCTTGGATACAAGAGAGGCTTGTACTCATGATGGGGCTGACTAATTTTACAAGTTTCTGCAACTTACTTCAATCTAGTGCAGTAGCTCCCCTCCATACTAGACGGTGATGCAGACAGTAATGCTTGTATATGGGAGATTTGAATTTGAAACCCATGCTCCTCTTGACTTTTGGGATGGGTGGACTGCTATTTGATGATAGACTAGTTCAATTAGGTTTCACTAGACGTTCACTGAAGGTTAAATTCTGAGGTGGCTTAATTTTTAGTATGGGGTAATGTTAGGGATACGTTTTTTTACATGGTGGGTGCATAGAACTCCTGCTGGGGTGCTGGTAGAGGCAGATACATTTAACAATCAGAGATCAACCTTATTCAGCATATACATTTACATGTATTAGGGATTTGCTGTGTTGTGTTGGTCAGCAACAGAAAACAACACCCAACATTTATACACAATAAACAATTATGTAGAAAATAAAGCTAGAGGTTAAAGTACAGATATGGATTAAAATGTAAATGCCAGCATGTATTTATGATTTATAGCATAATAAAACATGATTTAAAGTGTTTACAATGCAATGATGGGGTATAGGTGGGGGGGAGGAGTCAGGGCTAACTAAAATGGTTGATCAGATTAACAGCCTGAGGGAAGAAACTTTTAAAGATGGCTTGCTGTGTTTGTTCTTATAGCACTATAGTGCTTTCCAGAAGGGGTTTTTTGGAAAAAGCCGTTTGCTGGGTGGGTTGTGTCAGCATCGCTTTTCCCTGCTTGCTTCCTTGTCCTTGACACACAAAGTCTTGCAGTGATGGTAGACTGCAGCCAGTGACCTTTTCTGCTGACCTGACAGTTGTATACTCTGCACCAAACCAGTCAGCAATGGCAAATCTAAGATGGGAACATGAATGAAAGAAAAATGGAGGGCGATGTAGGAGGTAATGATTATATTGATCGTAGAGTAGGTTAAAAGGTCGGCACAACATCATGGACTGAAGGGTGGATACTGTGCTGTAATGTTCTGTGACAGATTTGGCACACTGGATGAAGGGAGATATTTATCGTAACTGGGCATTTAGCATAAGCACGTTAACTGTAGAGATTTCAGCTGAGATGTATTTGCTTCTGCGTAGGATTACCCTGATGACTGTGATTTAGATGGCACGGTAGTATAGTGAGTAGCACAATGTCTTGCAGTACAGATGTCCTGGGTTTAATTCCTACCACTGCCTTTAAGGAGCTCTCCCTGTGACTGTGTGGATTTCCTCTGGGTGCTCTTTCCTCCCACATTCCAAAGACCTACCAATTGGAAGGTCAGTTAGTCATTGTAATGTCTCATGATGAGGCTTGAATTAAATCTGGAGTTACTGGGCTGCATTGCTCGAAGGGCTAGAGGGGCCTATTTCGCACTGTATTTCAATTTTTAAAAATAATCTCAGTCTCTGAGGGTGACACAAGAGCATCCTTCAGGAGGTTGAACACACAAAAAGCATCCAGCCTAGATGGGGTTGATGCTTTCCATGGGCGAGTACTAAAGACCTGAACTGATCAACTGACTGTAGTAGGTGTGGAGTACTTGGATTTTCAGAAGGCTTTTGACAACGTGCTGCACAGGAGGCTGCTTAGCAAGATAAGAACCTATGGAATGGTCTGCAGTATACCGGACATTCAAGAGTGTCAGGGAAGTGAGGTTTGTGCAGCGAAAATTACGACTGAGAAGGTGGTCAGGAAGCATAATGCTCTGAGGGTGGATTAATCTCCTGGACCTGATGGAATGCACCCTCGGGTTCTGAAGGAAGTAGCTGGAGAGATTGCAGAGGCATTAATGATGAGCTTTCAAGAATCAATAGATTCTGGCATTGTACCGGATGACTGGAAAATTGCAAATGTTACTCTGCTATTTAAGAAGGGTGGGAGGCAGCAGAAAGTAAACTATAGACCTGTTAGCCTGACATCAGTGGTTGGGAAGTTGTTGGAATTGATTGTTAGGGGTGAGATTAAGGAATACCTGGAGGCACATGACAAGGTAGGCCAAAGCCAGCATAGTTTCCTGAAAGGAGGATCCTGTCTGACAAACCTACTGCAATTCTCTTGAGGAAATTACAAGCGGGGTAGATAAAGGAGATGCAGTAAATGTGGTGTACTTGGATTTTCAGAAGGCCTTTGACGAGGTGCCGCACATGAGGCTGCTTAGCAAGATAAGAGCCCATGGAATTACAGGGAAGTTACTAGCATGGGTAGAGCATTGGCTGATCGGCAGTAAACAGAGTGGGAATAAAGGGATCCTATTCTGGCTGGCTGCTGGCTACCAGTGGAATTCCACAGGGGTTAGTGTTAGGACCATTACATTTTACCATGTATGTCAATGATTTGGATTAGGGTATTAAAGGATTTGTGGCTAAATTTGCCGATGATACAAAGATGGGTGGAAGAGCGGGTAGTGTTGAGGAAATAGAGACTCGGATAGTTTAGGGGAATGGGCAAAGAAGTGGCAAATGAAATACAATGTTGGAAAAGTGTATGGTTATGCACTTTGGTGGAAGAAGTAAACGGGCAGACTATTAGATGGGGAGAGAATTCAAAATGCAGAGATGCAAAGGGACTTGGGAGTCCTTGTGCAAGATACCCTAGGTTAACCTGCAGGTTGAGTTGGTTGTGAAGAAGGTGAATGCAATGTTGGCATTTATTTCTAGAAGTATAGAATATAAGAGCCGGGATGTGATGTTGAGGCTCTATAAGGCACTCGTAAGACCACATTTGGAGTATTGTGTGCAGTTTTGGGCTCCTTATTTTAGGAAGGATATACTGATATTGGAGAGGGTTCAGAGAAGATTCACGAAAATGATTCCAGGAATGAGAGGGTTACTGTATGAGGAACGTCTGGCAGCTCTTGGGCTGTATTCCCTGGAGTTCAGGAAAATGAGGGGGGATCTCATAGAAACATTCCAAATGTTAAAAGGCCTGAACAGATTATATATGGCAAAGTTATTTCCCGTGGTAGGGGATTCTAGGACAAGAGGGCACGACTTCAGGATTGAAGGACATCCATTTAGAACTGAGATGCGGAGAAACTACTTTAGTCAGAGGGTGGTAAATCTGTGGAATTTGTTGCCACGAGCGGCTGTGGAGGCCAAGTCATTGGGTGTATTTAAGGCAGAGATAGCTGGGTTCTTGATTTGCCAGGGCATCAAAGGGTATGGGGATGACTGGACTGGAAGAATTGGATCAGCTCATGATTGAATGGTGGAGCAGAGTCAATGGGCCGAATGGACTTCTGCTCCTATATCTTGTGGTCTTATGGACTGGGGTGTTCTCAGGTAGCTTACCTCTCGCTTTGGCAGTCTGAGGTATCCACCTACTTTAAGCAGGCTTCAATTGTACCAGTGCCTAAGAAGAACGTTGTAACATGCCTCAAAGACTGTGGTCCAGTAGCACTTACATCCACTGTGATGAAGTGATTTGAGAGGATGATGTTGAAACATACCAACTCCTACCTGAGAAACAACTTGGATCCGCTCCAATTTGCCTACTGGCATAACAGGTCCACAGCAGATGCCATTTCATTGGCTCTTCACTCAAGCCTGGAACATCTGGACAGCAAAGATGCATACATCAGGATGCTTTTTATTGATTACGGCTCAATAAGCTTTAAGACCTTGGCCTCAGTATCTCCTTGTGCACTTGGATCCTCGATTTCCTCACTTGCAGACCCTAGTCAGTTTGGATTGGCAACAAACGTCTCTCCAAAATCACCATCAGCAGAGGTGCACCAGAAGGCTGTATGCTTAGTCCCCTGCACTACTAGCTTTACACTTATGACTGTGGCTAAGCACAGCTCGAATGCCATAATTAAGTTTGCTGATGATACCACTGTTATAGGACAAATCATGTGTTCATCCATTGTTGACGAGGACCATTATGGTGTTGAGACTAGTGCGTGATTTGGATTTAAGTGAGGGAGAGTCGGCCTCAATCTCTTCCCAATTCCCATCTGGATCCAGTGGCAAGACAGAGTCGAGACGGCTGGAGATGGGACTAGGCGCAGTGGGTGACCAGGACGTCTTCTGTGTCTTGTCCTGCTCTACATGTTCCACGACACTTGCAGAGACCACCTTCTTGACAGTTGGACCTTCCATTGGTCTCGTCTGCTCAATCTGCCGGAGTCTGTCTTCACATGCTGGGATAGACAACTCCCTATCTCACCGAGGGTTTGAGACCCATCGGCTACCCTCACCTGGTTTAGCCGGCTTGTCGAAGCCATTGCCCGGGGTGTGGCTGCTGTCGCATGCAAGCAGCTACGGGGAGCTACAGGTGAGAGCTGAGTGCCAGGTGGGGACCAAAGGCGGACTAACTGCCTTGAAAAGGATGCGACATGTTCCCTCGCCAGAGGTGCTTTCCCTCCCTGACACCCCATACACCCCAGGACAAATCAAAAGGGATGATGAATCAGCAGATAGGAGGGAGATTGAAAATCTGGATGAGTGCTGCTACAACGACAACCTCTTATCAATATGAGCAAGACCAAGAGGCGGATTATTGACTTCATGAGGAGGAAACCAGCAGTCGATGAGCCAGTCCTGATCGGAGGATCAGAGGAGGAGAGAGTCAGCAACTTTAAATTCCTCAGAGTTGTCATTTCAGAGGACCTGTCCTGCACCCAGCACACAAGTGCAATTATGATGAAAGCACGGCAGCGCATCTACTTCCTTAGAAGTTTGCGAAGACTTGGCATGACATCTAAAACTTTGGCAAACTTCTTTGGGTGTGTGGTGGAGACTATATTGACTGGCTGCATCACAGCCTCGTATGGAAACTTCAATGCCCTTGAACAGAAGATCCTAAAAAAAGTAGTGGATATGGCCCAGTCCATCACGGATAAAACCCTCCCCACCCTTGAGCACACGTACATGAATTTCTGTTGCAGGAAAGCAGCATCCATCATCAGGGACCCCACCAGCCAGGTCATGCTTTCTTCTTGCTGCTGCAATCAGTTAGAAGGTACAGGAGCCTCATGACTTGCAGCACCGGGTTCAGGAACAGTTATTACCCCTCAGCCATCAGGCTCTTGAACCAGTAGGGATAATTTCCCTTGACCCATCACTGAACTATTTCCACAACCTCTGGACACTCATTATTTATTATTATTATTTCTTTTTTCTTTTGTATTTGCACAGTTGCCTTTTGCACATTGGTTGTTTGTCAACCTGTTTAGTTCAGTCTTTCATTGATTCTAGTATGGTTCTTCGACTTGGTGAGTATGCACACAAGAAAATGAATCTCAAGGTTGTACATCTTGACATATATGTACTTTGATAATAAATTTACTTTGAATTTATGGAAATAGATGCATTTCTAAACTAAGGCATCGAAGAACATGGGAAGAATTGGAATGTGGTATTCATATGATCAGCCATGATATTGAATGAATGAACAGGCTTAAAGGGCCTACCATAAACTGGAGCTTCTGCAAGATGCTGGAAATCTTGAGCAACACAAATGCTGGAGGAACTCAGCATGTCAGGTAGCAAATATGGAGGGAAATAGTTGAGGTTTCAGGCCAAGACCCTTCTTCAGGATTCTCCTACTCCTATTACTATTTTCAATGTTTATTTCTGATTAACTGTTCGGTTAGCAATAATTGGAGACCTGCGTGGATTTGTTTAGAAAAACAGTTGTATGTTACTGGTTAAGTGGCAGAGGATTGATGTAAATATTGTAAATGAACTTCCAAAAAGTATTCATGGATGCAGAATGGATTTTCATATCATTGAAGCATATAAGAGGTTGTAACAGAATGGATTGAAAAATGGCTGTAACAGGATATGGTTATGGGAAGGGTTGGAGAAATACTAGAGCCTTTTTTAGATTTTGAGAAGTTTTTTGTGCGTAGAAACATGATGTTGAACTGAATTTTAAAATGTTAACTATGGATATCTTTAAACATATTTAGGTCAGAGCATTCGCCAGATTGCAGCAAGACGAGCTCATCAGAAAGCTGGTCCTGACTTCCATGATAAATATGGAAATGCTGTCCTGGCAGGAGGAATAGTATTCTGTGTTGCAGTTTGGAGTTATGTGAGTATTAAAGAAAGTAGGATCTGGAGCCACTAAATCATTTACCATGAAGTACAAAAGGATTATGTATGGAACTTGTATTCTCTCATTAAACGTTTGTTGTGTTATTAGCAAGTATCAGTGAAAACTGAGTAAAATTTTATTTTGTCTTTCAGAAGTTTTTAAATGTTATTTAAGAACTTGAGTTAATTTGATTGTTTTAAATTTTTTTTTGATGAGTGTCTTCTTAAGAACAGTCTGTGTTGAGAAAGATGGTTCTTGGTGTTGGGTCAGTTGTCTGTTATAACTCCATAAGTGATGCAGTTGGGGGAATGGTGATCTTTATGGACCTTGCATGCATTATCTAATGTTTTAAAGATGGTTATTTTGAAATAAATTCAAGGGTACCTTGCTGTGGTTTTGTCAGTGTGCAAAAGTTATTTAAGAAAATCAAGCAAGCAAGTCTGGAAGTCAAACTTTTGTGCTGGAATACTGAAGTGAAGTTATTTTGGAGAAAACGATGTCCCTTGTGAAACTAATACATGCTTTCTCATTCTTTGTTTACATGTAGGTTTCTACACAGGCTGGAATCACGTGGAACTTGTCGCCAATTGGCAAGATCAGTCCTAAAGAATGGAGATCAGATTAGACAAAAGGACCAAGTGTTTGAAATGAAGAATAAAGATGGGCTGAACTTGCCCATTGCCTCGTGGCTAGTGCTATACTAATTTGCCTCTAATATTGATAGTAAATCAATAAATTTAATAAAACAGGTTGCATTTTTTGGAATTTTTATTTACTTTTGGGTATGTTTTACATGAAGCAAAAGACTGTGTGGTTTCAGTCATCATCTTCTTAAGCCCATCACCCTTACTGGGACATAGGGCGCCAACAGCAGCTCGCCAGAGTCCTCTGACCTGGGCCAGTCTTTCAAGTCCAAGTGTAGCTCTTCTATATGCATCTTCTAGGTGAAGATCCTTCCTCTCCCAGAGATGTCTGAGAGCTTCTGTTGGCAATTCTTTTCCACTGGGTTATTATGGGATGGGGTTGCTTGCCCCATGTCCAACTCTCCTCCTTTTGCAGCCGGACTTGGCACTGTCTATGGCGGAGTTGGGTTTGTCATCAGTAGTGATTAGGGACTTGCCTGAAATGTTGACAGTTTTCCTCCGCCTTCCAGCATCTGCGTTTTCATATCTCCCTAAGTTAATAGAGCTAAGTTAAACTCTTCACGTTAGATATCTATAAATGCTTTACAAATGAATACTGGGGGAATTGCAGAGACAGAAAAGAAGGCTATTCTGTCCTAAAACCCAATTTAGACATGGCAGACATTTGTAGTACAGGAGAAAAGGAACAAAGGTATATTGCAAAAAAAAAAGCAACATGCTCTTCTTGAAGGAGTGCAGAACAAGAAGTTTTATATCAAAGGTATTTGGAACTGGAGAGATGCTACACAGCGGATTCTAATAAGGATCCTAAACCTAATTGATAGTATATGATAATTCTTAAAGCTAATTTGCCACCAAGAATGTCAGCTGTAATATTTCAAAAACTATAGGTCACAGGAACATGGTGTTCTTAGAGCAGGAGGTCAGTTGGACTATTGACCCTGGTTGAGCTATCCAATAGGTCCTGCTGCTCTGCTTTTTCCTCATTGCCTTGTGATTTTAGCAACTTCTGCATTTATTCAAAGTCTTTGAAGATAATTGAATTTGTTTCCACTTGGTCTTCAGTGAAAGCGTTCAGAACATGAATTTTAAACATCTTTTCCCCTTATTTTGGGAGCTAATTGTAATTTGTACCTCCTTATCTCTCAATCTTCATGCTTCTCTCCAAATATATCCTTATTGCCCAATGTCAATTACATTGTATTTAAGTGCTAAGATATGTAATCTGGAGAGTCTTTGCTTTCTGATTCCCAGATCGCTACTAATGGCATTTATTTTTATTTCCTATGTTCAAGGGCTGCAGGTTTGAAATGATACAGTGGATAAAGGAAATAATAAAATATACAAACCTGCAGGTGCTGTCAATCTGAAAGGAAACAATGCTGGACCCTGCAGGTCAAACAGGATCTGCAAAAAGTGATTAGATTTGAAACTTCATATTGATGGTTTTTCATAAGATTATAGTGAATTACTAATTTTGCTAAACATTAAAAACTGATTGCACCACCTTAGCTCCTATTACCATTCCTATTCTGTAATCATCTTAGATTATAAAATTAACTTCTGGCTGGTTTACTCTGTCATTTATTTTAAATCCTATTTGATTTCAAATCTGTGCCATTCATTCCAAAGCTCCAATCATGAATTTTTTAATCGGTTTCCATCATGCCATTAGAGAAATGACAGATAAAGAGGAACTAATCCTTTGTACCATCCTCCAATATGCTTGTGTGACTCTTAGTTTCAGTTGTTTCTGTAGGAATTGTCTGTATTCACTTCATGTTTACTGGTGCTCAGAAGGGTTCTCGTTGTTGCTGACAGAGAGAAGTACAGCACAGAAACAAGCTCCTCAGCCCATCTAGTCCATGCAGAACTGTCTACTTCCATTGACTTGCATAGGGACCATAGCCCTCCATATCCCTACTATACATGTATCTATCCAAACTTCTCTTAAAAGTTGAAATCGAGCTTGCATGCACCACTTGTACTGGCAGCTCATTCCACACTCTCATGACCCTCAGAATGAAGAGGTTTCCCCTCATGTTCCCCTTAAACTTCTCATCTTTCACTCTTAAGCCATGACCTCTGGTTGTAGTCTCACCCAACATCAGTGGAAAAAGCCTTATCTGTACCCCTCATAATTTTGTATACCTCTATCAAATGTCCTCTCAATCTTATTTCTCAGTTCCACCCATAAGATCTCACTAGTTAAGTTCTCCAGTCTGTCTTGACAGAGCACTGCAGAGACATTTTCCTTAACTAGTAACGCCAATACTCCTCCTTTAATCCATCCCACTTGGTCATATCTAAAACAACAGAATCCTGGAATATTGAGTTGCCAGTCCTCTCCCTCATGCAATCAAGTTTCACTAATGGCTACAATATCATAATTTCTGGTGTTGATCTATGCCCTGAGCTCATCTGCCTTTCCTATGAAACTTTGCATTGAAATATACACAGCTCAGGACACTAGTTGCACCATGCTCAATCTTTTTGACTCCTGAGGTCTGAGGTCTCACCAGCATCTGCCTCCACGACCTCTTCACTAACTGTTCTAGCATTCTGGTGCCTATACCCATGCAACTCCAGTTTAAACCCCACTGTGCAGCATTAGCAAACTTTCCCACTAGGATATTAGTCCCCCTCCAGTTTAGGTGCAAGCCATCCCTTCTGTACAGGTCTCACCTTTCCTGGAAGAGAGTCTAATGATCCAAAAATCTTATGTCCTCCCTCCTACACCAACTCCCTAGCCATGTGTTAAACTGTGTAATCTTCCTAGTTCTGGCCTCACTAGCATGTGGCACGGGTAGCCCTCCTTCAGTTCACCTGCCAAAACTCTCATACACATCTTTGTTATGCATCTGGATATGATAGTTTGAATCCGCTGATGACCAGCTGATCTTGTTCTACCTCCCTAGAACTTCATCATTGTGATGTGTTCTGCACTCCACATTAAGTCCCATTGCTCTTGTGCTTGTTAATCTGTTGTTTTCTGGTTAAGATTGCTTGAAATTGCTTCCTGCATTTAAATCTCAATATGTTCTCATCCATTACCATTTGGACTTCTGCATTTCTGACCTTCAATATTTCAGTATTCCCAGATTTTAGTCCCTTCATTTTTGGTAGATGTGCTTTCAATGTCAAGTCTCAGAGCTTAAAAACTGTATCTTAAATCTTACTGTATTTCAACATTCATTTATACAACTTCACTCTCTCAGAAATACTTAAACATTTAATTAGACTGAGGCTTATGTGTCTGTCCAGTTTTGTTTGGCAATTATTTTGTGGCTAGGTTATTTGTCATGCTAAAACTGCTGTTAAGTACAAGTCATTATGTAAGTGTTAGCTAACTTGAGTTGATTGGAAACAATATTATGCCAAGTGCAGAAAATCAAACCTTTCATTTGCCTGATTTGCCACCCTCTGAATTATGGGTTCAAATCTGACAGTAGAGAAATGACCAGAAAAATGGAGACTAATGCTTCAGTGCAATAATGAGGAAATTCAACGTAATTGCTGATGCATTTGAATTGAAAGTCCATTTGCATTCCCAGATGGATATACAATATCATAAGCCATTTTTCCAAACAAGAAAACATGGAACTAAGTCCTGGTTTCCTGAGTAATATTTATCCAAAAACTTTGTTCAATATCAGAGAGATAATTTGTTCTTTATTACTTTGGAGGAACATGCTAGGCTTACATAGGCCACTCCATTTCCTAGGGTATAGCAGGTGACTACATTTCAAACCTAGTTGTCTGAAATATTTGGAAGAATGTAAGAGGCTTTTATTCTTCACATCAACTGTTAAATGCAAAGTTTATCTTGCAGTTAGACATTTACTCAAGAGGTGGGGCTGTAGTACAGCTAGCTAGCTTTGTGGATAAGTCACATGATTATTAGGGCTGATGAGATGCTTCAACTTATTTGAGTTCACAACCTTTGTTCTTATCTACATCAGCAAATAACTATTTTCAAAATGATTATTGATGTAAATGTAGTTGAATTGATGTTTTTGTTAGGAGTTTCAGGCCTTCATCCCTCAGTCACTTTAAATCACTTAAAATATTGGTCTGATACATTCTAAATTCCCCCTTCCTTTCCAGTCCTGATGAAGGGTCTCAACCCAAAACGTCGACTGTCTATTCACTTCCATAGATGCTGCCTGACCTGCCGAGTTCCTCCAGCATTGTGTGTTTAACGGAAGTTATTTGGAAGTGGTTCTAATCACTTTCTAGAAGTAAAAGTACTACAATGGAAGGATTTTATGGGCGCCATCATAGTATAGCAGTCAGCGCAACACTATTACAGATTGGGGCATTGAATTTCAGATTTGATGTCGTCTGTATGTCCTGCCCATGGAATGGGTGGGTTTTCTCTGGGCCCTCTGGTTTCATCCCACATTCCAAAGACGTACCAGTTAGTAGGTTAATTGTCCAATGATTAGGCTAGTGTTAAACCGGGGGTTGCTGGGCGGCATGGCAGGACCTATTCCAGACTGTATCTCTAAATAATAGAACATAGAATAGTACAGCACATTACAGGCCCTTCAGCCCACAATGTTGTGCCAACCCTCAAACCCTGCCTCCCATATAACCCCCCACCTTAAATTCCTCCATATACCTGTCTATTAGTCTTTTAAACTTCACGAGTGTATCTGCCTCCATCACTGACTCAGGCAGTTCATTCCACGCACCAACCACCCTCTGAGTAAAAATCTTCCTCTAATATTCCCCTTGAACTTCCCACCCCTTACCTTAAAGCCATGTCCTCTTGTATTGAGCAGTGGTGTCCTGGAGAAGAGGCGCTCGCTATCCACTCTATCTATTCCTCTTATTATCTTGTACACCTCTATCATGTCTCCTCTCATCTTTCTTCTCTCCAAAGAGTAAAGCCCTAGCTCCCTTAATCTCTGATCATAATGCATACTCTCTAAACCAGGGAGCATCCTGGTAAATCTCCTCTGTACTCTTCCCAATGCTTCCACATCCTTCCTATAGTGAGGCGACCAGAACTGAACACAGTACTCCAATTGTGGCCTAACCAGAGTTTTATAGAGCTGCATCATTACATCGCGACTTAAACTCTATCCCTCGACTTATGAAAGCTAACACCCCATAAGCTTTCTTAACCACCTTATCTACTTGTGAGGCAACTTTCATGGATCTGTGGACATGTACCCCCAGATCCCTCTGCTCCTCCACACTACCAAGTATCCTACCATTTACTTTGTACTCTGCCTTGGAGTTTGTCCTTCCAAAGTGTACCACCTCACACTTCTCCAGGTTGAACTCCATCTGCCACTTCTCAGCCCACTTCTGCATCCTATCAATGTCTCTCTCCAATCTTTGACAATCCTCTACACTATCTACAACACCACCAACCTTTGTGTCATCTGCAAACTTGCCAACCCACCCCTCTACCCCCACATCCAGGTTATTAATAAAAATCACGAAAAGTAGAGGTCCCAGAACAGATCCTTGTGAGACACCACTAGTCACAATCCTCCAATCTGAATGTACTCCCTCCACCACCACCCTCTGCCTTCTGCAGGCAAGCCAATTCTGAATCCACCTGGCTAAACTTCCCTGGATCCCATGCCTTCTGACTTTCTGAATAAGCCCACCATGTGGAACCTTGTCAAATGCCTTACTAAAATCCATATAGATCACATCTACTGCACTACCCTCATCTATATGCCTGGTCACCTCCTCAAAGAACTCTATCAGGCTTGTTAGACACGATCTGCCCTTCACAATGCCATGCTGACTGTCCCTGATCAGACCATGATTCTCTAAATGCCCATAGATCCTATCTCTAAGAATCTTTTCCAACAGCTTTCCCACCACAGACGTAAGGCTCACTGGTCTATAATTACTCGGACTATCCCTACTACCTTTTTTGAACAAGGGGACGACATTCGCCTCCCTCCAATCCTCCAGTACCATTCCCATGAACAACGAGGACATAAAGATCCTAGCCAGAGGCTCAGCAATCTCTTCCCTCGCCACGTGGAGCAGCCTGGGGAATATTCCGTCAGGCCCCGGGGACTTATCTGTCCTAATGTATTTTAACAACTCCAACACCTCCTCTCCCTTAATATCAACATGCTCCAGAACATCAACCTCACTCATATCATCCTCACCATCATCAAGTTCTCTCTCATTGGTGAATACTGAAGAGAAGTATTCATTGAGGACCTCGCTCACTTCCACAGCCTCCAGGCACATCTTCCCACCTTTATCTCTAATTGGTCCTACCTTCACTCCTGTCATCCTCTTGTTCTTCACATAATTGAAGAATGCCTTGGGGTTTTCCTTTACCCTACTTGCCAAGGCCTTCTCATGCCCCCTTCTTGCTCTTCCCAGCCCCTCCTTAAGCTCCTTTCTTGCTTCCCTATATTCCTCAATAGACCCATCTGATCCTTGCTTCCTAAACCTCATGTATGCTGCCTTCTTCCACCTGACTTGATTTTCCACCTCACTTGTCACCCATGGTTCCTTCACCCTACCATTCTTTATCTTCCTCACCGGGACAAATTTATCCCTAACATCCTGCAAGAGATCTCAATACATCGACCACACGTCCATAGTACATTTCCCGGAAAAAACATCATCCCAATACACACCCACAAGTCCTAGCCTTATAGCCTCATAATTTGTCCTTCCCCAATTAAAAATTTTCCTGTCCTCTCTGATTCTATCCTTTTCCATGATAATGCTAAAGGCCAGGGAGTGGTGGTCACTGTCCCCCAGATGCTTACCCACTGAGAGATCTGTGACCTGACCCGGTTCATTACCTAGTACTAGATGTAGTATGGCATTCCCCCTAGTTGGCCTGTCCACATACTGTGACAGGAATCCGTCCTGGACAAACTTAACAAACTCTGCCCCATCTATACCCTTGGAACTAATCAGGTGCCAATCAATATTAGGGAAGTTAAAGTCACCCATGATAATAACCCTGTTATTTTTGCACCTTTCCAAAATCAGCCTCCAATCTGCTCCTCTGTATGTCTGCTGCTACCAGGGGGCCTACAGAATACCCCCAATAGAGTAACTGCTCCCTTCCTGTTCCTGACTTCCACCCATACTGACTCAAAAGAGGATCCTGCTACATTACCCACCCTGACCAGTAATGCCACCCCTTTTAAAGTACTGAAATCCAGGAATATTGAGAATCCAGTCCTGCCCTGGTGCCAGTCAAATCTCTGTAATGGCCACTACATCATAATTCCATGTAAGAATCCAAGCTTTCAGCTCATCACCTTTGTTCCTGATGCTTCTTGCATTGAGGTACACACACTTCAGTCCTTCTACCTTACTGTCTTTACACCCTTTATTCTGCTTCTCTTTCCTCAAAGCCTCCCTATTTGTTAGATCTGGCTTTACTCCATGCACTTCTTTCACTGCTGTATCGCTCCGGGTCCCATCCCCCTTGCAAATTAGTTTAAACCCTCCCAAACCACGCTAGCAAAACCCACCTGCAAGGATATTGCTCCCCCTCGAGTTCAGGTGCAACTCATCCAATCTGTACAGGTCCCACCTTCCCCAGAAGAGATCCCAATGTCTCATTAAAAAACATTAAAAAAAACCATAAGATATGAATTGAATTGAATTGACTTTATTTCTTACATCCTTCACATACATGAGGAGTAAAAACTTTACATTACATCTGTCTAAATGTGCAATGTGCAATTTATAGTAATTTGTAATAAACAGTATGTACAACAGGACAGTCAATATAGCATTGAAATACAATTGTATCAGCGTGAATTAATCAGTCTGATGATCTGGTGGTAGTTGGTCCTGGCTTTTATGCTGTGATACTGTTTCCCAGATGGTAGCAGCTGGAAAAGTTTATGATTGGGGTGACTCAGGTCCCCAATGACCCTTTGGGCCCTTTATCCGCACCTTTCTCTGTAAATGTCCTGAATAGTGGGAAGTTCACATCTACAGATGCGCTGGGCTGTCTGCACCACTCTCAGCAGAGTCCTGCAATTGAGGGAATTAGGGTTCCCATACCAAGCAATGAATCAGCCAGCCAGGATTCTCTCAATTGTGCCCCTGTAGAAAGTCATTAGGATTTGGGGACTCTTGCCGAACTTCTTCAACCATCTGAGGTGAAAGAGGCGCTGTTGTGCTTTTCTCACCACACAGCCAGTATGTACAGATCCTGTGAGATCCTTGGTGATGTGTATGCTGAGGAACTTAAAGCTGTTCACCCTTTGAACTCCAGATCCATTGATGTCAACAGGGGTTAGCCTGTCTCCATTCCTCCTGTAATCCACAACCAGCTCCTTTGTTTTTGTGACATTGAGAGAGAGGTTGTTTTCTTGACACGATGTCAGGGTGATGACTTCCTCTCTGTAGGCTGCATTATTATTTGAGATCAGGCCAATCAATGTAGTGTTGCCAGCAAATTTAGTTAGCAGATTGGAGCTGTGGGTGGCAACACGGTTGTGGGTATACAGAGAGTAAAGGAGGGGACTTAGGACACAGCTCTGAGGGGCTCCTGTGTTGAGGGTCAGAGAGGCAGATGTGAGGGAGCCCACTCTTACCACCTGCCGGTGATCTGACAGGACATCCAGTATCCAGCTGCGCAAGGCAGGGTGAAGACCGAGGTTTCTGAGCTTCTTGTCAAGCTTGGAGGAAATTATGCTGTTAAATGCTGAACTGTAGTCTAAGGACAGCATTCTCACATAAGCATCCTTCTTCTCCAGATGTGTAAGGGCAGTGTGTAGAGCAGTGGTTATCGTGTCATCTGTCGATTGGTTGTGTCGTTAGGTGAATTGTAGGGGTCCAGTGTGGGTGGTAGCATGCTGCAGATGTAGTCCTTGACCAGCCTCTCAAAGCATTTGCTTATTATTGAGGTGAGTGCAACAGGACGCCAGTAATTCAGACATGTTACCTTGGTCTTTTTAGGTACAGAAACAATGGTGGATGTTTTGAAGCAGAAAGGCACTCTACATGGGGAGAGGGAGAGATTAAAAATGTCTGCAAACACACCCGCCAGTTGTGCTGTGCACATCCTGAGTAGCCGCCCTGGATGCCGTCCAGTCCCACGGCCTTGCAACTGTCCGTTCATTGGAAACACCTGCGTACTTCAACCTCAGAGATGACCAAGGTGCAGGTTGCTTCGGGGTCTCAGTGTTTGTGACATCGAACCAAGTGTAAAAAAGATTTTTGCTCATCTGGGAGAGAGGCAGCAATGTTGACAGCACCACCACGCTTAGCTTTGAAGTCTGCAGTGGTGTGCAGACCTTGCCATAAGCTGCATGGAGGCCATTTGACCCACTGATTGTACTGGTCATTTCACCATGGCTGATCTATTTCCCTTTCAGCCCCAATCGCCTGCCTTCCCCCTGTATCCCTTCACACCCTGACAAATTAAGAATCTATCAACCTCTGCCTTAAATATGCACAAAGACTTGGCCTCCACAGCTGTCTGTGGCAACAAATTTCACAGATTCACCACCCTCTGGCTAAAGAAATTCTTCGTAATCTCTGTTCTAAATGGACATCCCTCTATTCTGAGGCTGGGTCCTCTGGTCTTAGACTTCCCTACCATAGAAAACATCCTCTTCACATCCACTCTAGCAAGGCCTTTCAACATTTGATAGATTTCAATTAGGTCACCCCTCACTCTTGTGGATTCCAGTGAATACAGGCCCAGCGCCCTCAAACAATCCTCATATGATAAACCTTTCAATCCCGGAATCATTTTTGTGAACTATCTTTGAAACCTCTCCAATGTCAGCACACCCTTTCTAAGGGGCCGAAAACTGCTCACAATACTCCAAGTGAGGCCTCACCAGTGCCTTATAAAGCCTCAACATTACATCCTTGCTTTTATATTCTAGTCCTCTCAAAATAAATGCTAAGAATGCATTAGCCTTTCTCATCACTAACTCATACTGCAAATTAGCCCTTTTGGGAATCCTGTGCAAGGATTCTCAAGTCCCCAGGCATCTCAGATTTTTGAATTTTCTCTCCACTTAGAAAATAGCCTACAGTTTTATTTCTATTACCAAAGTGCACGACGATGCACTTCCCAGCACTTCCACCTCCACTACTTTGCTCATTCTCCTGTCTAAGTCCTTCTGTAGCTTCTGGTTCCTCAACACTACCTGCCCCTACACCTATCTTCATATCGTCTGCAAACCTGGCCGCAAAGCCATCAATTCCATCATCCAAGTCATTGTAGTATAAAGTAAAAAGAATCAGTCCCAACACAGACCCCTGTGGAAAACCACTAGTCACCGCAGCCAACCAGAAAAGGCTCTCTTTATTCCCACTCTTTGCCCCCTGCCAATCAGCCAATGCTCTATCCATGCTATTATATTTCTTGTAATACCATGGACTCTCACCTTGTTAAGCAGCCTCATGTGCAGTACCTTGTCAAAGACATGAAAATCCAAGTACACAACATCCACTGATTCTCCTTTGTCTATCCTGTTTGTTATTGCTTCGAATAATTCCGACAAATCTGTCAGGCAAGATTTTCTCTTACGGAAACCATGCCGACTTCAACCTATTTTATCATGTGCCTCCAAGTACTGTACCCTGAAACCACATACTTAACAATTAACTCCAACATCTTCCCAACCACTGAGGTCAGACTAACTGGCCTTTCTTCTGCCTCTCTCCCTTCTTGAAGAGTGGAGTGACATTTTCAATTTTCCATTCCTGTGGAACCATGCCAGAATCAATTGATTTGTTAAAGATCACAGCTAATGCCTCCACAATCTTTTCAGCCGCCCCTTTCAGAAACCCGTGGTGTATACTATCTGGTCCAGGTGACTTACCTACCTTCAGACTTTTCATTTTACCAAGAACCTTCTCCTTAGTAAAGGCAATTTCACTCACTTCTGTCCTCTGACACTCGAATTTCCAGCATACTGCTAATGTCTTTCACAGTGAAAACTGATGCAAAATACTTATTCAGTTTGTTCATCATTTCCTTGTCCCCCGTGACTACCCCTTCAGCATCATTTTCCAGAGATCCAATATCTACTCTTGCCTCTTTTTTATACTTTATATATTTGAAGAAACTTTTGATATCCTCTTTGATATTATTGGCCAGCTTGCTTTTGTATTCCATTTTTTCCCTCTTTATAACTTTTTTTGGTTGTTTTTTAAAAGCTTCCCAATCCTCTAACTTCCCACTATTTGTTGCTCTATTATATACCCTCACTTTGGCTTTATGTTGGCTTTGACTTCTCTTGTCAGCCCTGTTGCAACATCCTGACTTAGAAAATTTCTTTTTCTTTGGGATGTATACCTTGCGCCTTCTAACTTGTTCTCTGAAATTCCAGCCATTGATGCTCTGCCATCATCCCTGCCAGTGTTCTTTTTCAACCAATTTCAGCCAGCTCCCCTCCCATGCCTCTGTAATTGCCTTCACTGTAATGCTGATACATTAGACTTTAAATTCTCCTTCTTAAATTTCAGGGTGAATTCTATCATATTATGATCACTTGTCCCTTTGGATTCCTTTACCTTAAGCTCTCTAATTAATTCTGGTTCATTGCTCAACACCCAATCCAGAATAGCTGAACCCCTTGTAGGCTCAACTACAAGCTGCTCTAAAATGCCATCTTGGAGGAATTCCACAAATTCCCTCCTTTAGGATTCAGTATCAACCTGATTTTCCCTATCTACCTGCATATTGACATCTCCTATGACTATCATAACATTGCCCTTTTGACATGCATTTTCTATTTCACATTGTAATTTGTAGATTACATCCTTGCTACTGTTCAGAAGTCTGTATATAACTCCCATCAGGGTCCTTTTTATCCTTGCAGTTTCTCAGTTCTACCTACAACAATTCTACACCTTCTGATCCTATGTCACCTCTTTCCAATGATTTGATTTAATTTTTAACCAGAAGAGTCACCTCACCCCCTCTGTCTATCTGCCTGTCCTTTCAATACAATGCATATCCTTGGACATTAAGCTCCCAACTATAATCTTAGTCACGATCCAGTGATCCTCACAGTGTCGCACATGCCAATCTGCAACTGTGCTATAAGTTCATCTCCCTTATTCCGTATACTGCATGTATTCAAATATAACAGCTTCGGTCCTGTATCTGTCGCTGTTTCTGATTTTGTCCCCCTTTTACATTGCAACCCATCCCATTGATTGCAGTTTTACCCTATCATCAGTCTATTCTTATTAGCAGTCTCATTACACACTTCCTGTGTTTGTCAACCAACTAACCCAACCTCAGCCCTATCACCCCTCTTCCCATCCCCCTGCCAAATCAATTTAAACCTCCTGAGCAGCCCTAGCTAACCTTCAAGGTTATTGGCCCCCTTCAGGTTCCAGTGTAACCCATCCCTTTTGTACAGTTCTGCCACACATACTGTATATCTGCCAAATGCTCCTATCCTTACCCTCACTGGCAATGTTTCCAGACTACTCTGGAGGTCCTGCTTTTCGGCTTTCTACCTAGCTCCCTAAAGTCCCTCTTCATATTATGTCATTGCTGCCAATATGTACCAAGACTTCCGGCTGCTCACCCTCCCACCTTTAGAATACCATGGACCCAATCTGATTTTCCTTGATCCTGGCAGCTGGGAGGCAACATACCATCTGGGTGTCTCTATCATATACACAGAATCTTGTCTCTATTTCTCTAGCTATGGAATCTCCCACCACTAACGCTGTCCTCTGCACCTCTCTTCTCTTCTGAGCCAAGCACCAGACTCAGTGCTGGAGACCCAGTCGCTGTGGATCCCCCTGGTGGGTCGTCCCGTTCAACATATCCAAAGTGGTATACTTAATACTGAGGGCAATGGCCACAGGGGTACTTCCTATTGGCTGCCCATTTCCCTTCCTTCTCCTGACAGTCACCAGTTACCTGCATCCTGCAATCTAGGAGTGACTACCTCCCTGTAAGTCCTATATATAACTTCCTCAGTCTCCCATATGAGCCTAAAGTTATCGAGCTGCAGCTCCAGTTCATTAACATGCTCTCAGAGTAGCTGCAGCTCAGTGCATCTGGTGTAGAGTGGCTGTCAGGAAGGCTGGAGGTCTCCCAGAATTCCTACGTCTCACACAGAGAACAAAGCACAGCCCCTGGAGCCATTTCCACTGCACTAATTGTGCTCCAACAGCTAAGGAGTGAAGAATAAAGATGGCAAAGAAGGAACCTACTAGATACTTACCTCACCCAAACCTGATGAGCCAAAGCCAATCCAACACTGGCCCACTCACACAATGGCTGCTCCAATTGTCCCTGCCTTATTTACCCTTTCTAATGAATCCATTAACTGACTGGGTGCAGTCCAACTCTGAAAACTGCCATGAAGCGCTGCTTTTTTAATCTTCAACCATGCACCTAAGTGAAGTTGCTGCTTCTTCTTGTGTTCCTGTTCACTGACTGGATGCATTCCAACTCTCATTTGATGAGACATTTGAAAAGACAAATTTCTCATCAAAAATTGTGACCAAGTGTTGGGAGAGTTCTTAACCAGCCAAGTGTTTCTCCCCAGTTTTCTGCTTATTTCAATTTCCCCTCCCCCTCATAATGTCCTGGTTATGATCTGGTGTGTGTTTGTCCGATACATTTTTATTGATGAATCCAAAAGTTTCTGCATTATGCAGCGGGTCATATGCAGTGTTGATACTGGGATGGAGAAAGATTGTCTTCACTGCTGAAAATAATCTGGCAGTTAATTTCAATTTAACATTAGTTGGGCTAAGAAAGTGACCATGTATTCATAATCCTGACCGTAGTTTATGTATCACCAACAGAAGGCTATAATCAAGCACTTGAGATACCGCGAGATTCCATCTCTGAACAAGAAACAGCTCATCCCAACGCATTTCAAATTATAGTTGGGGACTGTAACCAGGCTTGTTTGAAGAAAACCCTGCCCAATTACCATCAGCGTGTAAACTGTAGCACCAGACGTCCGAACACATTAGACCACTGTTATAAGGAATGCCTGGACCGCATTTCAGTAAATCTGTTCACTTGGCTGTCCTTCTCCCACCTGCATCCAGGTAGAGGCTAAAGAGCAACGATTAGGACAACAAGGAGGTGGTTGCGGGAGGCAGAGGAGTGGCTATGGGATTGTTTTGAGTCGGTGGACTGGGCCGTGTTCAAGGACTCATCTGCGAATCTCAATGAAAATGCTATGATTGTCACAGACTTTATTAAAACAGTTGTAGACAAGTGTGCCCCACAAAATCATTCAGTCTTCCCCAGCCAGAAGCTCTGGATGAATCATGAGATTCACAATCTGCTGAGGGCCTTATCAGCAGCATTCAAGTCTGGTGACCTAGAAAGTTATAAGAGGTTTAGGTACGATCACTGGAAGGCCATCTCATGGGTGAAGTGGCAATTCCAGCTTAAACTTGAATCAACGAAGGATGGCCGATATTTATGGCAGGGCTTGAATGCCAACACCTCTTATAAAGTTAAATCAAGCAACATAGGTGACAACAGGACTTCATTTCCAGATGAGCTCAATGTCTTCTATGCTCACTTTGACTGTAAAAACATGGAGAAATCATCACAAACTCCCACAACCCATGATAATCCTGAGATCTAAGTCACTGAGGCTGATGAACAAGCATACAGCCCAGACGGGATACCAGGCCAAGTACTAAAGATCAGCTGACGGGAGTGTTCACTGAGATCTTTAGCCTCTCGCTTTGGCAGTCTGAGGTACCCACCTGCTTCACGCAGACTGCACTTATACTGGTGACTAAGAAGAATGTAGTAACTTGCCTCAATGCTTACCATCCAGTAGCACTTACTTCCACAGTGATTAAGTGTTTTGAGAGGTTGGTGATGAAACATATCTCCTGCCTCTCCCAAAAATATTTTAAGTTGATATGCTCAAATTTGCCTACCAGAGCAACAGGACCATAGCAGATGCTATCTCACTGGCTCTTCACTCAACCCTGGAACATCGGGATAGCAAAAATGTATACATGAGGAAGCTCTTCATTTTCTACAGCTTGGCATTCAATACCATCATCCCCTCAAAACTAATCCATAAGCTTCAAGACCTTGGCCTCAATAAATATATCCTTGCGGACCTCAGTCAGTTCAGATCGGCAACTACGTCTCCTCCACAATCTCCATCAGCACAGGTGCATCACACGGCTATGTACTTAGCCTTCGCTGTACTTGCTTTACACCTGTGGTTGTGTGGTTAAGCAGCGCTCCAATGCCATATTCAAGTTTGCTAACCACACCACAGTTGTAGGCTGAATCAAAGGTGGAGATGAATCAACATATAGGAGGGAGACTGAAAATCTGGCTGAGTGGTGCCATAACAACAACCTTTCACTCAATGTCAGCAATACGAAGGAGCTGATTATTGACTTCAGGAGGAGGAAGCCAGAGGTCCGTGAGCCAGTCCTCATCAGAGGATCAGTGTTGGAGAGAGTTAGCAACTTTAAATTCTTCGGTGTTATCTTTTCAGAGTACTGTATCTGCCCTGGGCCCAGCACGTAAGTGCAATTACGAAGAAAGCACGGCAGCACCTCGACTTCCTTAGGAGTTGGTGAAGATTCAGCAGACATCTGAAGTTTTGACAAACTTCTACTGATGTGTGGTGGAGAGTATATTGCCTGGCTGCATCACAGCCTGGTATGGAAACGTCAATGCCCTTGAACGGACATGGCTCAGTCAAACATGGGTAAAGTCCTTTCCACCACTGAACACCATTTCTGAGATCAGAAGAAATTATCAGTAGGTTGATATAAAGCATCGTGGATAACTACAGCTAAATCTTCAGTTACAACATCTGAATATAGTTTAAATGTTCTCTTACTTTTCTTGCTTTTTCTAGAAGAACAGAATCAAGTCATGTTGGATCAAATCAGTAATAAAATCAAGTTGCACAATGGATTATCATTATGTAAGGGGTTTCTTCTTTTACGTTACTGCACATGTTAATCAAAATGGCTTCTTTGTTATGTTAACCTTTTATGTTACTGTGTATGTTAATTAAAATGGCTTCTTTGTTATGTTAAATGCTGAGAAAGTTATCTAGCTAGCCCTTTGCTTGGGCTATATTATTGATAATAGAGCAAATGAACCAATGGGTGTCCATGTTATTCTTTCTTGGGGTGATATGCTGTCTCATATGGCTGGGAAACAGGGGTTTTGGCAGAGAGTTGGAGGAGAGACCGGGAGGACAATGGACATGCTGGGAGTGCTCTGGTCCATCACTTCGGATGGTCTCGAGCTGTGAGTCAAAGGAGTCAGAGTGGATTGCAGGGGGAAGAAAGAAGGTCCCGAGCTCCAACTGTGCGCACGAAGGAATTGAACTTTGATAAGTTCGGTGCCTTTTTCATTTCTTTTTTTTATTGTACCTCTATTAACCTCATATTCCTAGTAAGATTTATAAAGTGTAATTTGTAAAACGTACATTGTGTGCTGGCTGATGATTGATGTTTGAAGCCGAATCAGGTGGCATTTGCACAGCAACCAACGTAACTGGGAGACAAGGTTAGGTGGCGGATGGGGTTTCCCCTAGATAAATACGAGCTGATATAGCTGAGTGTCACAATTATATCAATCATCAAATAGATATATTCCCTCAAATGAGCCTGGTGTGGACTTCTGAGCTGTTACCATTCTATGATATTTTGAAAAAGTCATTTAAAGCACTTTCATTTTTATTCCTGTTTGGGTTTCTCTTTCCTCTCCAACTTCGTTCATCCTACTGACTTGCTGCACTAGGATTTTGCTTGTATTGATCATACTTATGATCCCCTTTTCATAAATTTTGTACCTTAATCATGTGAATGTTTGAATTTTATTGACACTGAATCAGCTGACTTTGCCTCCGAATGTTCTCCGAGTTCGTTAATTGCCATAACTAGCCGCTTACTGTGGGAGGATTTTCCGATTTTCCTTGATTACTGCTTGCAAATATACATCACAAAAATGATTGATTACAATGCTGACTCAGATATTGGCTCATGTTCTATGCCAAGCAAGCACATAATTTAATCCAGAAAACTCTATGGTACGGAGTACTTGCGGAACTGTTGCAAGAACTATCTTTCAAAGTCTCATCTTCCATCAGGTGGAAAGAAAAACACTAGTTCATAAAAGAGCAGCGGAATTCTCAATATCATGGCCAATATTTGTCCTTTAATCAGCAACAGAAGTTGACAGTGATCACCACATTTCTGATTATGCATCTTGTCTGTGCAAAAGTTCGTAGCATTATTTGTTACGTTAAAGCAGCAACCAAGTAATCTGCTGCAGAGAATGGTTCTCATCCCCAAAACTCATTGAACACAGCAAAGATGTGTACCATTATGTACAATATTATGCTGCCTTTGCACAAGGTAATCCATCTCTGTCAGATTTGCAGCTTCCGTTTTTCTCTCTGCATCCTCGGAGCAGAGAGCCTTTCTACAATCCCTGATTCTCATGCTGTCCTAGGATTTGTTAAGGATTAAATCCTGTCTCTCCAATCCATTTCCCTCCTATTCCTTCTATTCTCCCCCCCAAAGAAACAGTGACCACTTTGATTGCCTTGTCCAAGTACAACTCATTTCATCCATCTTTGACCTGTTAAAGCTAGACTATTGGCGCAGAGTGTCACTTCCATTTTCCACTTCACCAATTATGTTACATTGGCACTGAGCTAATCAAGTACAGAGGAATGTGGAATTGATTGCTCCAGAGAGCTTTACCATGTGAGTTTCATACCAAATCTCGCAAGGTAAATATTTCAATGTCCTAACCTAAGCCTCTAGTTATCTCTTATTACCTTGGTACAGCCAGTTCCTCTACCTGTTATTGAGGTTTTCGATGCCATTAGAAATGTAATAGAGTCGATCCATTATTTCTTATCACACTACAACCAGATGGCCAGTCATTTACTTCCATTTTATGAGTCCCCTGAGTGAGCTAAGTGAGCCTGTAGGAAAGTGGGCTAATTTCCCAATTTATCACTGCAGCTTAATGAGAACTTGACTCTGCTATGTTGCTTCTTGTCTTATGCTGGTCCAGTTTCTGTCTGGTTACATTTCTAACAGTTGGTAACGTATAGTTCTATGTTTAATCAATCAGATTGAGATTCGTTCCTTCACCTAAGTCATTGTCAGTCTTCTCGCTTATATTTTCTTAGCATTTTCAGAGAGCTTCACGGACCATTAACTATCCTCATACGTGGCAACCGTTAAATGCTTATTCAGGCAAAAAGCACCGTCTGTCCATTCTGGGATAGTTGTTTAACTATTTGATTACTACAGCCAGCAGGTGTATATCGTACATGAGAATTTAATGTGCCCCTTCTAAAGCAATCAAATTTAAATTACTCTTCACATTCATAAAGCCCATAGCAGACATGAACTACAGTCTAATTACTGAAATGTACCCTCGAAATGGTAGGCTTTTGCCCCTAGGCATGTTCCATTGCAGGAGTTCTTACTTTCAATTGTTGGAAATTTGTAGATATAAGTTAATGTGATTTATATCTTTATTGTTCAGTAGGACAGTTTCTATCCCACTGTACTGCACTTTTAATGCAATTGCATCACTTCATTCTGCACTCTGTTACTGTTTTACCTTGTACTAGCTCAATGCACTGTTGTAATGAGTTGATCTGTTTGAATGATATGCAAGACAAAGATTTTCACTGTACTTTATGTGACAGCAATAAACCGATTTACAATTGGTAAATTTATCAGAACAGCAGAAATAAAACAACAACAGCGATGCAAAACAGAGAAGATTCCGCACATGCTGGAAATCCAGAATCTCTTCAGTTTTTGTTTTGCCGTTGTTGTTCTTGAACATTGTGGGTATGCTGCGTTGGTGCTGGAATGTGTGGCAACACCGGTGGGCAGACTATAGTACATCCTAAGGTTGTGTTGGTTGTTAACACAAATTACACATTGTACTGTATGCTTTAATGGACATGCGGTAAATAAATAAATCTCGATCTGAATCTACAAGTTCTTTGCAAACTCCTTTTCCACGACAGGCCGATTGACAACTTGACTCACTTTAGTCCACTCATGAATAAAGAAATCCCAGGCCTCCTGAGAGGACCTCATCACTATCATTATGAATGTGATTAGTGTCAGACACCTCATGGAGTTCACTGGTTCAGTAAGCAACGTTGTTTTAAGACATTTAAAAAAAATCTATCAATCCTCAAATTTGGCGGACCCCAGACTGCAGTCTCAGGTTGCGAACGCAATTCCCCTTTAAGAAAAAAGAAGCGAGGAAAACATAGTTTGCAAATAAGATCTCTGGAAAGTAAAATTGAAGATGTCAGAGCAGGATTGCAGAGGGACATCAAGGACTGCTGTGTACTTTGCTTCACGGAAACATGGCTCACCCCCACCATTTTGGATGTGAGTCTTTACCATCCACCGCAAAAAGAGGACTGCTGTCTTTCATGATGAACCATGGTGCACAGATGTGGTGGTTCTATCTCAGTCTTAATCACCTGACCTGGAAAATCTAGTGGTCGAGTGTCATCCATTTTATCTGCCGAGGGTGCTTTCTGCTGTCATCCTTGTAGCGGTGCACATTCAACCCCTGGCCAAAGTCAAGCAAGCACTGGAGGAACTGAGCACCATGATTAGCGGTATGAAGCAGCGCACCCTGATGCCTCCCTATCATTGTAGGGGATTTCAACCAGGCTAGCCTGAAGAAGTCTCTGACGAACTACCACCAAAATATCACCAGTGGAACCAGAGGAGCCAACACCCTTGATCATTGCTAAGAACCATCAAGAACACTTACCATGCAATCCCATGCCCACACTTTGGAAAGTCCAATTACCCTTACTTTTACCCCCTGCATAGGCAGAAACTAAAGACCATAGCACCAATGAGGACCAAGAAAGTACGGCCAAGGGAGGTGGAAGAGTGCTTACAGAACTGCTTTGAGTCAGTGGAGTGGGCTGGACAATATTTAGGGATTTATCATTGAAACTGAATGAATCTATAGTTGTCACTGACTTCATCAAGACCTCTGTAGATGAGTGAGTGTCTTTGAGAACATACATATGCAAACCAATAGCCATGGATGAATCAGGAGATTCAGTCAGTGCGGATTGGAAGTAATATCTCCTTCTCACTGACAATCCACACTGGCGCGCCTCAAGGATGCATGTTTAGCCCTGTGTTCCACTCTTCCTACACCCCGTGACTGTGTAGCTTGGCACAGCTCAAACACCATCTCTACATTTTCCAGTGACACAATTATTTTTGACAGAATTTCAGATGGTGACAAGGAGGCATACAGAAGTGAGATAGATCAGCTGATTGAGTGGTGCCTCATCAACCCTGCACTCAACTTCAGTATAACAAAGGAACTGACTGTGGATTTCAGGAAGAAGAAGACGAGGGAACACACACTAGTACTCATCGAAGGATCAGAAGTGGAAAGAATAAGCAATTCCAAGTTCCTGGGTGTCAACATCTCTGAAGATCTATCCTGGACCCAACATATTGATGCAATTACAAAGAAGGCACAACAAGAGCTGTATTCCATTAGTAGTTCGAGGAGACTTGGTATGTCATCAATGACCCCAGCAAATATCCTCAGCTGAACCATGGAGAGCATTCTAACTGGTGCCATCACTGACTTCCATGAAGAGGCAACTACACAGGATTGGAAAAAGCTACAGAAAGTTCCAACTCAGCCTGCACCATCATGGCCACTAGCCTCCCCAGCATCAAGGACATCTTCAAAAGGTGATGCCTTGAAAAAGCTGCATTTATCATTAAGGACTCTCATCCCCTAGGAATGCCCTCTTCTCATGTTGTCTTCTTGGATATTCAGAAGGCCTTTGACAAGGTGCTGCACATGAGCCTGTTTAACGGGATAAAAACCCATAGTGTTACAGGAGAGATATTCGCGTGGATGGAAGATTGGCTGACTGGCAGGAAGCAATGTGTCAGAATAAAGGGAGTCTATCCTGGTTGGCTGCTGGTGACTAGTGGTGTTCCGCTGGGGTTGGTATTGGGATCATTTTGTTTTATGTTATATGTCAATGATTTGGATGACTGATTTGATGGCTTTGTGACCAAGTTTGTGGATGATACAAAAACATGTGGCAGGGCAGGAAGTATTGAGGAAGCAGAGAGGCTACAGAAGACCATAAGGCCATAAGATATAGGAGCAGAATTAGCTCAATTGGCCCATCGAGTCTGCTCTGCCATTTCATCAAGGCTGATCCAAATTTCGTCTCAGCTCCAATCTCCTGCCTTCTCTCTATATCCCTTCATGCACTGACCAATCAAGAATCTATCAACCTCAGCCTTAAATATACATAAAGACTTGGCTTCTGCAGCTGCCTGTGGCAAAGAAGAACTTAGACAGTTTAGGAGAATAGGGAGTGGCAGATGGAATACAGTTTCGGGAAGTGTATGGTCATAATTTTAGTAAGAGAAATAAAAGTGTAGATTATTTTCTAAATGGAGAAAAAATTTAAAAATCTGAGGTGCAAAGGGTCTTATAAGTCCTTGTGCAGGATTCCCTAAAGATTAACTTGTAGGTTGAGCTGGTGGTAAGGAAGGCAAATGCAATGTTAACGTTCATTTCAAGAGAACTAGAATATAAGAGCAAGGATGTAATACTTCAGTTTTATAAAGCATTGGTCAGATTGCACGGAGTATTATGAGCAGTTTTGGACTTCCTATCTGAGAAAAGATGTGCTGGCATTGGACAGGATCCAGAGGAGATTCACAATAATAATTCTGGGAATGAAAAGGGTAACACGAGACTTATAAATAAGATACATATGCATGGAGTCGGAGGAAGTGTATTGGCATGGATAGTGGATTGGTTAACCGATAGAAGGCAGAGAGTTGGTATAAATGGGTGTTTCTCTGGTTGGCAGTCTGTGGTGAGTGGGGTACTGCAGGGGTCGGTGCTGGGCCTGCAGCTGTTTACCATTTACATTGATGATTTGGAAGAGGGGACTGAGTGTAGCGTAGCAAAATTTGCTGATGACGCTAAACTGAGTGGAAAAGCAAGTTGTACAGACGATGTGCAGGCATAGATAGGTTAAGTGAGTGGGCCAAAGTCTGGCAGATGGAATACAACATTGGTAAGTGTGAGATCATCCACTTTGGAAGGAATGATAGAAAAGCAAATTATTATTTAAATGGTGAAAGATTGCAGCATGCTGTTGTGCAGAGGGACTTGGGAGTGCTTGTTCATGAATCGCAAAATGTTGACTTGCAGGTACAACAGGCTATTAAGAAGGCAAACGGAATGTTGGCCTTTATTGCTAGAGGGATTGAATTCAAGAGCAGGGAGGTCATGCTGCAACTATACAGGGTACTGGTGAGGCCACACCTGGAGTACTGTGTGCAGTTCTGGTCTCTATACTTGAGGAAGGATTTACTGGCTCTGGAGGCAGTGCAGAGGAGGTTCACCAGGTTGATTCCAAGGATGAAGGGGTTAACCTATGAGGAGAGATTGAGTCACATGGGACTATATTCTCTAGGGTTCAGAAGAATGAGAGGGGATCTTATAGAAACATACAAAATTTTGAAAGGGATAGATAAGATAGAAGTAGGAAAGTTGGTTCCATTGGTAGGTGAGACTAGAACTAGGGGACATTGCCTCAAGATTCAGGGGAGAAGATTAGGACGGAGATGAGGAGAAACTAATTTTCCCAGAGAGTGGTGAATCTGTGGAATTCTCTGCCCAGGGAAGCAGTTGAGGCTTCCTTACTAAATATATTTAAGATACAGTTAGATAGGTTTTTACATAGTAAGGGAATTAAGGGTTATGGGGAAAAGGCGGGTAGATGGAGCTGAGTTTATGGACAGATCAGCCATAATCTTATTGAATGTTGGGGCAGGCTCGGTGGGCCGGGTAGCCTACTCCTGCTCCTATTTCTTTTGAGGAGCGTTTGATGGCTCTGTGTCTGAACTTGCTGGAGTTCAGAAGACTGAGTTGGGGAAATCTCATTGAAACCCATTGAATATTGAAAGGTCTAGATAGAGTGCTTGTGGAGAGGATGTTTCTGATAGTGGGTGTCCAGTACCAGAGGCCACAGCTTCAGAATAGAATGATGGCCATTTAGAACAGAAATGAGAAGAACTTTCTTTAATAAGAGGGTGGTGAATCTGTGGAATTCATTGCCACAGATGGCTGCGGAGGCCAAGTCATTGATTATATTTAAAGTGGAAGTTGATAGGTTCTTAGCTAGACAGGACAGCAAAGGTTACAGGGAGAAAGCAGGAGAATGGGGTTGAGAGGGATAATAAGTCAGCCATGATGGAATGACAGAGCAGATCAATGGGCCAAGTGGCCTAATTCTGTTGCTATGTATATTGATCTTAATAGGTACAAGAGCCTAAAGACACATAGGCAACATTCTAGGAACAGCTTTTTACCCCTGTGCTGTCAGATTTCTGAATGGACAATGAACCTGTATACACTACCTCACCTTGTTTTTTGCTCTTTTTTTGCACTACCTTTGTATTTTCTTATTGTAATTTATAGTTTTATTATTATAATTGCAGTGTACTGCTGCTGCAAAACAACAAGTTTCATGACATATGCTAATGATATTAAACCTCATTCTGATTCTGGGAAGTACTCTGAACTGGCAACTGAAGCTGCCCAGAACGGCTGGAAGACCAAGATTTTCCCAGTAGAAGTGGGATGCAGGGGATTCGTTGCTACATCTACGACCAGTCTATTGAAGAAGATGGGGGTGAGGGGTTACTCCCTCCAACAAGCAATCAAGTCCTTGTCAAACACAGCAGAAGAAAGCAGCAATTGGATTTGGATTAAAAGGAAAGACAACAACTGGGCTGCAAGATGAAGACAGGAGGGTATGGAACTAAGGGGGGGTGGGTGTATCTGGGATGCCAGGTAGCACTGTTGAGCCCTCTGGAGACGTTGTGGGCTTATCAATGAAACGCCAAAGAAGGAGGGTGCCCACCTCATGACCTCGATGACGTACCTACCCTCCCTCCTTGTCACCACGCCAAGCCCACTGCCAACATCGAAAGTGCCGACTTACCATAGGGATTAAAACATCAAGTCCTAGTAGCTCTACTGGTACAGCATCAATTCTCTACAGTTTCCCTACAGTATGTGCTCCCCATTTAGAATTTTTGGTTTTTGGGGAATGGCATTGTATGTGCTAGCCTTATTAATGGTTGTATTGACTATGTACTTCAGTTGATTAAACAAGAACATTTTTATGAATTTAACATCAGTTGAATACAAAACTGTAAGAAACATAGATTGAAATCTATTGTGTTCCCTAGCAATCACATTCTTGCCAAGTGCTGCTTTGTTTGGTAAACCTCTTTATATTCCTACTTTAGACAGTGGTATTGAGACGACTGGTATTTTCTCTATCAGACTGAGATCAGTTAACAGAGAGAACTGAATCTGGAAACAAACAATATGTCCGAGCAGCATACTATGTGTGTTAATAAATTTAGGAACAAAGAGAAATTATGTATTTGTTTGGCGAATTGGTGAATGGGGATGATTGGGTTGGTAGGGTTATGCAAAAAAATTATTTTTGGAATTTGATTGGGGCTAAACAGATTATGAAGGTGATTAATATGTGTCATTATTCTCTCCAGTGCTTATTATATGAACCTCAAACTAATTTGCATATGTGTTTTTGTTTTACGGATTAGTTAATCAACATCTTCTGAAAAACAAATTACCTAGTCATTTGGGAATGAAGTCAGCTTAGCATGAGGTTGATGGTAGAAGGTAGATATTAGAGATTGTTTGTTGAGCAATATAAATTAGAAAGCACTGCAGAGAATGGAAGCATTTAAAGATAAGGATGAAGGTTTAAGCTTACACACAAAGTAACAGATAGTGCACACAACATTACAAACCAAAAATAATATATATTGTTCCTAAATGTTTTACAGCTAACTGAGTACTTTATATTTTGAGTTGTTGTTGTAACATAGGGAAAGTGGTGTAGCCAAATTACACTAAGCAGCTTTAACAAACCAGTGTGAGAGATAAATATTGGTGAGAACAGGATGTGTAATTCTTTTGCTTCAAAATAGCAACACCTTTCATATCCACCAGAGGGTTTTAATATCTCATCTGAAATTGCAGCACTGCTGATGTCTGCACTATGGGAATACTGCGCTATCAGAAGTTCTGTGTTTTACATGAGTCATCAAAACAGTCCCATTTCTCTAGTGAATTGACAGTCCAGATATCTGAGACCAAGTCTTTGGTGTGGAATTTGACCACACAATTTGGTGTGCTTAAGAATTACGGCTGTCACCGAAGGTTGACAAGAATGTTATATGATGAATGGAATAGTAGTTTTCACTTCTTTGTTTTCCTTTCTGTTTAAAATACCTGAAATAACAACATCAGGTTTACACAATGTTTTAACAAAAGAAAACATCCCAAGGTGCTTCACAAGGCTTAATATCACACAAAATTTGACACTGAGCTAAATAAGGAGGTACATGACCGAGAACTTGGCCAGAGAGGTAAGGTTTAAGGACCATATAAAAGGAAAAATGGAGGTCTAAACTTTCTGAGCTAAGAGCACAGCAACTAACGATAGAGCAGTTAAATTAAGAGATGATTGAGAGGTGAGAGATCATCTCATGAAAGGCCAATCATGGTAAAACGCTAGAAATTGTTGTGATGGGAAGGAGTGAGGCAGTGAGAGATCTGAAAAGAGCAAGATCTTTAACATTCATGTATTGCTTCTGAAGTCAATATAGTCCAGCAAGCAGAAAAATGATGGGTAAGATTTAATGGGAAATGTGAAATAGTGAGCAGTGTTTGATTATCACAGTCTTAAAGAGAATAGAACGTAGGAAGATGGATAAGAATGAAATTCATGTCCATCTACCACCTACCACCTCACCAGCCTTCGTGTCCAGCACATAATTCTCCGCCATTGCCAACGGGATCTCACCACCAAATACATCTTTATTTCCAACCCACTTTCCACAGGGATTGCTCCCTTTGCGATTTCCCTTGTCCATCCGTCCCACCCCACTGATCTCCCTCCTTGCATTTGGAACAAGTGCCTCACCTGCCCCTATACCTCCTCTCTCACTACCATTCAAGGCCCAGACAGCCCTTTCAGGTGAGGCAACATTTCACCTGGGAGTCAGTTGTGGTCATCCCGGTGTGGCCTCCTGCATATCGATGAGACGCGATGTAGATTGGGAGACCACTTCACCAAATGCCTACGCTCCATCTGCAAGCAGGGGAGTTACTATTATAATGGGATTTCTGAAAGGGTGTAATAAAATATTTTATCAAGTTTTTCCACCTGAACTCCCTCCATTTCTGTGAACTGGTACACTTCCATTGATACCTCCATATTATTGTTCAGTCTTCCTCAGATATTATTATCCCTCCTTCCTTCTCCCATTTTGTTCTAATGTATGAAGTCGAATGTGTTTTAAGATTTGACAAACCCTTATAAACACTTGAAATTATTCTACTACCGTTGCCTGAATTATATGCTTTTCTAAATAGCTCAATCAGACATGTACTTGCCTTGGTTACATCTTTAACCATCCTGTTAACATACTGTCGCATCTGTAAATACCGGTAAAAGTCTTTTTTTTCTAATAAGTGTTTCTCTTTGAGCATTTCAAAACTGAACAGTGTTCCTTCTTTCATTATATTGCAAATAGCTGTTATTCCTTCAGCTGTCCAGTCCTCAAATCTAGCATCCAGTTTACTCGGCGTAAAATCCGAGTCATATGCACACCATTTAAGAATTGCAATATCTCTTTCTAGTTTATATTCTTTAATAATAGTTTTCTATATTTTAAGAGTTCATGTCACCCACGGGTTGTCAATATTATTTATGTAACTTTCTAGGTTGCTATCAGCCAAAATTGCTTGCATGGGGATGGAAAGTATCCTCTCCTCAATGTTTTTCCATTGAGCGCCATATGATGGGTTGCACCAGCATATCACAGCTCTCAACTGTGCTGCAAAATAATAATGTCTAAGAGAAGGTAGCCCCCTCCCCTTTTCCTTGGCTAATTGCGAAGTTTTGAGACGAACCCTAGGCCTTTTACCTTGCCATATATATCTTGATAGCATCTTGTTCCACTCATTGAATTGATTTTGGTTAATCTCTATTGGTAGGGTCTGAAAGAGGTATAGTAGTCTAGGCAGTATATTCATTTTAATAGATTCAATCCTTGAACTGAGACCAAGAAAAGGAATTAGGTTTCATCTTGTTATATCTTCCTTAATTTTTTATATATAGGCTAATAATTGCATTCTGATAATTTTGCCAAATCTTTTGGCATAATGATGCCCAAATATTTGACAGACTCTGTTTGCCATGCCCAAGGATATCTACTTTCAGTTTCTCTTGGTGGGCTATAGTTATATGAAAGTAGTTGGGTTTTATCTATGTTGATCTTGTATCCTGATAATTGGCCATATTGTTCAAAGGATTGCATCAATCTAGGTAAAGATTGCCCTAGATAGATCAAAATGTCATCTCTGTCCCTTTAATAGTAATTCCCCTGATATCTTCATTTTGTCTGATGTATTGAGCTAATGGTTCCAGATATAATGTGAAGAGTAGCAGTGACCATATACAACCCTGTCTCGTGCCCCTTTCTAGGGTAAAGCTATTAGATAAATATCCATTGATTTTAATTCTGGCATTAGGATTGTCGTATAGTGCCTGTATAGTTTTAATAATTGTGTCATGTAGACCAAATCTATGTAAAACTCTGTAAAGAAAATTCCAGTTAACCGAATCAAATGCCTTTTCAGCATCCACGCTTATCACTATTGCTTCAATTTCATTTTTTTAATATGATCCATAATGTGAAGTGTAATGCATATATTGTCTTGTGTTTAGCGTTGTTGTACAAAACCTGTCTGATCATTATGTATCAGTGTGGGTAGAGGCTCTTCTAATCGTTTGGCCATGATGGAGGTAAGTATTCTATAATCCACATTAAGAACAGATATTGGTCTAAATGACTTACATTCCATTTTATCCTTGCCTTCTTTCGGTATAGCTGAGATTATCACCTCCTTCCAGCTGGGTGGCATTTGCGCCTTTCTTACAGTCCAGTTCAGTGTGGGGAGTAAAATAGGAATTAACTCACTTCTAAACTCCTTATACCACTCTGCCGTATAGCCATCTGATCCTGGTGACTTGCTTAATTTAAGCTTACTAATTGCAGTTTTTAGTTCAGCTTCAGTTATGTCAGCAGTCATCGTTCTATTTTGTTCTTTGCTTAAAGTGGGTAACTCTAAAGAATTCAGGAAGGTGTCAATTTGGGTTATGCTTCTCGCTGGAACTTTGGAATATAGAGTTTTGTAAAACATTTCAAAAGCTTCTTGAATTTCACTGAGCTTATTTTTTATCACATTTGTTCTTGGATCCCTTATTCTATGAATTGTATTTTCTGCTATCTTTTTTTTTCAGTTTCCACACCAGTATTTTCATAGATTTAGATCCACTTTCATAGTGTCTCTGTTTCAGAGACATTAATTTTTTTCTAATTTCTTGTGTAGCCAAACTATTAATTTCATTCCTAATTTTAAAAATGTTTTTAAAATTTCCTCTAGTGTATCCTGTGCCAAACTCAATTTGTGCTTTTTTTCCTTCAGCTTATTTGTAATTCCTCTAATGTTCTATTCCTTATTTTTTACTTCTATGAAGATATCGCTATAATTTTCCCTCTTAAGACAGCCTTCAGAGTATCCCATAGAATGGAGGTGAAACCTCTCCATTATCATTGAATTCTAAGTAAAGACCAATTTCTTTTTTTAATTTGTTCCTTAAAATAGGGATCATTGAGTAGATTTGAATTTAATTTCCAAATAGTATTCTTTGGTTGTAGGTCTAAATCAACAGATAAATATATAGGTGCATGGTCCATGGCCTCCTCTACTGCTATAGTGAAGCCACACTTAGGTTGGAGAAACAACATCTCATATTCTGGGTAGCCTCTAACCTGATGGCATGAACGTCAATATCTCGAACTTCCTGTCATTGCCCCTTCACCATTCTCCATTTCCATTTCCCTCTCTCAACTTATCTTCTTATGTGCCCATCAACTCCTCCTGCTGCTCCTCCCCTTCCCCTTCTTCCATGGCCTTCTGTCCTCTCCTATCAGATTCCCCCTTCTCCAGCCCTGTATCTCTTTCACCAGTGGACTTCCCAGCTCTTTACTTCACCTCTAGCCCTCTCCTGGTTTCAGCTATCCCCTACTATCTTATACTTCTTCTTCTCCTCCCCCCACTTCTTACACTGACCTCTCATCTCTTTTTTCCAGTCCTGATGAGGGGTCTCGGCCTGAAACGTTGATTGTTTACTCTTTTCCATAGATGTTACCAGGTCTGCTGAGTTCCTCCAGCATTTGGTGTTTATTACTTGAATTTTCAGCATCCGCAGATTTTCTCTTGTTTATGAATAGAATAGTTAAGTTTAGAGGAAATAACAGTATTGACGCACAGGTGAATTGAGATGGGACCAGAGTCGGACATACTTTGGAGGTAGAATTTGATGGTTTTGATGTTTTCTGGATATGTGTTCCAAAACCAAAGATCTCTGATATAAACCCTGGAAATATTCTGATGCACTTTCAGACAGTTGCCTTTGATTTTAACAGAATCTATTTGCAAGAAATTTCCCAATGTACGTAGGACAAGCAGTCTGAAAATATACAGACACCAAAGGTAACAAGACTGGTGGTAGAGATGGGTATGATTAATATATAGTAGAAAGCTAACTCACAGGCTAATAATCAACCAGAATTGCAGAAACACTAAAAAAGGAATATTTATGATGCATTCTTTATTTTAAATCTCAACAACTTAAGACAATAGGAAGCATTCAGGGAAGTGAGAGGAAAAATGTAAAAAAATATACAGCATGTGGTCGTTTTATCAGCTGCTTGTCTTGCAGAAACCACAAAGAATTTAGAAACCTAGCTATTTACATCTTGTGATTTGAGACTACTGTACATTTCTTGTCATGCATCTGGATGTGCAATGGATAGAGACACATTTTACAAGATAATTATTCTAATATAGAGTTGTCTTAACTCTGTTCATTTTGTATGCAGAGTGTGTGGGGAAAACACACCTAAAGTGGAAACCAGTGTCCTCTTCTTTTTGTTCTCGGTTTGCAAATGGTCACAGAATTTAGTCTTCTCTTTTGGAGTTCAGCATGCTTTGTGAAAGAGGTTTAAAATAAAACAAAACAGAAAATTCCCAGAAGGTAAAGAACTACTCTCATTGAAGATTTAGATGCTATTTTCAGGATGCAGCAAACATCAGATCAACTCCTGTGTCAAATGGTGTGCAATGCAGGTAATAATGTCAAAAGAAAGCTCAGGAAATATTTTCATTTCTGAGGGTTGTTACGTGGAAAGCAGAAATGATTAACGTGCCTAAGCTGCAGTACTTCAAAAGGTCAGGTTCAAGTTCAATTTGCATTTAACTATACATGTATAGCCATGAATACAGCCACACAATACATTACTCTGGGCCAAGATGCAAACCACAGTACCAACAGTCATACATAGCACAAGGCAAACATAACAAATATAAAATACAGTCACACACACAAAAAATATAGTCCAAGACCTTGAGTCCATGAATGTTGCAGCAGTCTGCAGTCAGACAAGTGGGCATGGAGGGGCAGCACTGACTCCGGCTTATATGCTATACCACACTGTCTCCAGTGGAGACAGTGACTCCAATGCCTCTCTCATGGGTAACTGTAAACAGGCAAAGCTGCAGCTTGAAGCCTAGTCCTTGCTATGACTGAGGCCACACAACTGCCCTGCTGCCCACCAATAAACCAGTGAATCGGACTTGCAGCATCCCACGTTAACAATGCCCAAGAGGGTCTTGCAATCACAAGAAGAGTAACTAAAACAATCGCTCGGATTAGACTGCACACACCTACTCCTCACCTTTGCAGGCAGCAGCACGACTCCCACCAAGTCTGGTTCCTTCAGTTTCTTTGCCAACAAGCAACTCGCTGATGATGTAGACCTGCAGTACTTTACATTCTTAAGGTCCTGTAAGGCCTTATGATTGTAAAAAATATTAGAAGACAATAATATCTTTGTTTAGCCCCACGGATGCTGCTGCGTCAAAGCTCGCCGCTACCTTACTATTAGGTCCTGTGTGAGGTTGACATTGTGACACCAGTTGCTCAACAGATTTTCTGCAAGATTATCTAATCATGCGTAAGTTCAACAATCATTTTGTGTAATGTCTTGATAAACTGACCATAAGAACTGTTCATAAGGATTTCCTTAATATTTGATAGATGCAATGAAAATTTTAAAAAAACAGCTGATGCTGAAAAGTGAAATGAACAAGTACGGAAAACACGAAGCAGTCAAGCAGCGAGTGTGGAAAGAGAAACAGAATTATCACTTGATCAAAAAAAGTAGTTGATGTGTGTTAAGGATTTTTCTGGAGTTATGGAATGATGGATAGCATAACTATGGATTAATTAAAATGAGAACCAGTCTTCAGGAAATAAAACATGTTCACAATTTAAATTCAACTGATGCATTAAGACCAGTGAAACCAATCACTGAGTGTGGGACATTCTGATTCTGTACCAACAGGAACGATAGATGAACGTTCATGTTAATTGGTGTTTACTGAAAATTTTAGTATGAGATCAAGAAAGGCATTACGTGGCCAGGTCCTATATTAACATGTTTTTTTCAAGCTGTATCCCTGCCACTTTATACACAGTGCAAGACAGGTCACTCAATATTCAGGCAAGTTGGATATTCATGCAGCCATCCCTCAACACTGTAACAAATCTATACGTTGGGTGTGTGAAGTTGTGCTTAAAAGTTCTTGAACCAGCTACTCAAAGGGTTCCAAAGGAATATTCAAAGGGGTTCTGCTAGTTGGAATGCGTTACCATTGTAAATAAGCTATTCTGCAAAGTTAGGTGTCTACATTCAAAAAGTTAAAGTTAAATAGGTGATTCTAGCTATTGAAACTGTAGTTAATTATTTACTGTTATCCTTGTTCAAGTTCAAGTTTATTGTCATTCAACTATATACACATTTGTGTCCTGCTAAACGAAATATTTCTCTGTACATAAAACTCACACACAACACAAAGTAATATTATCAAAAAAACTTAATAAATAATAAGGTGCATTTACAGAACAAGTAAAAAAGTAAACAGTATAATGCTATTGGTGTTTTATATGTGATAAAGCCTGGATGGGTGGCTGGGAGATCAGTAGTCTCACAGCCTGGGGGAGGAAGCTGTTTCCTAACATTTGTTGCTCTAATGCTGCGGTATCTCCTGCCTGATGGCAGGGGGTCAAAGAGTTTGTTGGGCAGGTCAATGGGATCACTGACAATGCTGTGTGCCCTGTTTAATATCTCAGAGGGTGAAAGAAAGACCTCAATGTGTTTAAGAAGTAAACATTGTGTCAGGAGATGAACCAGTGCCTCTAAAGAATATCTGCTATGATTTATTAAAGATTCTATATTTTCCAATCTAGGATGCTCTGCCACCAGAGAGAGGACTAGAGTAGGGTAGAGGCTCTTAAAACAATCCCTTCTGGAAGCTACTTGAGTGGTTATGGTGTTATGTTCATTTGTTACTTTTTTCTTTAAAATTTTATGCTACTGAATGTAACAATCGTGAATGTAAAGGTTTTTCTGCACTGTTTTTTCTTTGTATATGTCTTTTATTATGAATAAATTTTATTTTTGAAAATAAAAAATTCAGTTACAACTTCCATGCAGCTCAGTTTAGTCAGTCACAGCAAGAGGATAGATCTTGGTAATCTACTGATATAGAAAAGAGGTCATTTATCTTATTGTATAAAGTCCTGTTAATTGAAATATGCGCCTCTTATGTGGTGTGAACTGGAGCTGCTCATCTACGTCCTGATGAAGGGTTTTGGCCTGAAACGTTGATCGTTTATTCATTTCCACAAATGCTGCCTGACCTACTGAGTTCCACCAGAATCAAGTGTGTTGCTCATATGTGATACCATGTTGTCGTTGTGCTGAACGTTGTGGCCATGCCTCCAGCATTCTTAGACTGTATTGGTTATTAACGCAAATGATGCATTTCACCGCATATTTCGTTGCACCTGTAATAAATAAATGAATCAGTGGAGGAAGTTGTGGACAGATATGTCAGTGCAGGAACAATGGTTGGCCTCTGGGAAATTGTGGCGGACGGAGCAGAGCGATTCCCCACCAGTATAGAGGAAGCATTGGATACAATAAGTGACAACACTGAATTTGCATATGAGGCACTGCCTCACTTGAAGGGACTGTTTAGGGCTCTGCATGGTGGTTGTTATGTTTTGAAACTCCAGAAATTAATCGAAAGGAAACACAGCAGAGCTGTTGCTTCAGTTTTACTTTTAGTGAGGCGTGCACTTATAACATGGTGGCATAATGACATTTGTCAATTACATACTTTTACATATAACCCATAATGAATTGTGTAAACAACAAAGAAAGCTTAATCAAACAATATATATTTTGTGTCAGTGGACTGGGCCATGGTCAAGGACTCTGACTTGCTGAGTTCCTCGAGCATTTTGTGTGCGTTGATTACAATTTCCAGTATCTACAGGTTCTCTTGTGTATGTAACTCCTAGTCTGATATGTGCTGAAGGGTGATCAGTGGGGAGGGGATTCCAGTGCACCCACAGTGGTCTCTAATCTTTCCCTCACTACCTACAGCATCTCCTCCCGTGGGCAGTTGCAACAGGCAAATCCTTGGCACCAGGGCCTAGTCCACACTGCAACGGAGGCAAAGCAGTATGCCCCGCTGTTGGTCTTGCCAATGAACCACTGAACCAGACTTGAAGCATTCTAAAATATCAATGTTCATCATCATTAATCACCAGGTGCCGTGCCCAGTTTGAGCTTTGACTGCCATGGCCCACACACTCTTATTTCGGGTCAAGTGGATCAATTCATTGGTATTCATTTCCAGTTCACTGGCTGCTGTCTCCATCATCATTTGTCTTTGTCTTCCTCTTGCTTTCTTCCCTTCAATCTTTCCCATAATTACCGTGCATTCTAACTTCTCTTTCCTAATTACGTGTCCAATGAAGTCACACTGCCTCTTCATGATCTCATACATTATTTCTCTTTTTGTGTTTGCTCTGTTCATGACATCCTCGTTAGATATTCGTTTTGTCCCCATGATATTCTTTGCATCCTCCTCAAAAGCCACATCTCTGCTGCTTCAATTCATTTCCTCATGTTACTAGATATTGTCCAACATTCTGAGCCATATAACACAACTGGATAAATGTAACATTTCAGTACTCTGAGGCGGGTTGTCATGCCTAGATTAGTATTGGTCAGTATACTCTTCATTCTCGTAAAGGTGTCTTTTGCCATCCCTATTCTTCTTTTGATGTTCATGTTGCACCTGCCATCTGATCTCACCCAGCTTCCTAAGTAGCAGAAGTTCTGTACTTGATTTATGTCTTCCCCGTTTATTCTCAGCCTGCAGATAGGATTCTCCCTTCTTTTTGGATATCACCATACATTCTGGCTTTTTGCAATTGATAGATAGACCCATTTTTGCACTTTCTTCAATAACTATA
The DNA here is from genome assembly GCF_030028105.1 of Mobula birostris. Taxonomy (NCBI): domain Eukaryota; kingdom Metazoa; phylum Chordata; class Chondrichthyes; order Myliobatiformes; family Myliobatidae; genus Mobula; species Mobula birostris. The sequence goes on from NC_092379.1 coordinate 119,021,140, forward strand.
TCGATTAAGTTTTGTAGTTCTTCCTCCGTACTTGCAATTAACACAACCAATGTTCAACAGGGTCTTAAAATCACAAGAAAAATGTCCCAGATAATCACTAACTCTGTTGGATCACACACTAAATCGGCACAATGGTACACAACAAATCCAAACAACAAAACAATGGTACTCAGTAAGTCCAGCTACATTGCTATCAAACAACTTGCTGATGGGTTAGACCTGCAGTACTTCACTTTCTTAATATCCAGTGATTGTGAAAAAGATGTAAAGGTCAAACAATTACACCTTTGATGTTTCCTGGAGTGGCCGCTGCATCCTCACACACTGCCACCTTAAAGGAAGACCTAAACGAGGTTTTACTTCAGAGATCTATGTGAAAACTGTGAAGTTATCCTTTGAAATGCATGATTAATTAGACAAACTCACTGTAGCATAGTTTAGAACAAAGGATACTTTTTTATTACAAGATGATAATCATGCACAGAATTAAAAACAGTTTCAAAGAGAAGTATGTATAGCATTCTTAAAAAAGTAAATGTATTAAAATAGC